>NC_086444.1:210411571-210729071 GCF_028390025.1 Pseudophryne corroboree
TAAGTAATACTATACTATCCATCCATCTACATTGTATACCTGTGGTGTTTTTTTTTTCTTTCTTCATAGTCATACTAGTTTGTTTAGCAGTCTGCTGACAGTGTCCACCAGGTCCGTTATACAGTATATCATATGTCAAAGTCAGAAAAATGTCTCTATGCACGTTGCCATATTTGCACCGCACACTGGTCTGCGCTGCGCATGCGTACGCTCTCCCGTGAAGGCGCATACCCGCAATAGCGTGCACCCGCGGGCGCACGGTATGCGTATTTACGGTAGAGTTTATGTAGTCGTAGCGTGCGACTCCTTCGTTACATATTTTCACAATTAATGTAGTTTGTAGATCATGGTCCCTTTGATAGTTTCTGAAAGTTTGGTTAATATAGAATGTCCCTGAGCTGAGGAATCCCTCTTTGTATTGTAGGAAGGGTCTGACAGGAATCATACAGCAGTGTTTGGTACCCATCGGAAGAGTATTTAATTAGCAATATTCCGGTGTTGGTTTGGAGCGTATTAATCGCTCGTGCGAATAGTTATGGACATAAGAAGTTTATGTCCATTTCTATTATTTACTCATACTCAGGTATGCGGCGGGAAACCTAGTTTCCCACCCACCTGAGCTGTTTGAAATCGTCACAGCCCACCTGTATGAATCAACCTATGACCTTTTGTTATGATACAGGGCCGAATTCCGACGTCCAATGGACAATGGGATTGTAGGGACTATGAGATTGCATTGTGTGTGGGGCATAAATAGGCAGGCCGACCATATCCAAACTCACTCTCTCATCAACGGTTTTCTGCTGATAACCGGGAGCTGGATATCGAGGCGCATGCGATCATACCCTTTGTGCGTAAGTTTCTCTCCGTAATCATTGTCTTACTGTGAGCCAATTTCTCTCATCTCTCTCCATTTCTCTCTCTCTCTCTCCTTTCTCTTTTCTCTCACATCTCCCCTAGACTAGTATTGTATTGTATTAGATAGTACTGTATTTTGGTTAGGAAGTCTCTGTTATATTGAGTGTATCATTTGTACTGTTATCCCCTTTTACAAGTATATTAGATATAATACAGTTAATAGGCTTTGGACCCTAAACCAGTATCTGTGTATTTCCTATAGTGTTAAGTGTTCACTTGAGCGTCGGTGACGCTCAAGCAGCTTTGTAGTTAGTCAGGTTACACAAGGTTGCACTTACACCCTGTATTCACATTAAGGTATTCTGTGTATTTCATTGGTATAAGGTTTAGACATAAAGGTATAGCGTTGTGAGCGTCAGCGGCGCTGGTGATCTCCTCGTGGTCTCGAGCGTCCGCTACGCCATAGCGAATCATTACTCTAGTCATAGCCCTTAACGTGCTGTCCTGTGATCGCTGGGCCGTGAGCGAACGTGACGCTTGAGCGTCTCGCCTACGGCTGAGCGATCGTTACGCAACCAGCGTACCCGTATGGTACTTCTTAAGTAAACAGCGTACAGTGTTCTTAGACTTCATAAAGGGTTGTTTATACGACAAAGGAATTTAGCATTGTCAATTGGGGACTCGTCCTGTCCTTCTCATATCTGCACTAGGTAGATCAGCAGACATTATCCCCCCAGCAAAGGGTGGGAGGTTGTCTCGCAGTGCTGTGCTGACGGGATAAGCGTCTGCTTCGCTTAGACAAAGAGTGCTGAAGGAATCCGGGAACCGGAAGTAAGAACAAAACGCTTGTGTCTTTTAAAACTGTTTATTTCTCTTCTGTCTTGCGTATACACGCACGCATACATATATATCTGCATTTCTTTTTCAATTTCGTATATCACTATTCCTGTTTGCCAATTTTTATAGTTGATAGAAAGTGCTAAAAGAGATTTGCTGTTATTTCATAGTAGAGGTAATAGTTAAAGTATAGACCAACACACGGCTTGTCTGGGAGATAAGGCAGTCAGTGTGGTGTGCGGTAGATGATCAGGGATCATCTACATTGATAAAAGTAGAAATTGTGTTACGGTGGATCTTTGTTTTGCGTACACGTGTCACTAACAAAGACTAGCGTACGCAATCCAAAGGCAGACGCACGCAGCGTTCATTACGCAACGTAGCGTCCGGTTACGCCCACGTAGCTCAAGTCACGAAAAGTTGGATTTTAGCGCAAAGCGATAATTAACGCAAAGGCGATAAGTAACGCACAGCGGTAGATAACGCGACGCGGTAAATAACGCAAATCTATTTTTGGAAAAATCTGAAATTTAGTTTAACAGATCCTGCTCCTAATTGGTAACACAGCTGGGCTGAAGAAAATTTCTGCGCAGAAATAGATATAGAAACAAAGTGTACATGTGTTGAGTGAGTGTGTTTTTATCACATAAGTTTATATAACTTAGAGGTTGAACCAAAAGGAAAGTCGGGTACTCGTCAAGGAACATACGTATAACTGACATATACGGTGGCTAGGGAGGCATCCCTGGTTAAATAATATTTGAGCATTAGAGTATAGCGGACCATAAGGTAACAGACCAGGAGGTCATAAGGTAACAGACCAGGAGGTCATAAGGTAACAGGTAAAATAGACAAAGAGGTCCGCTATAAAGGTACAAGAGGCACAACGCCTGGGGTGTTGGTGCAGAACCCATATAGGCCATACAAGCTCTTGCTGAAGGAATCGCGGCCGGAAACATCGATTCCATTGATCTTTCAGTACATGACAAGTAGTGCTTATGTACTGAACGATTGTACCGCACGTAATTGTGTGCAGTAGTTAGTAATCTGACCTAATACCATTAGAGTAAAGTGGTCACAAACGCTATTTGTACATTCTGACGTGATTTGTGTAATTTTTTATTTTTGGAAGGGAAGTTCGCTGGTCACTCAGGAACTATCTAACAACCCCACCTTTACTGGAAAGAGTAAGTGTCCTGCGGGTAACCCTCATATGTTCCAGTAAACAGAAGGTTCCATAGGGGCCCTGTATCGAGTACGCCAGCACCATATCGGTGTGATCAGGTCGTATTGGTCGAGGTGGGCGAGTGAGTGGGGTACTCGGTAAACCGCCACCGCCGGCCTATTTTTGGACAATTTGGTTTGCTGTAAGGGTTCGCTGAAGACCGTGATATAAAGATCACAGGAGTAGTAAGCAACACCTGCAGATTATGGGGGCCAGTTGTTCAGGTAGGGGGCGATCAACCTCGGTTCGGGTTGATTCAGAGAACCGACCCGTCGGGTCGGCAAGGTACATCATGTGTGAAAAATACGGAAGTCACACAGAATCTTTATGTGATGAATGGGAGAGAATGACTGTACAAGACAGGGACAAATTCCCAAGAATAGGTAGCTTCAGTCCAGAAGTGTTACAAAATTTAAGGAGGAGGATATGTCTCCTAAAATCAACAAAGAGACGAATTCAGCATCATGATTATTTACAGTTATGGCACCAGGAAGGTGAGATACAGAGAGGTTTGGCTCTGGCGGCAGGATCTGGGGCAGTCAGGAAGCTGATAGCCACAGCCCCTCCTCCACCATACATTGCAGGAGAGAAGTTGATTGCGGAGAGAAACGCACTGGGTTGTAAAACACAAACTCTTAGTAACCCTGTAAATGTTAATGATGTTAACCAAGTAACCCATGCAATTATTAACCCGTGCAAGTTGTACCCTGTTTTGAACCTTCCTCAGGAGTGTGATCAAGAAGACGATTCAACAACAATTTCAGCTCTCTCTCTCGCGGCCACCATAGCAGAGACCACAGTAGGCACAACAACACCCACGAGATTAGCGAAAGCCCCTAGCGGAGGGATAGGTGAGGTTGTGTCAACGGGTAAGTACGGCACCATGCATTATACTGAAACAATTTCACCACAAGCTGTAGAATCTACACAGAATGAGGTTGTTAGAATTAATCCAGTTAAGGTGATAGTAGTTCCCAATGGGAAAACAGATGCATCAGGAGCCACACCCGTTAGGAACATTGCCATGTATTGCCCGTTTACTAGAATGGAATTAAGGACCATAGTGTCTGAATTCCCAGACCCCAGAAAAGATTTAGTTGCAAGCCAAAAATACATCAGGGATCTAGGAAACACTTTAGAGCCCAATAATAAGGATTGGCAGATAGTACTAAGAGCTTGCTTACCTCCCAATGTCGACTCAGTTCAATTCTTGACTGATTGTGGACTAGATAAAGATGTACCGCTTACAGATGTGTACGACAAAGATAATGTAAAAAGGATAAATTTACAACTAAAAGAGTATTTCCCAGCCATTGTTAAATGGAATAAAATATTTTCCATTAAGCAAAAGGAGTCCGAAACGGCAACAGAATATTTCCACCGGGCACTATTAGAAATGGCAAAATACACTGGTATAGAAGATATTAGGACCAACCCAAACCATCAAGAAGTAGCAGTATCTGTACTGATGGATGGTTTAAAGGAAACATTAAAGGCTAGGGTACAGACCACGCAACCATGTTGGCGAGGTCTGTCGGTGTCCACTTTGAGAGAGGCTGCTATTGATCACGACAGAAACATCACTAGACACAGGGAGTCGCAAAGTGATAAGCTGATGTCAGTAAGTATACAGGCGCTGACCACAAGGCAGCCTGCATATGTACCATCGAATCCTGTAAGTAAATCAACTGTAATAACTTGTTATTCCTGTAACAGACCAGGACACTATGCACGAGACTGTAGAACAAAGAGTGTACAAAGATCTTTTCAACCCCCTAGACCACGACACGACACACGACATTGGGAGCAGGGTCCACAGAGGCGGAGTTTTGAGCCACATACAGGGGAAACAAAAAGATATCCCCCGAACAGAGACTGGCATGCCTCTGGTAGTTCCCAGCTAACTCCCTCACAAGTAGTCGCTGCCAGCGGGGTACAGGCAGGTCACCATACCCAATAGGGGTGTGGCCATACCTGTAATCTGCAGCCAGTTAAATTGATTGCCAGTCTAGGAAGTGAACCAGAGATTGCAATCAATGTAGCTGGTAAAACTTTAAACTTTCTTGTAGACACAGGGGCGGCCAAGTCAGTGATAAATTCGACAGTGGGCATGAGAACCACTGGTAGGACAATTCCAGCCATGGGAGTAACGGGAGTAGTCCAGCACTACCCTGTTAGCAAACCAGCCGAGATTACAATAGGGCCTTTGCATACCAAGCATTCCTTTTTGCTGGCTGCATCTGCACCAACTAATCTCCTGGGTAGAGACTTACTATGTAAAATGGGTTGCGTCATTTATTGTACTCCTGAAGGTGTATTCTTGGATATACCTGAGAATCATGCTCAGGAGGTACGAGACATGTTAGACTCCCCATCAAAATTAATGTCACATTCCATTATGACAAATAGGAATCCATCCCAAGTAGAAGAGATGACATCTCAGATACCAGAGTCACTTTGGACAAAAGATGGACAGGACACTGGATTAATGGCAAACGTAGCTCCAGTAGTTGTACAAGTAAAAGATGGTAGGATAGCTCCAAAAATCCCACAATATCCTCTGAAGCCAGAGGTGGAGTTAGGAGTTTTCCCAGTAATAGAACGCTTGCTGCAACAGGGCATTCTGGTAAGAACGTCCAGCACAGCCAATAGTCCCATCTTCCCTGTTAAAAAGAGTGGGGGGAGGGGTTACAGGCTAGTGCAGGATCTAAGGGGGATTAACAAAATAGTTGAGAGTCAGTTCCCCGTAGTGCCAAATCCAGCTGTCATCCTAATGCAAATTCCTCCCACTGCCAAATTTTTCACTGTTATTGACCTCTGCTCCGCATTCTTTTCGGTACCTCTGCACCCTGACAGCCAATATTTGTTTGCTTTTACATACAGAGGAGTCCAATACACGTGGACTCGGTTACCCCAAGGTTTCATAGATAGTCCAAGTATATTTTCTCAGGCTTTGCATGATTGTTTACAGTCTTTCCAACCGGAGAGTGGATCAGTATTGATACAGTACGTGGATGATTTACTGCTGTGTTCAGATTCACTGGAAGCCTCTCTGAAGGATACGAAACAGCTCCTGTTTCATCTTTCAGACACAGGTCACAAGGTTTCCAAAGACAAGTTACAATTATGCCAGACTAAGGTAAAATATTTGGGACACTGTCTAACACAAGGACTGAGACACCTGACCGCTGATAGAATCCAAGCCATTAGAGACATGACACTGCCACAAACCCAGCAACAGATCAGGACATTTTTAGGAATGTGTGGGTATTGCCGTAATTGGATCCCAGGGTTTTCCATATTGGCGCTACCTTTGCAGGAAATGGTCTCTTCAAACAAACCTGATCGGATTTCGCATACAGACGAATCCGAAACAGCATTTGAGAGACTTAAGCAATGCCTAACGCAGGCACCAGCACTAGGTATGCCAGACTATGGGAAACCCTTTGAACTATACGGAACAGAAAGTGCTGGGTGCGCAGCAGGTGTACTAACCCAAAAACACGGTGACGCCAGCAGGCCAGTTGCATACTACAGCGCTCAGCTAGATACGGTAGCGCGATCCCTCCCCACATGCTTGCGTAGCGTTGCGGCGATAGCATTGCTAGTGACAAAAAGCGAAGATGTCGTGCTAGGCCACAACCTCACAATCCATACACCACATGCGGTATCTGCCTTATTGAATTCTGCCCAAACCAGACACGTCTCATCAGCAAGGTTTACAAGATGGGAATTGGCATTAATGGCCCCAGTAAACATCACCATAAGGAGATGCAGCGCATTAAATCCTGCAACATTTCTACCAGGTGTGCCTGGTCAGACACAAAGGGTGGAAGGTGAGAGTGATGGGGAAGGAGGATTTAATGCAAAGGAAGATACACATGATTGTATGGAATATTTGACCCAAAATTTTACCGCAAGGCCTGACATCAGTGACAATCCACTGGAAGATGCAGAACTCACGTTCTACACTGACGGTAGTTGTCATAGACAGTCAGACTCGGGAGACTTGTGTACTGGATACGCAGTCGTAGATGACCAAGACACCATAGAAGCGGAACCGCTAGGCCCACCTCACTCAGCCCAGGTTGCTGAACTGGTCGCCCTAACCAGAGCATGTGAATTGGCTAAGGGCAAGTCAGCCAATATCTACACCGATTCTAGATACGCCTTCGGGGTAGTACACGATTTCGGAGCCCTATGGCGCCTCAGAAATTTCATGACGGCAGCTGGTACACCGATAGCGCATGCAGCTTATATAAAAAGGCTTCTAACAGCGATACAGGAACCCGACAGAGTGGCTGTTATCAAATGTAAAGCACACACATATAGTCAAGACCCAGTGTCACTTGGTAACAGCCGAGCAGACGAAGCCGCAAAGCTTGCAGCTGCTACCCCCATACAGACAGACACCACACAACTGATGGTATTTCATACCATCAACACACAAAAGTTGTGTGAGATGCAGAATTTGTGTTCCACACAGGAAAGAGCAATCTGGAAGGCAAAGGGATATGGCCAGGAGTCCTCAGGGCTCTGGACGGATGGACATGGTAAACCAGTGGCCCCCAGAGCATATCTTCCATGTCTGGCTGAAGCAGCTCACGGGCTGACTCATCTAGGCAAGGAGGGGATGTGCAAATTGGTAAGAGCATACTGGTGCGCCCCAGGATTCTCCTCTCATGCGAGTAAAAGAGCAATGTCATGCCTTACCTGTCTGAGAAAGAATATTGGAAAGGCAATACCTACAGAACCATCCCATATCCCACCTGCCGGCGGCCCTTTCCAGGTAATACAAATTGACTTCATTCAATTACCCCCATGTCGAAATTTGAAATATGTACTTGTTTGTATAGATGTTTTCTCGAATTGGGTCGAAGCATTTCCAGCAGCTACAAATACAGCTATGTTTACAGCTAAGAAAATTGTGCAGGAATTTGTATGTAGATATGGTATCCCTAGAATCATTGAAAGTGATAGGGGTACCCATTTTACAGGTGATGTCTTTCAAGGAATGTGTAAATTAATGGGTATTGATAGCAAGCTGCACACTCCGTACCGTCCACAGGCGAGTGCGAAGGTCGAAAGAGTGAACAGCACTATTAAAAATAAATTGAGTAAAGTAATGGCAGAGACAGGATTGACGTGGCCAGAAGCTTTACCCATTGTTTTGTATAGCATCAGAACCACTCCCAGGTCCCCTCTTAATCTGTCTCCTTTTGAAATCTTGTTTGGTCGACAACCGCATGTCATGATTAACCCTCAGGATGATTTGAAATGTAACAATCAAGTAACTGTAAAGTACTTAATTAACATGAGTAAACAGTTAAGGAATCAAAATGATAATCTGAAGTTGGTGATTCCTGATTTACCAGATAGTAATTGTCATGACATTGAACCTGGGGATTATGTAATGATACGAAATTTTCTACGCTCAGGTTGTCTTATTGATAGATGGGAAGGACCATACCAGGTCTTATTGACTAGCACCACAACATTGAAGGTTGCTGAGAGAGAGACTTGGGTCCATTCATCCCACTGCAAAAAGGTTGCTGATCCAGAGAAGTCCCGTGATAAGGAACAGACGGTAGAGGTTGTATCACTGGAGTGTCTGTTCCAGGAGGACTGAGGCGGCACCTGAGCCTCGAAGACCGAAAGCAGTTGTCGACTCCCCTCTCCCTTTTATTGTTTTCCTCCACTTCCCATCCCCTCTCCCTTAAAATTTCTTTTTCCCCCTTCTCATTCTTCTCCATTTCCTCCTCAAAGATGGACTTGCCCCAAGAGACTGTGATCCGGATTTTGATGTTGACCATGATGTTGACCAGAGCAGTCTGTTCCGGCGAGAGTACCATAGAGGTCGAGAGAGGTTCTGGAATGGGTTCCGATTATGATGATGGAGGCGTAGTTTTCCAAGATCAACCAAACCAACAAGCAAAGGCGAGTATCAGAAAACGATCCGATAGCATTGATCATAGAAGAAATTGTGACGGATTGTTAGCTGAAGAAAACTGTATCTGTAGGCTCTGTGATAATCTGGTTGAAGATGGATGCATAAAGAAATGCCAATCCAGTTTTAATATCCATATGGACCGGCATCCATTGAGTGACTATCACTCCTTAGTGGGTAACGTATTAAACCAAACAGATTGCTGGGTATGCTCTCAAGTACCTCAGGGTCATAGCAAATCAGGGCTAGTGCCATTTCCTTTAACGTTAGGGGAGGTACTTGAGCTAAGTGGTGGGAGACCGGTGGACCGGAGGTTTAATATCTCCAGCCCTCCTAGTTTGAAGCTCCACCAATACCATGTGGATAGGTCCCTCTTATGTTTCAACATCTCCAATCCCAGAAAACCGGGAAATTGGGAAGTGTCGTGGAGCAATTTAACCATGACCTTCTCACACAGAGCAGATAGGATGCCTACAGATACAGAGCTTGTACGCCACATAGCCAGTAGAGGAAAATCTTTTCGGTATCGATATACCTTAGGAAATAGGATTACTAGAGTTGGAGAAGTATCACCAGGATACTGTGCACATATCGTACAAACCGATACGTGCATTAAGCAGATGGAAGAATTAGGGTCAGGAGATTTCACCTGGAAGGTTTGTAACATGGTAATGTCCTTCTCCGTCCCATATGTTCTCCCCGATGACGCATATTTCATATGCGGGAGAAAGGCGTACAAGTGGCTTGCCCCAAACTCTGAAGGATTGTGTTATATTGGAAAAGTATTGCCTGAAGTGATGACTGTTACACATGACAAAATGAAGGACATACACCGTGGTGCCCAAGCTCCTTATACTCACACTCATTACGAGCACCGAGTTAAAAGACAACTGTCAGAAAGGTTAGAGCATCCGGCCTCTGATCTTATCCATGAATCCACCGGGATTCAGGTTCTGGTAGCGTTAGATTTCACTCGCACCGCTCGA
This sequence comes from Pseudophryne corroboree, assembly GCF_028390025.1. Taxonomy (NCBI): domain Eukaryota; kingdom Metazoa; phylum Chordata; class Amphibia; order Anura; family Myobatrachidae; genus Pseudophryne; species Pseudophryne corroboree. The sequence continues at coordinate 210,421,425 of NC_086444.1, forward strand.
GGAGTGATGAACTATAAATACATTTCCGCACTCGCCAATTTGTTAGATAATATCACTGAAATGTATGATGACACGTTTAGATACACTGGAAGAGAACTTCAAGCTTATAAAACAGAACTAGTTCAGCATAGGATGGTTCTTAATTATCTTACAGCAGTAACAGGCGGATATTGTGTTACATTGGCAACACAGTACGGCATAAAGTGTTGCACGTATATCACAAATAGCACCGAGGATCCGGTAGAGGTCATAGACCAAAAGATGGACGATATTCTCCAATTGAAGTGGGAATTTCGTCGAAAACACAATCTCACCCTTGCTGCTGTAGGTAATGAGCTGACTGGTTGGGTGTCATGGTTGAACCCGCGAAATTGGTTCTCCGGTTTGGGAGACTGGGCTCAAGGAGTCATAATGGATGTTGGAAAGTTTCTACTATGTATCTTGGGTGTCGTTATATCGATTGGATTGATATTTAGATGCGGGCAGGCTTTAATGAGGTGCAAACAAAGTACAAAAGTGATGAGCTTGAGGAGCGAGGAAATTGTAATTAACCTGGATTTGATTTATGACCCAATGATAGAAACCAGAATGTGATGAAAATGCGATTATACGGTCCGTTTCTTTCACCTGTTTTTCTGCTTTTCTCCAAGATAAAAAGACCCCCTTGGACGAGGAAGTTGACGAGACGCTATACAGACAACAGACAAGCACCAAAGATGAAGTTTTGACAACCTATGATATGGACACTTGATGAACTTTGCCATGGATCCCCAGTTTCCCTAGTATTTTTAAACTCACGCTAGCCCAACATTTTTGTAAATCTGATGGCACTGACAAAGCTATTTGCTCATGCCCAAGGAGCAATACAGCGCAAAGAAGACGACTCTCAACAGATACCGAACACAACTTCAACGACAGATGTACATTTCCCTGACATAGAATATCATTGCATTTTCCATAAGTGTTCTTTATCTTCATCTCTACAACCCTCAGGTAATGACACACATAGTCGATAGGGAATACAGGCACAGATATCAGCAACCACATACCTCCCCCATTCATGTATCATCAACTAAAATGTGCATCCCCATTTTGTTACAACTGAAAGCCGAAATGAGCTCGGTAGAGTTTGACAGCCCATCCACAGGCCCTTAGTACGGGATAAGAAGGAATTCAAATGTATACTTCGCAATACCTCGAAGCTTGATTTACCACACGTACGGCACGATGATACATGACCCTCCAAACATGGACTCATACACACATGCTTCTGCTTTCTCACTAGGTCACACCCTCTTCACACCTACTCCACTCTTCTTCCTTACCCCACCATAGAAATCAATTAACCCCTGACTTACATTTTTCTCCTTTTGAAATGTTTTAGAAGGTGGCAGTTTTTATTGACTGCCAAAGGGTGGACTGTCAAAGTCAGAAAAATGTCTCTATGCACGTTGCCATATTTGCACCGCACACTGGTCTGCGCTGCGCATGCGTACGCTCTCCCGTGAAGGCGCATACCCGCAATAGCGTGCACCCGCGGGCGCACGGTATGCGTATTTACGGTAGAGTTTATGTAGTCGTAGCATGCGACTCCTTCGTTACATATTTTCACAATTAATGTAGTTTGTAGATCATGGTCCCTTTGATAGTTTCTGAAAGTTTGGTTAATATAGAATGTCCCTGAGCTGAGGAATCCCTCTTTGTATTGTAGGAAGGGTCTGACAGGAATCATACAGCAGTGTTTGGTACCCATCGGAAGAGTATTTAATTAGCAATATTCCGGTGTTGGTTTGGAGCGTATTAATCGCTCGTGCGAATAGTTATGGACATAAGAAGTTTATGTCCATTTCTATTATTTACTCATACTCAGGTATGCGGCGGGAAACCTAGTTTCCCACCCACCTGAGCTGTTTGAAATCGTCACAGCCCACCTGTATGAATCAACCTATGACCTTTTGTTATGATACAGGGCCGAATTCCGACGTCCAATGGACAATGGGATTGTAGGGACTATGAGATTGCATTGTGTGTGGGGCATAAATAGGCAGGCCGACCATATCCAAACTCACTCTCTCATCAACGGTTTTCTGCTGATAACCGGGAGCTGGATATCGAGGCGCATGCGATCATACCCTTTGTGCGTAAGTTTCTCTCCGTAATCATTGTCTTACTGTGAGCCAATTTCTCTCATCTCTCTCCATTTCTCTCTCTCTCTCTCCTTTCTCTTTTCTCTCACATCTCCCCTAGACTAGTATTGTATTGTATTAGATAGTACTGTATTTTGGTTAGGAAGTCTCTGTTATATTGTAGTGTATCATTTGTACTGTTATCCCCTTTTACAAGTATATTAGATATAATACAGTTAATAGGCTTTGGACCCTAAACCAGTATCTGTGTATTTCCTATAGTGTTAAGTGTTCACTTGAGCGTCGGTGACGCTCAAGCAGCTTTGTAGTTAGTCAGGTTACACAAGGTTGCACTTACACCCTGTATTCACATTAAGGTATTCTGTGTATTTCATTGGTATAAGGTTTAGACATAAAGGTATAGCGTTGTGAGCGTCAGCGCCGCTGGTGATCTCCTCGTGGTCTCGAGCGTCCGCTACGCCATAGCGAATCATTACTCTAGTCATAGCCCTTAACGTGCTGTCCTGTGATCGCTGGGCCGTGAGCGAACGTGACGCTTGAGCGTCTCGCCTACGGCTGAGCGATCGTTACGCAACCAGCGTACCCGTACGGTACTTCTTAAGTAAACAGCGTACAGTGTTCTTAGACTTCATAAAGGGTTGTTTATACGACAAAGGAATTTAGCATTGTCACATATATATAAGCACTAAGCAGCAGTACGGTAGGCCACGGCTGTACCTACCTCTGTGTCGTCACTCGTCGTCCATAAGTATAAGTAATACTATACTATCCATCCATCTACATTGTATACCTGTGGTGTTTTTTTTTTTCTTTCTTCATACTAGTTTAGCAGTCTGCTGACAGTGTCCACCAGGTCCGTTATACAGTATATCATATATATAAGCACTAAGCAGCAGTACGGTAGGCCACGGCTGTACCTACCTCTGTGTCGTCACTCGTCGTCCATAAGTATAAGTAATACTATACTATCCATCCATCTACATTGTATAAGTGTGGTGTTTTTTTTTCTTTCTTCATACTAGTTTAGCAGTCTGCTGACACTGTCCACCAGGTCCGTTATACAGTATAATATCATATATATAAGCACTAAGCGCAGTACGGTAGGCCACCGCTGTACCTACCTCTGTGTCGTCACTCGTCGTCCATAAGTATAAGTAATACTATACTATCCATCCATCTACATTGTATACCTGTGGTGTTTTTTTTTCTTTCTTCATACTAGTTTGTTTAGCAGTCTGCTGACAGTGTCCACCAGGTCCGTTATACAGTATATCATATATATAAGCACTAAGCAGCAGTACGGTAGGCCACGGCTGTACCTACCTCTGTGTCGTCAGTGCACTCGTCGTCCATAAGTATAAGTAATACTATACTATCCATCCATCTACATTGTATACCTGTGGTGTTTTTTTTTCTTTCTTCATACTAGTTTGTTTAGCAGTCTGCTGACAGTGTCCACCAGGTCCGTTATACAGTATATCATATATATAAGCACTAAGCAGCAGTACGGTAGGCCACGGCTGTACCTACCTCTGTGTCGTCAGTCGTCGTCCATAAGTATAAGTAATACTATACTATCCATCCATCTACATTGTATACCTGTGGTGGCTTTTAGTTGTGCGCAAAATATGGAGAACAAAAATGTGGAGGTTAAAAAAATAGGGAAAGATCAAGATCCACTTCCACCTCGTGCTGAAGCTGCTGCCACTAGTCATGGCCGAGACGATGAAATGCCATCAACGTCGTCTGCCAAGGCCGATGCCCAATGTCATAGTACAGAGCATGTAAAATCCAAAACACAAAAGATCAGTAAAAAAATGACCCAAAAATCAAAATTAAAAGCGTCTGAGGAGAAGCGTAAACTTGCCAATATGCCATTTACGACACGGAGTGGCAAGGAACGGCTGAGGCCCTGGCCTATGTTCATGGCTAGTGGTTCAGCTTCACATGAGGATGGAAGCACTCATCCTCTCGCTAGAAAAAAGAAAAGACTTGCGGCAAAAGCACAGCAAAGAACTGTGAGTTCTTCGAAATCCCAAATCCCAAAGGAGAGTCCAATTGTGTCGGCTGCGATGCCTGACCTTCCCAACACTGGACGGGAAGAGCTTGCGCCTTCCACCATTTGCACGCCCCCTGCAAGTGTTGAAAGGAGCACCCGCAGTCCAGTTCCTGATAGTGAAATTGAAGATGTCAGTGTTAAAGTACACCAGGATGAGGATATGGGTGTTGCTTGGGCTGGGGAGGAAATTGACAAGGAGGATTCTGATGGTGAGGTGGTTTGTTTAAGTCAGGCACCCGGGGAGACACCTGTTGTCCGTGGGAGGAATATGGCCATTGACATGCCTGGTGAAAATACCAAAAAAATCAGCTCTTCAGTGTGGAAGTATTTCAACAGAAATGCGGACAACAGGTGTCAATCCGTGTGTTGCCTTTGTCAAGCTGTAATAAGTAGGGGTAAGGACGTTAACCACCTCGGAACATCCTCCCTTATACGTCACCTGCAGCGCATTCATAATAAGTCAGTGACAAGTTCAAAAACTTTGGGCGACAGCGGAAGCAGTCCACTGACCAGTAAATCCCTTCCTCTTGTAACCAAGCTCGCGCAAACCACACCACCAACTCCCTCAGTGTCAATTTCCTCCTTACCCAGGAAAGCCAATAGTCCTGCAGGCCATGTCACTGGCAAGTCTGACGAGTCCTCTCCTGCTTGGGATTCCTCCGATGCATCCTTGAGTGTAATGCCTACTGCTGCTGGCGCTGCTGTTGTTGCTGCTGGGAGTCGATCGTCATCCCAGAGGGGAAGTCGGAAGACCACTTGTACTACTTCCAGTAAGCAATTGACTGTCCAACAGTCCTTTGCGAGGAAGATGAAATATCACAGCAGTCATCCTGCTGCAAAGCGGATAACTGAGGCCTTGACAACTATGTTGGTGTTAGACGTGCGTCCGGTATCCGCCGTTAGTTCACAGGGAACTAGACAATTTATTGAGGCAGTGTGCCCCCGGTACCAAATACCATCTAGGTTCCACTTCTCTAGGCAGGCGATACCGAGAATGTACACGGACGTCAGAAAAAGACTCACCAGTGTCCTAAAAAATGCAGTTGTACCCAATGTCCACTTAACCACGGACATGTGGACAAGTGGAGCAGGGCAGACTCAGGACTACATGACTGACAGCCCACTGGGTAGATGTATTGCCTCCCGCTGCAAGAACAGCAGCGGCGGCACCAGTAGCAGGATCTCGCAAACGCCAACTCGTTCCTAGGCAGGCTACGCTTTGTATCACCGCTTTCCAGAATACGCACACAGCTGAAAACCTCTTACGGCAACTGAGGAAGATCATCGCAGAATGGCTTACCCCAATTGGACTCTCCTGGGGATTTGTGACATCGGACAACGCCAGCAATATTGTGCGCGCATTACATCTGGGCAAATTCCAGCACGTCCCATGTTTTGCACATACCTTGAATTTGGTGGTGCAGAATTATTTAAAAAACGACAGGGGCGTGCAAGAGATGCTGTCGGTGGCCAGAAGAATTGCGGGCCACTTTCGGCGTGCAGGCACCGCGTACAGAAGACTGGAGCACCACCAAAAAAACCTGAACCTGCCCTGCCATCATCTGAAGTAAGAGGTGGTAACGAGGTGGAATTCAACCCTCTATATGCTTCAGAGGATGGAGGAGCAGCAAAAGGCCATTCAAGCCTATACATCTGGCCACGATATAGGCAAAGGAGGTGGAATGCACCTGTCTCAAGCGCAGTGGAGAATGATTTCAACGTTGTGCAAGGTTCTGCTGCCCTTTGAACTTGCCACACGTGAAGTCAGTTCAGACACTGCCAGCCTGAGTCAGGTCATTCCCCTCATCAGGCTTTTGCAGAAGAAGCTGGAGGCATTGAAGGAGGAGCTAAAACAGAGCGATTCCGCTAGGCATGTGGGACTTGTGGATGGAGCCCTTCATTCGCTTAACCAGGATTCACGTGTGGTCAATCTGTTGAAATCAGAGCACTACATTTTGGCCACAGTGCTCGGTCCTAGATTTAAAACCTACGTTGGATCTCTCTTTCCGGCAGACACAAGTCTGCAGGGGTTCAAAGAACGGCTGGTGAAAAAATTGTCAAGTCAAGCGGAACGCGACCTGTCAACAGCTCCTCCTTCACATTCTCCCTCAACTGGGGGTGCGAGGAAAAGGCTACGAATTCCGAGCCCACCCGCTGGCGGTGATGCAGGGCAGTCTGGAGCGACTGCTGATGCTGACATCTGGTCCGGACTGAAGGACCTGCCAACGATTACTGACATGTCGTCTACTGTCACTGCATATGATTCTCTCACCATTGAAAGAATGGTGGAGGATTATATGAGTGACCGCATCCAACTAGGCACGTCAGACAGTCCGTACGTATACTGGCAGGGAAAAGAGGCAATTTGGAGGCCCTTGCACAAACTGGCTTTATTCTACCTAAGTTGCCCTCCCTCCAGTGTGTACTCCGAAAGAGTGTTTAGTGCCGCCGCTCACCTTGTCAGCAATCGGCGTACGAGGTTACTTCCAGAAAATGTGGAGAAGATGATGTTCATTAAAATGAATTATAATCAATTACTCCATGGAGACATTCACCAGCAGCAATTGCCTCCAGAAAGTACACGGGGATCTGAGATGGTGGATTCCAGTGGGGACGAATTAATAATCTGTGAGGAGGGGGATGTACACAGTGAAAGGGGTGATGAATCGGACAATGATGATGAGGTGGACATCTTGCCTCTGTAGAGCCAGTTTGTGCAAGGAGAGATTGATTGCTTCTTTTTTGGTGGGGGCCCAAACCAACCAGTCATTTCAGTCACAGTCGTGTGGCAGACCCTGTCACTGAAATGATGGGTTGGTTAAAGTGTGCATGTCCTGTTTATACAACATAAGGGTGGGTGGGAGGGCCCAAGGACAATTCCATCTTGCACCTCTTTTTTCTTTCATTTTTCTTTGCGTCATGTGCTGTTTGGGGAGTATTTTTTAGAAGGGCCATCCTGCCTGACACTGCAGTGCCACTCCTAGATGGGCCAGGTGTTTGTGTCGGCCACTTGGGTCGCTTATCTTACTCACACAGCTACCTCATTGCGCCTCTTTTTTTTCTTCTTTGCGTCATGTGCTGTTTGGGGAGTATTTTTTGGAAGGGCCATCCTGCCTGACACTGCAGTGCCACTCCTAGATGGGCCAGGTATTTGTGTCGGCCACTTGGGTCGCTTATCTTACTCACACAGCTACCTCATTGCGCCTCTTTTTTTTCTTCTTTGCGTCATGTGCTGTTTGGGGAGTAGTTTTTGGAAGGGCCATCCTGCCTGACACTGCAGTGCCACTCCTAGATGGGCCAGGTGTTTGTGTCGGCCACTTGGGTCGCTTATCTTACTCACACAGCTACCTCATTGCGCCTCTTTTTTTTCTTCTTTGCGTCATGTGCTGTTTGGGGAGTATTTTTTGGAAGGGCCATCCTGCCTGACACTGCAGTGCCACTCCTAGATGGGCCAGGTGTTTGTGTCGGCCACTAGGGTCGCTTAGCTTACTCACACAGCTACCTCATTGCGCCTTTTTTTTTTCTTTGCGTCATGTGCTGTTTGGGGAGTATTTTTTGGAAGGGCCATCCTGCCTGACACTGCAGTGCCACTCCTAGATGGGCCAGGTGTTTGTGTCGGCCACTTGGGTCGCTGAGCTTAGTCACACAGCTACCTCATTGCGCCTCTTTTTTTCTTTGCATCATGTGCTGTTTGGGGACTATTTTTTTCAAGTGCCATCCAGCGACCTCGGTGCAAATTTTAGGACTAAAAATAATATTGTGAGGTGTGAGGTGTTCAGAATAGACTGAAAATGAGTGGAAATTATGGTTATTGAGGTTAATAATACTATGGGATCAAAATGACCCCCAAATTCTATGATTTAAGCTGTTTTTTAGGGTTTTTTGTAAAAAAACACCCGAATCCAAAACACACCCGAATCCGACAAAAAAAATTCGGTGAGGTTTTGCCAAAACGCGTTCGAACCCAAAACACGGCCACGGAACCGAACCCAAAACCAAAACCCGAAAAATTTCAGGTGCACATCCCTACCATGTACATAAAGACCCAATGCTAGCCTTCACCCCTTCAGTGGTGACAGAAGATTGTAGCACATACAGGAGGAGACAGATATAATGATTAAACTACTTATCGTGATGTGCACCGGAAATTTTTTGGGTTTTGTGTTTTGGTTTTGGGTTCGGTTCCGCGGCCGTGTTTTGGGTTCGGACGCGTTTTGGCAAAACCTCACCGGAAATTTTTTGTCGGATTTGGGTGTGTTTTGGATTCGGGTGTTTTTTTCAAAAAAAAAAACTAAAAAACAGCTTAAATCATAGAATTTGGGGGTCATTTTGATCCCATAGTATTATTAACCTCAATAACCATAATTTCCACTCATTTTCAATCTATTCTGAACACCTCACACCTCACAATATTATTTTTAGTCCTAAAATTTGCACCGAGGTCGCTGGATGGCTAAGCTAAGCGACACAATTGGTCGACACAAACACCTGGCCCATCTAGAAGTGGCACTGCAGTGTCAGGCAGGATGGCACTTGAAAAAAATAGTCCCCAAACAGCACATGATGCAAAGAAAAAAAGAGGCGCAATGAGGTAGCTGTGTGACTAAGCTAAGCGACCCTAGTGGCCGACACAAACACCTGGCCCATCTAGGAGTGGCACTGCAGTGTCAGACAGGATGGCACTTGAAAAAAATAGTCCCTAAACAGCACATGATGCAAAGAAAAAAAGAGGCGCAATGAGGTAGCTGTGTGACTAAGCTAAGCGACCCTAGTGGCCGACACAAACACCTGGCCCATCTAGGAGTGGCACTGCAGTGTCAGACAGGATGGCACTTGAAAAAAATAGTCCCCAAACAGCACATGATGCAAAGAAAAAAAGAGGCGCAATGAGGTAGCTGTGTGACTAAGCTAAGCGACCCTAGTGGCCGACACAAACACCTGGCCCATCTAGGAGTGGCACTGCAGTGTCTGACAGGATGGCACTTGAAAAAAATAGTCCCCAAACAGCACATGATGCAAAGAAAAAAAGAGGCGCAATGAGGTAGCTGTGTGACTAAGCTAAGCGACCCTAGTGACCGACACAAACACCTGGCCCATCTAGGAGTGGCACTGCAGTGTCAGACAGGATGGCACTTGAAAAAAATAGTCCCCAAACAGCACATGATGCAAAGAAAAAAAGAGGCGCAATGAGGTAGCTGTGTGACTAAGCTAAGCGACCCTAGTGGCCGACACAAACACCTGGCCCATCTAGGAGTGGCACTGCAGTGTCAGACAGGATGGCACTTGAAAAAAATAGTCCCCAAACAGCACATGATGCAAAGAAAAAAAGGCGCAATGAGGTAGCTGTGTGACTAAGCTAAGTGACCCAAGTGGCCGACACAAACACCTGGCCCATCTAGGAGTGGCACTGCAGTGTCAGACAGGATGGCACTTGAAAAAAATAGTCCCCAAACAGCACATGATGCAAAGAAAAATGAAAGAAAAAAGAGGTGCAAGATGGAATTGTCCTTGGGCCCTCCCACCCACCCTTATGTTGTATAAACAGGACATGCACACTTTAACGAACCCATCATTTCAGCGACAGGGTCTGCCACACGACTGTGACTGAAATGACTGGTTGGTTTGGGCCCCCACCAAAAAAGAAGCAATCAATCTCTCCTTGCACAAACTGGCTCTACAGAGGCAAGATGTCCACCTCATCATCATCGTCCGATTCATCACCCCTTTCACTGTGTACATCCCCCTCCTCACAGATTATTAATTCGTCCCCACTGGAATCCACCATCTCAGGTCCCCGTGTACTTTCTGGAGGCAATTGCTGCTGGTGAATGTCTCCACGGAGGAATTGATTATAATTCAATTTAATGAACATCATCTTCTCCACATTTTCTGGAAGTAACCTCGTACGCCGATTGCTGACAAGGTGAGCGGCTGCACTAAACACTCTTTCGGAGTACACACTGGAGGGAGGGCAACTTAGGTAGAATAAAGCCAGTTTCTGCAAGGGCCTCCAAATTGCCTCTTTTTCCTGCCAGTATACGTACGGACTGTCTGACGTGCCTACTTGGATGCGGTCACTCATATAATCCTCCACCATTCTTTCAATGGTGAGAGAATCATATGCAGTGACAGTAGACGACATGTCAGTAATCGTTGGCAGGTCCTTCAGTCCGGACCAGATGTCAGCACTCGCTCCAGACTGCCCTGCATCACCGCCAGCGGGTGGGCTCGGAATTCTTAGCCTTTTCCTCGCACCCCCAGTTGCGGGAGAATGTGAAGGAGGAGCTGTTGACGGGTCACGTTCCGCTTGACTTGACAATTTTCTCACCAGAAGGTCTTTGAACCCCTGCAGACTTGTGTCTGCCGGAAAGAGAGATACAACGTAGGTTTTAAATCTAGGATCGAGCACGGTGGCCAAAATGTAGTGCTCTGATTTCAACAGATTGACCATCCGTGAATCCTGGTTAAGCGAATTAAGGGCTCCATCCACAAGTCCCACATGCCTAGCGGAATCGCTCTGTTTTAGCTCCTTTAATGTCTCCAGCTTCTTCTGCAAAAGCCTGATGAGGGGAATGACCTGACTCAGGCTGGCAGTGTCTGAACTGACTTCACGTAAGGCAAGTTCAAAGGGTTGCAGAACCTTGCACAACGTTGAAATCATTCTCCACTGCGCTTGAGACAGGTGCATTCCACCTCCTTTGCCTATATCGTGGCCAGATGTATAGGCTTGAATGGCCTTTTGCTGCTCCTCCATCCTCTGAAGCATATAGAGGGTTGAATTCCACCTCGTTACCACCTCTTGCTTCAGATGATGGCAGGGCAGGTTCAGGTATTTTTGGTGGTGCTCCAGTATTCTGTACGCGGTGCCTGAACGCCGAAAGTGGCCCGCAATTCTTTGGGCCACCGACAGCATCTCTTGCACGCCCCTGTCGTTTTTTAAATAATTCTGCACCACCAAATTCAAGGTATGTGCAAAACATGGGACGTGCTGGAATTTGCCCAGATGTAATGCACGCACAATATTGCTGGCGTTGTCCGATGTCACAAATACCCAGGAGAGTCCAATTGGGGTAAGCCATTCTGCGATGATCTTCCTCAGTTGCCGTAAGAGGTTTTCAGCTGTGTGTGTATTCTGGAAAGCGGTGATACAAAGCGTAGCCTGCCTAGGAACGAGTTGGCGTTTGCAAGATGCTGCTACTGGTGCCGCCGCTGCTGTTCTTGCTGCGGGAGGCAATACATCTACCCAGTGGGCTGTCACAGTCATATAGTCCTGAGTCTGCCCTGCTCCACTTGTCCACATGTCCGTGGTTAAGTGGACATTGGACATTGGGTACAACTGCATTTTTTAGGACACTGGTGAGTCTTTTTCTGAGGTCTGTGTACATTTTCGGTATCGCCTGCCTAGAGAAATGGAACCTGACGAGTGACGACACAGAGGTAGGTACAGCAGTGGCCTACCGTACTGCTATATACAGTATAATGGACCTGGTGGACACTGTCAGCAGACTGCTAAACTACTAGTATAAAAAAAAAGCCACCACAGGTATACAATTAAGATGGATGGATAGTATACTATTACTTTATGGATGACGAGTGACGACACAGAGGTAGGTACAGCAGTGGCCTACCGTACTGCTATATACAGTATAATGGACCTGGTGGACACTGTCAGCAGACTGCTGAACTACTAGTATAAAAAAAAGCCACCACAGGTATACAATGTAGATGGATGGATAGTATACTTTATGGATGACGAGTGACGACACAGAGGTAGGTACAGCAGTGGCCTACCGTACTGCTATATACAGTATAATGGACCTGGTGGACACTGTCAGCAGACTGCTAAACTACTAGTATAAAAAAAAAGCCACCACAGGTATACAATGTAGATGGATGGATAGTATACTTTATGGATGACGAGTGATGACACAGAGGTAGGTACAGCAGTGGCCTACCGTACTGCTATATACAGTATAATGGACCTGGTGGACACTGTCAGCAGACTGCTAAACTACTAGTATAAAAAAAAAAAGCCACCACAGGTATACAATGTAGATGGATGGATAGTATACTTTATGGATGACGAGTGACGACACAGAGGTAGGTACAGCAGTGGCCTACCGTACTGCTATATACAGTATAATGGACCTGGTGGACACTGTCAGCAGACTGCTAAACTACTAGTATAAAAAAAAAAGCCACCACAGGTATACAATGTAGATGGATGGATAGTATACTATTACTTTATGGATGACGAGTGACGACACAGCGGTAGGTACAGCAGTGGCCTACCGTACTGCTATATACAGTATAATGGACCTGGTGGACACTGTCAGCAGACTGCTAAACTACTAGTATAAAAAAAAGCCACCACAGGTATACAATGTAGATGGATGGATAGTATACTTTATGGATGACGAGTGACGACAAGGAGGTAGGTACAGCAGTGGCCTACCGTACTGCTATATACAGTATAATGGACCTGGTGGACACTGTCAGCAGACTGCTAAACTACTAGTATAAAAAAAAAAGCCACCACAGGTATACAATGTAGATGGATGGATAGTATACTTTATGGATGACGAGTGACGACACAGAGGTAGGTACAGCAGTGGCCTACCGTACTGCTATATACAGTATAATGGACCTGGTGGACACTGTCAGCAGACTGCTAAACTACTAGTATAAAAAAAAGCCACCACAGGTATACAATGTAGATGGATGGATAGTATACTTTATGGATGACGAGTGACGACACAGAGGTAGGTACAGCAGTGGCCTACCGTACTGCTATATACAGTATAATGGACCTGGTGGACACTGTCAGCAGATTGCTAAACTACTAGTATAAAAAAAAATCCACCACAGGTATACAATGTAGATGGATGGATAGTATACTTTATGGATGACGAGTGACGACACAGAGGTAGGTACAGCAGTGGCCTACCGTACTGCTATATACAGTATAATGGACCTGGTGGACACTGTCCGCAGACTGCTAAACTACTAGTATAAAAAAAAAAAAGCCACCACAGGTATACAATGTAGATGGATGGATAGTATACTATTACTTTATGGATGACGAGTGACGACACAGAGATAGGTACAGCAGTGGCCTACCGTACTGCTATATACAGTATAATGGACCTGGTGGACACTGTCAGCAGACTGCTAAACTACTAGTATAAAAAAAAAAGCCACCACAGGTATACAATGTAGATGGATGGATAGTATACTTTATGGATGACGAGTGACGACACAGAGGTAGGTACAGCAGTGGCCTACCGTACTGCTATATACAGTATAATGGACCTGGTGGACACAGTGTCAGCAGACTGCTAAACTACTAGTATAAAAAAAAAAAGCCACCACAGGTATACAATGTAGATGGATGGATAGTATACTTTATGGATGACGAGTGACGACACAGAGGTAGGTACAGCAGTGGCCTACCGTACTGCTATATACAGTATAATGGACCTGGTGGACACAGTGTCAGCAGACTGCTAAACTACTAGTAAAAAAAAAAAAAAGCCACCACAGGTATACAATGTAGATGGATGGATAGTATACTTTATGGATGACGAGTGACGACACAGAGGTAGGTACAGCAGTGGCCTACCGTACTGCTATATACAGTATAATGGACCTGGTGGACACTGTCAGCAGACTGCTAAACTACTAGTATAAAAAAAAAAGCCACCACAGGTAAACAATGTAGATGGATGGATAGTATACTTTATGGATGACGGATGACGACACAGAGGTAGGTACAGCAGTGGCCTACCGTACTGCTATATACAGTATAATGGACCTGGTGGACACAGTGTCAGCAAACTGCTAAACTACTAGTATAAAAACAAAAAAGCCACAGGAGTGTTTTTCAGGCAGACAAACGTATACTGGTGGTCACTGTCAGCAAAACTCTGCACTGTACTCCTGCTATAGCTGCTCCCCAGTCCCCACAATTAAGAAGTGTGAGCACTCAGCACAGATATATCATGCAGCACACTGAGCACAGATATGGTATGGAGCGTTTTTTTCAGGCAGAGAAGAGAACGGATAAAAAACTGGTGGTCACTATCAACAAAACTCTGCACTGTACTCCTCCTAAAAGCTGCTCCCCAATCCTCCCCACAATAGTAAAATAAACAAGCAAAGCAAAGCAATCAGACCAACTGTAGTGTCTCGTATAAACGGAGAGGACGCCAGCCACATCCTCTCCCTATCAATCTCAATGCACGTGTAAAAATGGCGGCGACGCGCAGCTGCTTATAGAATCCGAATCTCGCGAGAATCCGACAGCGGGATGATGACGTTCGGGCGCGCTCGGTTTAGCCGAGCAAGGCGGGAGGATCCGAGTCTGCTCTGACCCGTGTAAAAAAAGGTAAAGCTCGGGTGGGTTCGGTTTCTCAGAAACCGAATCCGCTCATCACTACTTATCATACATTTGTGACCTCACTCCACCCCAAATCTTCTTCCATGCACGCCCCAGTGGATGACTGCACATAGCAGGCAAGGGAAAGAGTAAACATGCACTGTTCTTTCCTCCATATGTGCCTTAAAACTTAGACCCCATAAGAAACTAATGGGTCTATTTACTAAACTTTGGATGGAGGTTAAGTTGATGGAGATAAAGTACCAGCCAATCAGCTCCTAATTGTTATTTTTTTAAACCTGTGACATGGCAGTTAGGAGCTGATTGGCTGGTGCTTTACCTCCGTCCACTTTATCTCCATCCAAGGCTTAGTAAATAGATCCCAAAGTAAATGACTCAGATGTGGACTCTAATGCAGCTACAACTGTGTCTTTTTACTAGCCTCATGTATCTTCACGCTAATGCCACAGCTAATGTCATTAATACAGAGATGCTGACCGTCTGCAGCGTTAATTGGCTGCTTTGTGTAAAAGTTGCGCCATCAGTCACACAGCCGTCGCACCACTGGGCGTTGCACCAGCAGAATGTCCATTGAAACATGGCCATCAGCGGTATCCATCGTGGCACATGTACAGTGTGACTCAGACACATGCACAGTACAAAAAAATCTCGGGCAACTGTACAAACATTGTCGCTGCGCCCACCTTCAAATAAGGCCCATACACCTAATCCCATAACAATACCCTGAAAACACACACACTGTGTTACAAACTCTTTACTCTAACAACCACAAATACACTGCTAAGAAAACTTTATCAAATACACATTATTATTTGTAGAACCCAAGAAAATATAGAATTACACTGTTTTCACTTTTCACAGGACGCAGTTAAAATGTTTTTGCCCTAAACTGTCTAAAGGCTGTGCCTCAGTGTATTGTATAATACATGATGACATTTTTCCATTATCTGCTTCAGTGAGATCTAGGCCAAATGTTTAGCTTTATTGACGAACTGTGCCAGTAACTTTATTTTTTTATTATGATTTGTGTTCTTAAATTTAGCATATGTTTTGAGAACCGATTTCATATAATTTTCCCTTAAGATTATACTGTATGTTCTAGCTTTCTCTAGGATGAAAAACAGCAGCTTGGTCACAAGAGCGACTGTGCCATGCCAGTGGCCAAAGACCCTGCAATTAGGAAATATAGGGCGAGGTGTAATGCTGCGCGAGTTCAGCGGCCGTGCGGGATGCCGGCAGAACTTGGACATTCTTTTAAAGGGGCAATCACTTACAAGGCATGGTTTTTCCTTGTAAGTGATTGCCCCTTTAAAAAACAGTCTGAGTTCGTCCGGCATCCCGCACGGCGGCTGAACTCGGGCGGCATTACACGCCGCCCCTACACGCCGCCCCTAGTCTTAGAATCAAAGTGCCATACATGTTAAAAAGGTAAGACTGTAAAACCTTCACAGAGCAAGTAGACCATGTGGGGTAAAGATGGGAGTTCTATTTAAGAAGGGATGTTACCCATAGCAACCAATCAGATTCTACTTCTCATTTACCTAGCACCTTCTAGAAGATAATACCTGGAATCTGATTGGCTGCTATGGGCAACATCCCATCTTAAATAGAACGCCCATCTTAGTAAATTTACCCCTAAGAGTTATCTTCTAACATAGGGCCTAATTCTGAGTTGATCGCAGCATCAAATTTGTTAGCAGTTGGGCAAAACCATGTGCACTGCAGGGGGGACAGGTATAACATGTGCAGAGAGAGTTAGATTTGGGTGTGGCGTGTTCAAGGCCCTTATTTGCCATTTTTCCTCCTTATAGTAATGCCCAGTATACATTATACCACATACTGCAATGGCCCTTAGACATTATGCCACACACAATAATGCACATGACACAATGGGGGTAATTCCAAGTTGATCGCAGCAGGAATTCTGTTAGCAACTGGGCAAAACCATGTGCACTGCAGGGGAGGCAGATATAACATGTGCAGAGAGACTTAGATTTGGGTGTGGTGTGTTCAATCTGCAATCTAAATTGCATTGTAAAAATAAAGCAGCCAGTATTTACCCTGCACAGAAACAAAATAAACCACCCAAATCTAACTCTCTCTGCACATGTTACATCTGCCCCACCTGCAGTGCACATGGTTTTGCCCAATTGCTAACAAACTTGCTGCTGCGATCAACTCAGAATTACCCCCATAGGGCGAAACTTGCACATTGCAGTAACCCATAACAACCAATCAATCTGCATTTAGCTTTGATGGATTTAATGTTGGGTAGTCTAATAAAACAAAGTGTGTGAGTGGTTGCTATGTGTCATTGCATTCTGTAAATCTGTGCCCATATTAAGTATGACATATAACATAGATTTATTAATTGATTGATTAATTAATTAATTATCAACATGTTCATTTAAAAATCCCAAAAGCAGAGCCTAGCTCTTGACAGTAAATCATAACAATACAGTATATCTCCCAATAGTGGTTCATTTACAGTATATCCCATGTCCCCAATTCAGCCAGACATCATCCAATCTACCAGAAGCAGCTCTATCACAGGACACCTCCAAATTCTGAGGTTGCCCTTTTTATCATGATCTATGGCACGTTGGAAGATAAGCACATTAACCAAACAATAATTATCTTTTGTTTGGCAAGTTGTAATAATGAAAAAGTAAGTAGAATAACAAAAGCAAGTACTAGTTGCTACAAATTTTGTGCATGCAAGTTTACACATATGTTAGTATATAACGCCAACAATGAGGGAGATTTATCAAATGATTTAAATTTAAATGATGGTAATTTTTCAAACACAGCTTGTAACATGACAGTTACAAGCGGATTAGTTAGTAGTCTCAATTTACTTTATCTCTCTCCATGGTTTTGGAACATCTCCCCCACTGTTTCCACATACAGTAGAATTATTATTTTTTATGCTGTGTTTTATTTAAAGATACGCCCAACTGTTTAGTTATTATTGGTGATGTAACTGTAAATAGGAATTGCCTTCTGAGAGAACTCTAAAACTGCAAAACTCACAGATGTTTCTTATTAAACCGTTAGGATTCAAGATTAATAATGAACACATTCTGAGTAAGTGCTTATAAGGTAAACAAGTGTTTTAGATAAGGCTACAGACGTTTCTTACCTGACGAGAGCACTTGGTGTCTCTGAGAGCTTTAAGACTTCCGTTCCAGTGCAGGAGTTGAAAGACTATCATGAGTTCCTGTAGAATATAATATAATACCAAGTGTTATCAATGTATTAAACCAGACTTTTTGATATGTTCTATTTACTTAAAGCAAAAATATATGTTATACTGTATATAAGTGGAATTTTGTTCTCTATTTATTTTAGGATAAATGTTGCGTAAAATAAATAAAAGTAAGTTAGTCACAAAACCCTCATTCCTTTTATTATTATTATTATTATTATCTTTTTTATTATTATTATTATTATATGTCTCCACTAAGTGTCCGTACAAGGAAAAATCATAAAAATACATACAAATCAATACAATAAGACTAAAATGAATCAGACAGAAGGGGAAAAGTCAAACTGACATAAAGACAATTAAGTGTGTGACAGTTTTTAATAGTGGCACTCAATGACCCAGTACCTTCTTTCCAGCCGGGTGGTCTTCAGGTTGCCAGCGGCCGGGCTCCCGACGACCACCATACTGGCGCCGGAATCCCGACCACCGGCATACCAACAACCTTTCTCCCTCCTGGGGGTCCACGACCCCCCCGGAGGAAGAATAGATAGTGTGGCGCGCGTAGCGTGCCACTGTGCCCGCAGGGGCTCATTTGCGCTCACCCAGCTGTCGGTATGCCGGCGGTCGGGATTCCGGCGCCGGTATGCTGGTCGCCGGGAGCCCGACCGCCGGCACCACATACTACACCCCTTCCAGATAATAGTTGCATCAAGGTAGAGCTTTAAAAGTAGATTGTAATGTGAAAAAAAAGCTAATTTGAGCAAATAAGGAACATTTATCTATATGTATCCAAATATAATACAGCACACAAAGCATCTCAATGACCACCATACAATATACAAATCCCACCAATGAATGTCACAGAGCATCCTAATGACCGCCATACAAAACACAGAGCAACCAGGGTCCACCAGGCAAAACACAGAGCAATCCAGTGACTGCAATGCATACCTCCCAACATGACCCTCTCCAGGAGGGACAGAATGCTCTGCTCCTGGACTTCCCACTTAAATCATGATTGCCAGCACCTGTGCTGAAACATCTTTCTCATCCATTAACCTGTTCAACACAGGTGCAGACAATCATAAGAAAAGTCCAGAAGCAGAGCATTGTGTCCGTCCTGGAGAGGGTCATGTTGGGAGGCATGCAATGCAATGCACAAAGTATCTCAGTGTCTACCATACAATGCACTGAGATACGTAGGACATACTAGTGACCGTATTACAATACTCAGATCATCCCAGTAACTGCCTTACAATACAGGTATAGGGCATCTCAGTGAAGAAAATACAATACGCACAGCATTCCAGTGACCACCATATTAAGTGCAGAGTTTCCCAGCGACCACCATAATACAGTATTTCTCTGACCAACACAAAATATCATCCCTCTTTGTTCATTTGTTAATAACACATCCACAAAAATGATTTACACCCTCAGCATCATGTAATAATCATTTACTACCTCATTCCTTTTATTAATATATGTCTGACTCTAGACCTTAACCCCTTTGAGAATGTGTGGTGGAACCTTAAGATATGCAAAAACAAAGCCATCAAACATTAATGAAATGGGATAAAATGATTCAAATATTAAGTGAGGTAAACTGAAAAACTCATATAGAAAGTGAGTTTACTAAGCCTGATATTGAAAAGTCCAGATTTAAAAGTGTTCTATTTTATTTTTTCACACAACTCTATACTGCAGCTCATTTATGAAGAACAAAAGTGTGGAAATGTGTGACATCCTTATGCAGAAAAATAGGTGAAGGGGTAAATTAGCTGGTCTGAAAGTGTATTTGAGGTTCTGGCATCCAGCACAGCTCGAGTCGAAACCACAAATAAAAAAAACAAACCTCAAAACAGACTGTACCTCTGATATTTAAAATTTTAAATGAGTAAAATGGGGTTTGTTGAGGACACATAACTTTGACTGAGAAGAATAAGCAGGCAGGATACTGTATGTACACCTTTCATGAAGTGTTGTAACTTATAACATTACTGGAAAGCCGTTATTAGGGTGAATGTAGTGGAGGTAGATGGATTATGGTGTTGCAATAAAATATGATTATTTTAGAAATGTAATCGGTATAATGTGTGGAAATCTGTGTGAGAAGGCAACACAATCTTTAATACTGTATGATGAACAAAATAGAGAGGCATGATTTTTAGGGGTGTGGTTCGTTTTATCGACAGTATCTAGGTCGACAATGTTTAGGTCGACCACTATAGGTCGACAGTCACTAGGTCGACATGGATGGAAGGTCGACAGGGTTTCTAGGTCGACATGTGCTAGGTCGACAGGTCTAAAGGTCGACATGACAAATTTTTTTTTTTTTGGTGTCGTTTTCTTCGTAAAGTGACTGGGATCCCAAATTAGTGCACCGCGTCCCCTCGCATGGCTCGCTTCGCTCGCCATGCTTCGGGCATGGTGCCTTCGCTCCGCTACCGCTTCGCTCGGCACACTTTACCGTTCCAATCGTAGTCCACGTGGATCGTTAAGTATGAAAAAATCCGCCCCCCCAAAAAAATTGTGAAAAACTCATGTCGACCTTTAGACCTGTCGACCTAGCACATGTCGACCTAGAAACCCTGTCGACCTTCCATCCATGTCGACCTAGTGACTGTCGACCTATAGTGGTCGACCTAAACATTGTCGACCTAGACACTGTCGATCTTCAGACCGGATCCCGATTTTTAGATATGAGTGGTAGTAGCAGCAGCAGGTCCGGTTCTAGACCTTACGGCGCCCAGGGCGAAAGTTTCCTGCGGTGCGCGCCCCCCTCCCCCAGGTAAAATAGGGGCGTGGCTTCTTCATAGGGAAGGGGCATGGCCACAGTTATCTCCTTGTACTTGTGCCCTCTTGTAGCTGTACCCCCAGTGGATTTGCCCCCCAGTAGTTGTGCCCCCAGCAGCTGTGCCCCTGTAGCAGTGCCTCAATAGTTGTGAGCCCAGTAGCTGTGCCCCAGTAGTTGTGACCCCTGTAGTTGTGCCCCCAGTAGCTGTGTCCCTTGTAGCTTTGCCCCCAGTAGCTGTGCCCCTTGTAGCTGTGCCCCAGTAGTTGTGCCCCCTGTAGTTGTGCCCCCAGCAGTTGTGACCCCTGTAGCTGTGCCAGTGCCCCCAGTAGTTGTGCCCCCTGTAGCTGTGCCAGTGACCCCAGTAGCTGTGCCCCTGTAGCTGTGCCAGTGCCCCCAGTAGTTGTGCCCCCTGTAGCTGTGCCAGTGCCCCCTAGCTGTACCCCTGTAGCTGTGCCAGTGCCCCCAGTAGCTGTGCTCCCTAGCTGTGCTCCTGTAGCTGTGCCAGTGCCCCCAGTAGCTGTGCCCCTGTAGCTGTGCCAGTGCCCACAGTAGCTGTGCTAGTGCCCCCTAGCTGTGCCAGTGCCCCCCAGTAACTGTGCCAGTGACCCCAGTAGCTGTGCTCCTAGTTGTGCCCCTGTAGCTGTGCCAGTGCCCCCAGTAGCTGTGCCCCCTAGCTGTGCCAGTGCCCCCAGTAGCTGTGCCCCCTAGCTGTGCCCCTGTATCTGTGCCAGTGCCCCCAGTAGCTGTGCCAGTGCCCCCTAGCTGTGCCCCTGTAGCTGTGCCAGTGCCCCAGTAGCTGTGCCCCTGTAGCTGTGCCAGTGCCCAAAGTAGCTGTGCCCCCTAGCTGTGCCAGTGCCCCCAGTAGCTGTGCCCCCTAGCTGTGCCCGTGCCCCCAGTAGTTGTGCCAGTGCCCCCTAGCTGTGCCCCTGTAGCTGTGCCAGTGCCCCCAGTAGCTGTGCCAGTGCCTCCAGTAGCTGTGCCCCCTAGCTGTGCCAGTGCCCCCAGTAACTGTGCCAGTGACCCCAGTAGCTGTGCTCCTAGTTGTGCCCCTGTAGCTGTGCCAGTGCCCCCAATAGCTGTGCCCCCTAGTTGTGCCAGTGGCCCCGGTAGCGCTGCACACACACACACATTAAAAAAAACACACACACAATACTTACCGCTCCTGCTGCGCTGCCCACCGTCTCCGGCTCCTCTCTACTATGGGAGAGACGTCATGACGTCTCTCCCATAGCAGTGCCGCACAGACACTAGGGGTCAATTATGACCTTGAGGGCTGTTACACATTACCCGGTTTACACCAGATGGCAAAAAGCCGGACTAACTTTGTCCGCCTTTTTGTCATCCGGCAGAGTCTTTCACACACAACGGCTTTCAGCCGTGTGTAATGCTGTGCGCATGCGCAGCAGCAGACACGGCTTGAAAAATAAAACGTTGTGTATGAAAGCTCCCCTTCACACACACAGTTCACTGCACACAAGGACGACACGGTCCTGGCAGCCGGACTTTTCAGTGGATATTTCCGGCTGCAACCCGGCAGCAGTGCCGGGGCCATGCTGTTTGAAAGCACCCTACACTTTACATTATTAATTAAAATACCGGCACGGGAAAAAGCCATCCGGCTTTTTCCCGGCTGGCAAAAGCTGCCGCGTGTGTAATAGCCCTAGTGTCAGTCAGTAATGCCAGCTGCAGCGGGCGCCCGCAGAGCCCATGGTGCCTGCTGCAGCCGGGGACAGGGGGAAGATTAGTATGCTGCTCTTGCCACGGCGGCGCCCCTGGGGCAGCGGCGCCCCAGGCAAAAAGCCTGCTTGCCCTTCGGCAAGAGCCGCTACTGAGCAGCAGTGAGTTCAGTATTCCAGTGGGTAGCTGTAGTAACAGTAGTTGTGTGTGTTCTAGAGTGTTTTATTTTGAGTTGGAGATGTGGCTTTTAATATCAACATTGGGGGGACTCCCCTGAGGAGTGTGTGGGTATATGTTTGAATTTATTTGTATGAACTACAGTATATACATTGTAATTAACTCCACTGGAGACATTCTACATTATTTATCTTTTATTGTCCATGAATGCTTCATGCTATGGCATTCTGTTATAAGTATGAAAGTCATTATCACTGTTCATTCTGTTATTCTTGGACATTGGGGGTCATTCCGAGTTGTTCGCTAGCTGCAATCGTTCGCTGTGCAGCGATGAGGGAAAAAAATGGCACTTCTGCGCATGCGTATGCGGCGCAATGCGCACACGCGACGTACTATTACAACGACCGTTGCAGTTTCACCCAGGGTCTAGCGAAGCATTTCAGTCGCACTGGTGGCCGCAGAATGATTGACATGAAGTGGGCGTTTCTGGGTGTCAAATGACCGTTTTCAGGGAGTGTTCGGAAAAACGCAGTTGTGCCAGGAAAAACACAGACGTGGCTGGGCGAACGCAGGGCGTGTTTGTGACGTCAAAACAGGAACTGAATGGTCTGAAGTGATCGCAAGCGCTGAGTAGGTTTTGAGCTACTCTGAAACTGCACAAAAAAACTTTGTAGCCGCACTGCGATCCTTTCGTTCGCACTTCTGCTAAGCTAAAATACACTCCCAGTGGGAGGCGGCATAGCGTTTGCACGGCTGCTAAAAACTGCTAGTGAGCGATCATCTCGGAATGACCACCATTGCCCGTTGTTATTGTATACTGCGGTACCTAATGCTTCAATAAAAAAAAATATTAAATGCAAAAAAGTACAAACTTCATACAAATCATGTTTAAAGGCAACCCTGCTAAATATATTTCTTCTAAACCAGCACTTCGAGATTATTGTGCTTACCATATGGGTACACACAGTCCACCTGTAGTTCCCCTTCCAATTACTGCAAGCTTGAGGAGCAGTAGATAACAGTGACAATGGGGGAGTACCGATGCCTTTATTAGTGGACGTTACTACTTTTTAGTTTATTACAGGTCATTAATTTACTGGTGTATCTTTTACTGGTCTTGTTGGTTATTACAGGGCATTACTGTTACTGCAATATAAGGTACAGGGCACTATTCACACTAGGGCCTATAAAAGACTAAGTACATTAATATAACTGCATGCATATTAAGGGAGGTATGCAATTAGCTCTGATCATTTTGGAGATAATGAATTCGCCCCACTGAGTATTCAGTTAGGACCGTTTTGTCTGTTTTGAAGGCATTTTCGCCAATGCCTTTTAACCTTTTTTTTTTTTTATTTTAAGTGAAAAGGCATTGGCGAAAAATGCCTCAAAATTGGTGATAAAGACGGAAAACACATGGATTCGCCAATCCACGTGTTTTCTGCCCATGTCGCATTATTTGCCTAGGCGAAAATCCGGCCCTGCTATTGCACAGTGCGAATTCCCATTCGCCCCCTAAAAATAGTAAAAAGGTCAGTTTTTTCGCCAAGGCAATAAAAAACTGAGCTAATTGCATACCCCCTAAGTTTGTAATTATCATCTTCCTGGGGACTACTGTGAGTGGCGGCATTTTTACTAGTACAGGTTGAGTATCCCTTATCCAAAATGCTTGGGACCAGAGGTATTTTGGATATCGGATTATTCCGTATTTTGGAATAATTGCATACCATAATGAGATATCATGGTGATGGGACCTAAGTCTAAGCACAGAAGGCATTTATGTTTCATATACACCTTATACACACAGCCTGAAGGTCATTTTATACTATATTTTTAATAACTTTGTGCATTAATCAAAGTGTGTATACATACACACAATTCATTTATGTTTCATATATACCTTATACACACAGCCTGAAGGTCATTTAATACAATATTTTTTATTCTTTTGTGTATTAAACAAAGTTTGTGTTCATTGAGCCATCAGAAAACCAATTTTTCACTATCTCAGTCTCACTCAAAAAAGTCCGTATTTCGGAATATTCCGTATTTCGGAATATTTGGATAGGGGATACTCAACCTGTATACTATTAATTAATTTATTTATTCATTATCAGTTCTTTATGTAATGCACACATTATGCAGCACTGTACAGAGAATATTAAGTCATTCACATTAGTCCAGGCTGCAGTGGAGCTTACAATCAGAGGAGCCAAGAGGAGGTGGCAGCGGATACTAATTACCCGGGCATGTTGGTGGGGCCCAGCGGGGGCCTGGGTCAGGGGCTAAAAGGGACATGTCCCCATGTGCAGCCGATGATGCCACCCATTGAAACGTGCTTCACAACGTCAGCGCTTACTATTTTTATTTTTTTTATTTTGAAGGTTGTGGCCACACTTCCCTGGATTTGGCCACGCCCCCCTGTACCTGGGCTTGTGGCCACACTTGGTACCCTTTACAGTCTTTATTCCCCACCATATGGACGCACATACAAAACTAGGGTTGATTTGTGTCAGAAGCCAATTAATTTATCATGATGTGTTTGGATTGTTGGAGGAAACCACAGCATCTGGAGGAAACCCAAACAAACTAAGGAAGAACATGAAAACTTCATGCAGGTAAGTGCATGCTTGGAATGGAACCCATGACCCCAGTGTTGCTGCCATACAACAAACATTAATATATATCGAAGACTACTACGAATTACTAAGATGAAATGTATACCTGAAGAGCATATACTTAGCTAGATCTGTCTACCAATGCACCCTTGCACTCCTATGCAGTAGGTTGTTAGGGCTGTTAGTAGTTTTGGTGCCCAGGATAAGATGAAAAACACACTAGAGAGAGAGGGGGAGGAAAGGGGGGTGGGGGTGGGGGCTGATAGTCCATTAGTGAAATAATATCGTCTTTTACAGGAGGACTACAGGCTTAAGCAAGCCTCCCCCGTATGCTGGTACTTGGAGGGCCACAAGTACCAGCAGGCAGGGCATGAAGGGCATGTTGGTACCTATAGTCCCCTCTGTAAAAGAAACATTTTCCCCCTCTCTCTCGCCCCATCTCCCCCTTCTCTTGTTCTCTGTGCCTCTCTCTTTCTCTCTCTGTCTTCCCCTCCCTCTCTCTCCATCTCCACCCCCCTCTCTCTATTCCTCTGCACCTTTAATCTTTCATCTACACCCCTCTTTCTCTCTCATTTGGTCTGTCTTACTCCCTCACTCTCTTTCCTCTTCCGTAACATAATCCTCTTCTATCCCTCCCTTGCCATCTTCCCTCTCGCTCTCTCCATCTCCCTCTTTCTCTGCCCCCTCCCTCTCTGTCTCTCCGTCTCTGCCCCTTTCTCTTTGTCTCTCCCCCCTCCCCTCTCTACGTCTCTGTACCCTCTCTCTCCCCTCTGTCTCTGTGTTCCCCTGCACCTTTCTTCCTTCCTCTTCACCCCTCTCTCTCTCTATTTCCCTCTCTCTCCCTGTGTCCCCCTCTCTTTCTGTCTATCCCTTTTCTCAGTCTCTCCCTCTCTGCCTCCTCCCTCTGAACCTCTCTTCCTTCCTCTTCACCCCTCTCTCCCTGTCTCCCCCTCTCTTTCTCTGTCCACTCCCTTTCTCAGTCTTTCCCTCTCCGTCTCCTCCCTCTGAACTTCTCTTCCTTCCTCTTCAACCCCCTCTCTCTCCCTCCCTCCCTCCGTCTCTCCCTCTCCCTCACTCTTCCTCCTCTTCCCTAATATAATTTCTCTTCCATCTCTTTAGTAAATTCTTCCACTACAGTAGTATTGCCTTTCCTCAGCTCTCATGTTAAAGCCGCTTGTTTTTTTTTCTGCCTGTCTTCCCCACTGATACTTACCCTTCATGTCCCAGTGAACCTTTGCAACCCAATTTATCCCCTTTACTCCCACCTATAGAGACCTTTTATACTCTCTGCCTCCCCTCATCACCTTCTTCCAGTCACCCTCTCCCTGCCACCCTCTAAATCCTCCAATGCTTCTCCATGGCCCTCACTGCTTCTCCCTGTCACACTGTCCCCATCACCTTTTTCCTGTCACCTATTGCCTCTCTTCCTTTCACCAACTCTCCGTCTCCCTGCCACCCTCCGTCTCATCTCCATTATCCTCTGCCTCATCCCTGTCATCCTGTCCCTCTCCATGACACCCACTACCATGAGGCATATTGTGAACTTGGGGTGGAGGAGGGGGGCCCAAAGCATAGTTTTGCACCTGGGCCCACCACTGATGACCACCATCCATCCAGGACTTCTACGGCATCTTCTTCATTCTTCACCTGAGGGGCGGCAGCCTTTAAGTTCTTTTACATGGCCGTCGCCCATCAAGTACTTCCATGGTGACTGTATATGGTTATGACTGCAAACAGAGAGGACACATGCGGTTTTAACTAGAACAAACAGAAACTGCTGGCTGCCATATTCTGACACAAAAAAACTCTCAATCACTCTTATCAGCAAGTGACCTGAAAAAGCGGCCAGCAACCAGTAGAATGCAAAATATTTTGAAACTGAAATTGACAGAAGCCCATGAGAGGTTACTTGCTCATAATACCTCCACTGGAATAAATATTTTTGAAAGATATAAACCTTTGTCAGACCACTCATTCTCACTTTTACCACTGTTAGACTAATGGTCCTATCAGACAGGTATCAGGAACATTGGTATTCAATATAGATTAATCTAGCCAACGTGCATCCATGAGTTATTTGGACAATATGTCACTAGTGCATCGGTGGTGTGTACACCTAACTTGTCTGTGTGGATTGATGCCGACTTATGGTGTGTACACACGGTGAGATATTTTCCTATGGTTTTGACTATATAGTCAAAATCATAAGAAAAGTTAGTGCAGATCGCAAGGTGAAAGTCACCTTGCGATCCCGATACGATAACGATACGTGGTTCCACACGGTCGGCATCGCAAGCCTAGATAGACTGTGCAGGCAAGTCAATTTTGACTATCTCGTAGAAAATATAGTTAAAATTGACACTTAGCCAAAATCGCACATAGTCAGTATCGCAAGCACAGTCATTATGTGCTTGCGATGCTGACCTAGCCCCTGTCGCATAGTGAGAATCGGGGTTAGCCCGATTCTCACCGTGTGTATGCACCTTTAGATTTTTGGAAGTTTCCTTAGTGTAAAAATGCATATTGGCTCTGTGTATGATGAGAAAACTGGCCAAACCAGAATCCCCCCAAAAAACAGCTTACCGGGAAACTCTGAAACACACGGATAGCCTATTTTTCCATCTTCAATCTCTCTCTTGTCAAAAATTGGCTACGCCACTGATGCCACTGCATAGAAAATACTGCCAACCCTGGGCAGAACTGCAGACTTATTATAACAGATCCCGGACTATTGAACAATGAGTTACATAGAAACTATACACTTATTTTGGCTCCTAAAATTATACCGCACTTTTACATACTATACATAATCATTGTTGTTTAATATGTATACAATATACCCAGTTTCAGTATAAGAATGCCAGTATTCATGATATCCTTACTTCTTTACAAAATGCAGAAAATAGAAGATTACAGTTAATATAGTGGGTAACATAATAAAAGAAAGGTAAAATGCCAATGCTTTTCAGTATGTATTTTCTTCAAAAGAAAATGTTTTTTTCTTCTTTATTTCATTATAAAATCATTCTAGCCGCAGAACTCTGGTTCTGAAACCTACCACAGTCTTTCCTGAAAACAATACTCTTGGTTGGCCAGAATTGTGAATTTCTGTGTGATGAGATGGTGGTCTGTTATTCTTTCTATTCTAATTGTGTTTTCTTTAAGATTGTCAGCACTAGTGCCAGTGAGGATTGTATAACATGAATAATACATAACGTCCATGCAGCCATTACAGTGCATCATGAACAGCTTTCAGATAGCAGGCAATCTCTGACTTGCTGCTCTTAAAGAACATTCAGCGCAGATGGTGGGATTGAAAGAACGCTATTTTGTCACTAGTAAACAATCCCGAAATTACATGTAACAAATGCTAGATACTGGAATGCAAAGCGGATCATTTAATACTGACATTCTCATATGTGCTCACCATCCATTCTTCAGTTGTGGTTTATAGAATATAAAAATAAGTTATTGGACTCATGGGTGGTCTGCAAATGGGGAGGAAGTGACAAGTTTATAGCTGAGAGCACAAACACATTGCAAAATGATTATTTTATTGCTAGCATGAAAGTGGTAGGTCTTATCTGCTCCCCCTTTCCAAATTGTGAGTGCGGCTTACAGGCTCAGATAACTCATGCTGAATAATGGCCGTGTATATCTTCTTATAAAAAGCAAATACAGGATTGGAGGAGAGGAGATTTGCCATTAAGGGTATTCCAACTAAAGTTACTTGTATTGGATCTGACATACTGTAGGTATTTATGTAACACACTGTTCCTGAATAGCCATCCAATCAGGAGAGACCATCTAAATATTGTAACCACTGCACTTGATCCACTTCCATTTCTAATACAATTAGAATTCCTCCAACCAAAACCAACACAAGCCATTCATTTACATACAGTAGTGTACCTGCTGTGTTGTGTTTGTCATTTGCTAAGCAGTACACCCAGTCCATGAAATCACAATTCTCACAGAGGGAGGGATTAGTGGTGGGGGAGGCTGCCTATTAAAGCAATGGGGAGGCCCAAGAAGAAGTACAGTAAACTCAGTCTCATAAAGATAACACTCTCATAATTTGAAAAGACAAACTTGTATTGTATATTTGTGTAAAAAGTAGCATTATATCTGTGTAAAAATTAGCATCCACAGATTTTTTCTAATTTTCCCAAAACAAGTTCTGTCATACTTTGTGTACACAGATATACAGCCAAAATCAGAAAAAACCTGTACATGCTAATATTTACACAAATACACAAGTGTGACTTTTCAAATTACGAGAGTCTTATTTTTATGAGACTAAATTTACTGTACTTCTTCCCGTGCCTCCCCCACCCCCAGTCCCACCCCCATGAGACTTGTGATTTCACGACTGGGTTCACTGCTTAGTAAATGACAAACACAACATGGCTGGTACACTACTGTATATAAATGAATGGCCCATGCTGTCATCAGTACTCCCAATCCGTGAAAGCATAAAGCAATGGATGGGAGGCCTGGTAAGAAGTACAGTAAATTCAGTCTCATAAAGATAAAACTATCGGCAATACCACTATACCAAGAGAGCTATGGAGAAAGGTGACTGACACCTGCATTGACATAGTGATGTTGCTTAATGTAATTATTTTTTTTATAGTGCTGTGTGTCCTAAATCTATCGCTGATTGTAATTATTTTTGTTCTTTTATAGAGCTGTGTAGAACTCTGAACTGTGCCTTTCTTTGCTTGCGTTGGAGATGCGGAGTCAATCTTTTTCTCTGTTCACATTTCTAATTAATGTAGAGATCATCTAAAAAAGTAGAGCTACAAGCATCGTTTGACGAACACCAGTATTGCACCTGACGGAGACTGTTTTCATTACACTATAACTGACTATACCCCACGCTGCGACAAGACGCAGGCAAACGTAATGCGACTAGTTTTTCACACTACACGTCACACGGAGGATAGATGAGCATGGCTACATCTGTACCTTGTGCCTTGTTGCTGTACTCACTCTTGCCATGGTGTATGACCTGTGACATGAAGCTGTCTTCCATATCATGTGAGCAGTGTAGTCAGCCATCTCTAAATGCTGATAACAATGTGGGGGAGAGTCCAGAGCCCTCCTGGTTGGGGCTTTCAAAACCATGATGGCTGATATGTCATCTCAGCTCACTGCAAATGCCAATAAAACTCAGGAACTGCAACAAGCAGTGGCAAGTCTCACTGCTAAACATCCCCCCCTGTCTACTAAATGTGCTTTACCTGCACTACTCTCAGATACTGATGATGATATACAGGATGATGGGGATGTTGTGGACCCCATAAGTGGGGATCCCAACCCCACCCAGGGTATTGAGCCCCTCATACTGGCTATTAGGGATGTGTTAAAGCTCCCCCTGGAGGATGCTACTAATCAACAGTAATTTTTCCTCACACAAGATAAAATGGCAGTCACATTTCCTGATTCCAAGGAATTAGATGACTTATTTAAAATGGCCTGGAAGAATCCAGATAAAAAGTTTCAGGTGTCCAAACGGTTTTTGCATGCATTCCCCTTTGCCCCTGATGGCAGAAAATTCTGGGAAGAATCTCCTGCAGTAGACGTCTCAGTCTCTCACCTTTCTAAAAAGGCGGTACTTCCTGCTCCGGGCTCCTTTACAGTAAAGGACCCGGCAGATAGGAAAATTGAGACGACTCTGAAATCTATTTACATTGCTGCGGGTGTTGCTCAAAGGGCCGGTCATTGCAAGTTGCTGGATGACACATGCAATTCATTCCTGGGCTAATCAAATTAAGGAAGGTCTCTCGGGTGATATGACCTTAGTTAATACTGTTACTCTCCTGACTCACATTCAGGACATGGCAAGAGTCCTCTGTGACTCCCTTAAAGAAATTGGCAATATTAATGCTAGGACCATGGTTATGGCTGTGTCTGCGCGCAGAGTATATGGTTACGTCAGTGGATTGCTGATGCTGACTCCAAACGTAATGTGGAATCTCTTCCCTTCACTGGTGAATGGCTCTTTGGAGGTGAATTGGATGCATGGATTTCCAATGCTACTGCTGGAAAATCCACGTTTCTCCCCTCGGGGGCTCCACATGCCTAGATGTACCTATCCGGGACCGTCTGCTCAGTCCTTTCGGTCCTCTATATTTCGTTTTAGGGCCAGAGGGGCCTCCCACGCAGCTAGATGCTCCAGAGGAAAACCTAAGAAACCAGCCATTGCTGGATCTCTGGACCAGTACACCAGTTCTGCTCCCGCAAAGACTTCAGCATGCCGGTGCCCACCCACCCTGAGGAGATCTTGTGGTAGGAGCCCAGTTACGTCACTTTAGCCACATCTGGGACGGTTCCTGCCAAGATGCTTGGGTAAGGGACCTTATCTCTTAGGGTTACAAGTTGAAGTTCGACTGTACTCCTCCCCAACGGTTTTTCAAATCAGGCTTACCAGCTTTGGAAAGTATGTGTGGTACGCTACTACTGGCCATAAACAAGTTGGTTCAGTCCCAGGTCATTGTTCCAGTACCCCTACTACAACAAGGACAGGGTTACTACTCCAGTCTGTTTGTCGTACCAAAACCAGACGGGTCTGTGAGACCCATTCTGAATCTGAAGTCCTTGAATCCTTACCTGAAGGTTTTCAAATTCAAGATGGAATCTTTGAGAGCGGTGATCGCAGGCCTGGAACAACAGGAATTTCTAGTGTCCCTGGATATCAAGGACGCTTACCTACAGTACATATCCCAATTTGGCCTCCTCATCAAACCTATCTCAGGTTTGCCCTACTGAACGATCACTACCAGTTTCAAGCATTACCCTACAGCCTGTCTACAGCTCCAAGGGTGTTCACGAAGGTGATGGCAGAAATTATGTTTCAGCTCAGGGTCCAGGGGGGTCAATGTAATTCCATACCTGGACGATCTCCTGATAAAAGCGAGTTCCAGGGAGCTTCTATCGCTCCATATAGATCGCACAATCCAACTTCTGTCTCACCATGGGTGGATCCTCAATCTGCAGAAGTCCCACCTGGAACCGTCTCAGAGACTCCTGTTTCTGGGAATGCTACTGGATACTGTAGCACAGAGAGTGTTCCTCCCAGTGGAAAAAGCGAGAACACTCCAGGAAATGGTTCGCATGGTACTCAGACCTGCTCAAGTCTCCATTCATCTTTGCATAAAATAATTGGGAAAGATGGTGGCCTCCTACAAGGCAATACAGTATGGAAGGTTCCATGACAGACCCTTCCAACTGGACATCCTGAACAAGTGGTCCGGTTCCCATCTTCAGATGCGCCGGATGATTCAGCTGTCACCCCAGGCCAGGATTTCACTCCTGTGGTCAGTGGCGCACCCAGGGGGGGTTTCCGAGCACCCAGAAACCCCCCTCCACTAAAAAAAAAAAAAAAAAAAAAAAATTTTTTTTTTTTTTTTAGCTGCATGAGTATTATTAATGGCTGTCTAGCGTCCTCTGCAGCCTGCTGTCTTCCTGGTGGCACTTGTAAGAGCAATACAAGTTTATTTTAATTATAGTACATATTATATATTTCCCTCATGTGCTTATCCATTCTTACTTTAATAATCTTCAACTGCATCAACTCCAGCAGTCTTCGGCCACCTGATACTTATTCCAGTGTCATCTGCTGATGTAACTATGTGTATTTACCCTGTACTTGTCCTATACTGTCATCAACTGTAAGTTGCTGTTTTCCTGTTTGATTATTCATGTACTCTGTAATTGGGCGCTGCGGAACCCTTGTGGCGCCATATAAATAAAGGATAATAATAATATATCCATGTGCATACATATATACACGTATATACATACATACATATAAACACACACACACACACACACACATGATATATATATATATATATATACGTGTGTGTATATATATATATATATATGTACTGTATGTGTGTACACATATATATATATATATATATGCATGTTTAATATGCTATGTATATGTGTATATGTATGTGTCTGTATGTATGTATGTATATATATATATAGATATATATATGTGTGTGTAGATATGTGTGTGTGTGTGTGTGTGTATATATATGTGTATATATATATATATACACACACACACACACACTAGTTTTACGGACCCAGCATATGCTGGGTCACCTCAGTCCCCACCCACGTTATTGGCTCCACCCAGTTCTGGAAACCCCCCCATGCAAATCCTGCGTTTGCCACTGCCTGTGGTTTCTACAGTCTTCCTACCTCCTGGAAGGCCAAGGCTTTGGGATCCAGGATTGGATTCTCCTCACGATGGATGCGAGTCTAAGAGGATGTGGAGCTGTCACCCAAGGGGCGCAGTTCCAAGGCAGGTGGTCTGCCCAAGAGGCCCTACTTCCAATCAACATTCTGGAACTTTGGGCTATCCACAATGCTCTGGTTCAGGCGTCTCATCTACTATGGGATTGGGCGATCCAGGTGCAGTCGGACAATGCCACAGCGGTGGCGTACATCAATTGACAAGGAGGGATAAAAAGCAGGGCCTGCATGTGAGAAGTGTCAAGAATACTTCTCTGGGCAAAAAGAAATGCAAGAGATCTGTCCGCAATCTTCATTCTGGGAGTGGACAACTGGGAGGTGGACTTCCTATGTCGCCACAACCTCCACCCGGGGAAGTGGGGACTACACCCTCAGGTGTTCCAACTGAGCCCACAGATCGACTTGATGGCCTCTCCTCTCAACAAGAAGCTTCACTGCTATTGCTCACAAACCAGGGACCCTCAGGCGAGTGCAGTGGATGCGCTGACTTTGCCTTGGCCTTACCAGCTGGTCTACCTGTTTCCTCCGATTCCCCTGATCCCAAGGGTGCTCAAGCGGATCAGACATCAAAGAGTGGAAGCAATCTTGATTGCCCCATATTGGCCCCAAAGAGCTAAGAAGGGATCTTCTTCAACAAGGACCGTTCATCTACCCAGACTTAAGGTGGCTTCATTTGACGGCATGGAAGTTGAGCGGAACATCCTAGCTCACAAAGGGCTTTCCAAAAAGGTAATTGCCACTATGGTGCAAGCCAGAAAACCTGTGACGTCAAAACACTAGCATCATATCTGGCGGAGATATGTCTCGTGGTGCGAGGAACGCAAATATCCCTCTGCGGAATTACACTTGGGAAGGTTCCTCCATTTACTGCAGGCTGGAGTGGATAAAGGCTTACATCTGGGATCTATTAAGGTCCAGATTTCAGCTCTTTCCATCTTCTTTCAGAAGAAGTTGGCTCTCTTGACGGAAGTTCAGACCTTCTTGCAAGGGGTGCTTCACATACATCCTCCTTTCGTGCCACCTACGGCACCTTAGGATCTGGATGTAGTGTTACGCTTTCTACAGTCCTCCTGGTTTGAACCTCTGATGACGGTAGAAGATAAGTACCTCACGTGGAAAATGGTGATGTTACTGGCCCTGGCTTCTGGTAAGCGTGTCTCAGAATTGGAGGCCAGATCTGCTCCCGCAAAGACTTCAGCATGCCGGTGCCCACCCACCCTGAGGAGATCTTGTGGTAGGAGCCCAGTTACGTCACTTTAGCCACATCTGGGACGGTTCCTGCCAAGATGCTTGGGTAAGGGACCTTATCTCTCAGGGTTACAAGTTGAAGTTCGACTGTACTCCTCCCCAATGGTTTTTCAAATCAGGCTTACCAGCTTTGGAAAGTATGTGTGGTACGCTACTACTGGCCATAAACAAGTTGGTTCAGTCCCAGGTCATTGTTCCAGTACCCCTACTACAACAAGGACAGGGTTACTACTCCAGACTGTTTGTCGTACCAAAACCAGACGGGTCCGTGAGACCCATTCTGAATCTGAAGTCCTTGAATCCTTACCTGAAGGTTTTCAAATTCAAGATGGAATCTTTGAGAGCAGTGATCGCAGGCCTGGAACAACAGGAATTCCTAGTGTCCCTGGATATCAAGGATGCTTACCTACAGTACATATCCCAATTTGGCCTCCTCATCAAACCTATCTCAGGTTTGCCCTACTGAACGATCACTACCAGTTTCAAGCATTACCCTACAGCCTGTCTACAGCTCCAAGGGTGTTCACGAAGGTGATGGCAGAAATTATGTTTCAGCTCAGGGTCCACGGGGGTCAATGTAATTCCATACCTGGACGATCTCCTGATAAAAGCGAGTTCCAGGGAGCTTCTATCGCTCCATATAGATCGCACAATCCAACTTCTGTCTCACCATGGGTGGATCCTCAATCTGCAGAAGTCCCACCTGGAACCGTCTCAGAGACTCCTGTTTCTGGGAATGCTACTGGATACTGTAGCACAGAGAGTGTTCCTCCCAGAGGAAAAAGTGAGAACACTCCAGGAAATGGTTTGCATGGTACTCAGACCTGCTCAAGTCTCCATTCATCTTTGCATAAAATAATTGGGAAAGATGGTGGCCTCCTACAAGGCAATACAGTATGGAAGGTTCCATGACAGACCCTTCCAACTGGACATCCTGAACAAGTGGTCCGGTTCCCATCTTCAGATGCACCGGATGATTCAGCTGTCACCCCAGGCCAGGATTTCACTCCTGTGGTGGCTACAGTCTTCCAACCTCCTGGAAGGCCAAGGCTTTGGGATCCAGGATTGGATTCTCCTCACGACGGATGCGAGTCTAAGAGGATGTGGAGCTGTCACCCAAGGGGCGCAGTTCCAAGGCAGGTGGTCTGCCCAAGAGGCCCTACTTCCAATCAACATTCTGGAACTTTGGGCTATCCACAATGCTCTGGTTCAGGCGTCTCATCTACTATGGGATTGGGCGATCCAGGTGCAGTCGGACAATGCCACAGCTGTGGCATACATCAATTGACAAGGAGGGATAAAAAGCAGGGCCTGCATGTGAGAAGTATCAAGAATACTTCTCTGGGCAAAAAGAAATGCAAGAGATCTGTCCGCAATCTTCATTCCGGGAGTGGACAACTGGGAGGTGGACTTCCTATGTCGCCACAACCTCCACCCGGGGAAGTGGGGACTACACCCTCAGGTGTTCCAACTGAGCCCACAGATCGACTTGATGGCCTCTCCTCTCAACAAGAAGCTTCACTGCTATTGCTCACAAACCAGGGACCCTCAGGCGAGTGCAGTGGCTGCGCTGACTTTGCCTTGGCCTTACCAGCTGGTCTACCTGTTTCCTCCGATTCCCCTGATCCCAAGGGTGCTCAAGCGGATCAGACATCAAAGAGTGGAAGCAATCTTGATTGCCCCATATTGGCCCCAAAGAGCATGGTACACGGCTCTCCTGTTCTTGTCCGTAGAGGACCCTTGGCCTCTGCCGCTAAGAAGGGATCTTCTTCAACAAGGGCCGTTCATCTACCCAGACTTAAGGTGGCTTCATTTGACGGCATGGAAGTTGAGCGGAACATCCTAGCTCACAAAGGGCTTTTTAAAAAGGTAATTGCCACTATGGTGCAAGCCAGAAAACCTGTGACGTAAAAACACTAGCATCATATCTGGCGGAGATATGTCTCGTGGTGCGAGGAACGCAAATATCCCTCTGCGGAATTACACTTGGGAAGGTTCCTCCATTTACTGCAGGCTGGAGTGGATAAAGGCTTACATCTGGGATCTATTAAGGTCCAGATTTCAGCTCTTTCCATCTTCTTTCAGAAGAAGTTGGCTCTCTTGCCGGAAGTTCAGACCTTCTTGCAAGGGGTGCTTCACATACATTCTCCTTTCGTGCCACCTACGGCACCTTGGGATCTGGATGTAGTGTTACGCTTTCTACAGTCCTCCTGGTTTGAACCTCTGATGACGGTAGAAGATAAGTACCTCACGTGGAAAATGGTGATGTTACTGGCCCTGGCTTCTGTTAAGCGTGTCTCAGAATTGGAGGCCTTGTCGTGCAAATGTCCGTACTTGGTCTTTTACGAGAACAGAGTGGAGCTCAGCGGTTCCCTTGAATCAACCTATTGTGATTCCATCCGGTTCTGACACTTTTGCTCTTCCGGAGGCATTGGATGCAGTGCGAGCCTTGAAAATCTATATCAAGAGGACGGCTAGGATCAGAAAGACGGATTCCTTGTTTGTGCTGTATGCTGCGCGGAGAAAGGGTTGCCCTGCTTCAAAGCTGTCCATTGCTCGTTGGATTAGGCTTACTACCCAACGAGCCTATGCGTCGGCAGCCTTACCGGTTCCACAGTCTCTGAAGTCCCACTCTACTAGATCGGTGGGTTCTTCCTGGGCGGCTGCCCGTGGAGTCTCGACCCTGCAACTATGCCGAGCTGCTACCTGGTCGGGGAAGAACACCTTTGTGAAGTTCTACAAGTTTGATACCCTGGCCCAAGAGGATAGGCAGTTTAGGCAGGCGGTGCTGCAGTTGTCTCCGCACATTCCCGCCCATTCTGGAAGCTTTGGGACATCCCCATCATACTAATTATGTCCCCAATATCCCTTATGGATGCTAGAGAAAATAGGATTTTGAATACCTACCAGTAAATCCTTTTCTCGTAGTCCATAAGGGATACTGGGTGTCTGCCTCTGTGCGGTGACTTTCTGCAGGTTCTCTGTTACGTGTTCCTGTTCAGCTGTTGCTGTTAATGTTGCTGGCTAAGTTATGTATTGGTGTGCTGGTGTTCAAATCTCACCAAACCTGTTGTTGTTATGTTCCTTCTCTCAAGTATGTCATTCTCCTTCGGGCACTGTTTTACCTATAACTGAGCTGTAGGAGGAGGCATAGAGGGGAGGAGCCAGCACACCCAGTGGAAGAAATTTAAAGTACACTGGCTCCTTTGGACCCGTCTGTACCCCCCATCCTGGGCCGGTTCTACACCTTGTGGCGCCCAGTGCGAAAGTTTCCACTGGCGCCCCCCCCCCTCCCCTCCCACGGCAAAACAGTTAGTGCACGCAAAAAATAGGGGCGTGGCCTCACAGGGGAGGGTCACGGTCACAGTTATGCTCCCAGTAGCTGTGCCCCCAGATTTGCCCCAAGTAGTTGTGCCCCCCAGTTGATTTGCCCCCAGTAGATATGCCCCCTGTAGATTTGCCCCAGTAGTTGTGCCCCCTATAGCTATGCCCCCAGTAGATTTGCCCCCAATTGTTGTGCCCCGTTGCTGTGCCCCCAGTAGTTGTGCCCCCTGTTGCTTTGCCCCCTGTTGCTTTGCCCCCAGTATTTGTGCCCCGTTTCTTCGCCCCCAGTAGTTGTGTCCCCTCTTTCTTTGCCCCCAGTAGTAGTGCCCCCTGTTGCTTTGCCCCTTGTCGTTGTGCCCCCTGTTGCCGCTTACAAACACATACACACACACACACACACACAAAAATAAAAATAAAATACTTACCACTGCCCCTCTCCTGCTTCCTGACCACTGCTGTTGCTCCTTCTGGCTGCTGGCTCCTCTCTATGGGAGAGACGTCATGACGTCTCTCCCATAGCAGCGCCGCACAGACACTAGAGGTCAATACTGACCTCTAGTGTCTGTCCCTGGAGCCGGCTGCAGCGGATGCTCACACAGCCCACGGCGTCTGCTGCAGTCGTGGAGCGGTGAGCAGGGTGCGGGCAGGCGGCGGTGCCTGCGGGGTGACTGCCCCCAGGCCGCAGCACACCGGGCGAAGGCACTGCTTGCCCGCACCAAGAACCGCTCCTGCCCCCATCGTACTAATTTTGTCCCCAGAATTAGTACGATCCTATTATTTATTCTCTATAAAACATAATACAACATGTATGCCAACTATCTTGATATCATTATATAAGCTGGGCTGAGAAGAAGCTCTCTGGAGGAGTCATTGCGGAGTAAAGAAAATATACAGATAAGACTTCATATTCCACTTTGGTGGTATGCAGAGCAGCACTTTAAATTTATTATTTGCACTAAAATAAAAATATTTTTTAGTTAAAGAACACAGCCGCTTCATCACACAGAATATTGTGTGATGGTGTACACTATGATATTTTTTTATATTGTAATATATAACTAAATACTGGTAAAAATTTCACTGATTCCTTGCAAAACCCTGGACCCAGAGGCAGAACTCTGGGAGGCAACGGAGTCATCTGCCGCCGGGCTCCTGCTCTGAAGGGGGGCTCCTCTCCTCCCATTCTGTGACACCACTGAATTAAGTTAATTGATAGCTGTCGCTGTCTTTTCAGTGTCCGACTTCCTCACTGGTCCCTGCACCTTACAAGTCACACCCTCTTTATTATACTGAATATACACATTTTACAAGTATCACACCCAGGATTAGAAACCACAACCTATTACACTGGAAGCAGACACCTTACTGATGAAGCTGTTTGCTCCTGTATAGGAAATATGAGAATTTTAACTATATGAAGATACTTCTCTGACAATTACACGTAACTTCATATAGTTAGAATTCTAATGCTTCCTCTACAGGAGCAAATAACTCCATCAGTAAAGTGTCTGCTGTCACTGTAACAGGTCATGGGTTCTAATCCTGGGTATGACTGCTAAGAAATGTATCATTTAAAATAATAGACAATTAAATGTATAAATACACTATATACATTTTTTTCAGAACACTCCATATACACACACACATATATATATATATATATATACAAATAGAGAATTCAGCACTCACCATAGCAAGCTCACTTGTCCTCACAACATCAATAAATAAATGATGGGGGTTTAGTTAGTGAATTGGCCAATGCACGGAAGCCTGCATACCGCTCCACGGTACCCCACCTTCATGCAGGTCCTACACTATCACAAAGCCTTAAGAATTAAAACCTGGCAACTGTATCACATATAATATAACTGCAAATATGTCCACTAAGTTTAATGTATGTCTGCCACATATCTAGTGGCTTTTAAAGGCATACTAGTCACCTGACACAGCCGATAAATTACTAAGGAGCAGCTGACACAGGTTTAGAACAACCGAAATTACACAGGGGTGCATGAAAAGGCCTGTGACCATGGTTAATAAGAGTTAACCAAAAATTAACCCCATAATATACAAACAAATATAGAAAACCACAGCACTCGCCACCCCAGAAGCGGGGTGCAGTGTCTGCACTCACCACTCATAGGGTGGGGTGCATGCAGCCCATGGCCACCTACCCAAATACATACAAATAGAGAATTCAGCACTCACCATAGCAAGCTCACTTGTCCTCACAACATCAATAAATAAATGATGGGGGTTTAGTTAGTGAATTGGCCAATGCACGGAAGCCTGCATACCGCTCCACGGTACCCCACCTTCATGCAGGTCCTACACTATCACAAAGCCTTAAGAATTAAAACCTGGCAACTGTATCACATATAATATAACTGCAAATATGTCCACTAAGTTTAATGTATGTCTGCCACATATCTAGTGGCTTTTAAAGGCATACTAGTCACCTGACACAGCCGATAAATTACTAAGGAGCAGCTGACACAGGTTTAGAACAACCGAAATTACACAGGGGTGCATGAAAAGGCCTGTGACCATGGTTAATAAGAGTTAACCAAAGATTAACCCCATAATATACAAACAAATATAGAAAACCACAGCACTCGCCACCCCAGAAGCGGGGTGCAGTGTCTGCACTCACCACTCATAGGGTGGGGTGCATGCAGCCCATGGCCACCTACCCAAATACATACAAATAGAGAATTCAGCACTCACCATAGCAAGCTCACTTGTCCTCACAACATCAATAAATAAATGATGGGGGTTTAGTTAGTGAATTGGCCAATGCAATGGTGAGTGCTGAATTCTCTATTTGTATGTATTTGGGTAGGTGGCCATGGGCTGCATGCACCCCACCCTATGAGTGGTGAGTGCAGACACTGCACCCCGCTTCTGGGGTGGCGAGTGCTGTGGTTTTCTATATTTGTTTGTATATTATGGGGTTAATCTTTGGTTAACTCTTATTAACCATGGTCACAGGCCTTTTCATGCACCCCTGTGTAATTTCGGTTGTTCTAAACCTGTGTCAGCTGCTCCTTAGTAATTTATCGGCTGTGTCAGGTGACTAGTATGCCTTTAAAAGCCACTAGATATGTGGCAGACATACATTAAACTTAGTGGACATATTTGCAGTTATATTATATGTGATACAGTTGCCAGGTTTTAATTCTTAAGGCTTTGTGATAGTGTAGGACCTGCATGAAGGTGGGGTACCGTGGAGCGGTATGCAGGCTTCCGTGCATTGGCCAATTCACTAACTAAACCCCCATCATTTATTTATTGATGTTGTGAGGACAAGTGAGCTTGCTATGGTGAGTGCTGAATTCTCTATTTGTATGTATTTGGGTAGGTGGCCATGGGCTGCATGCACCCCACCCTATGAGTGGTGAGTGCAGACACTGCACCCCGCTTCTGGGGTGGCGAGTGCTGTGGTTTTCTATATTTGTTTGTATATTATGGGGTTAATCTTTGGTTAACTCTTATTAACCATGGTCACAGGCCTTTTTATGCACCCCTGTGTAATTTCGGTTGTTCTAAACCTGTGTCAGCTGCTCCTTAGTAATTTATCGGCTGTGTCAGGTGACTAGTATGCCTTTAAAAGCCACTAGATATGTGGCAGACATACATTAAACTTAGTGGACATATTTGCAGTTATATTATATGTGATACAGTTGCCAGGTTTTAATTCTTAAGGCTTTGTGATAGTGTAGGACCTGCATGAAGGTGGGGTACCGTGGAGCGGTATGCAGGCTTCCGTGCATTGGCCAATTCACTAACTAAACCCCCATCATTTATTTATTGATGTTGTGAGGACAAGTGAGCTTGCTATGGTGAGTGCTGAATTCTCTATTTGTATGTATTTGGGTAGGTGGCCATGGGCTGCATGCACCCCACCCTATGAGTGGTGAGTGCAGACACTGCACCCCGCTTCTGGGGTGGCGAGTGCTGTGGTTTTCTATATTTGTTTGTATATTATGGGGTTAATCTTTGGTTAACTCTTATTAACCATGGTCACAGGCCTTTTCATGCACCCCTGTGTAATTTCGGTTGTTCTAAACCTGTGTCAGCTGCTCCTTAGTAATTTATCGGCTGTGTCAGGTGACTAGTATGCCTTTAAAAGCCACTAGATATGTGGCAGACATACATTAAACTTAGTGGACATATTTGCAGTTATATTATATGTGATACAGTTGCCAGGTTTTAATTCTTAAGGCTTTGTGATAGTGTAGGACCTGCATGAAGGTGGGGTACCGTGGAGCGGTATGCAGGCTTCCGTGCATTGGCCAATTCACTAACTAAACCCCCATCATTTATTTATTGATGTTGTGAGGACAAGTGAGCTTGCTATGGTGAGTGCTGAATTCTCTATTTGTATGTATTTGGGTAGGTGGCCATGGGCTGCATGCACCCCACCCTATGAGTGGTGAGTGCAGACACTGCACCCCGCTTCTGGGGTGGCGAGTGCTGTGGTTTTCTATATTTGTTTGTATATTATGGGGTTAATCTTTGGTTAACTCTTATTAACCATGGTCACAGGCCTTTTCATGCACCCCTGTGTAATTTCGGTTGTTCTAAACCTGTGTCAGCTGCTCCTTAGTAATTTATCGGCTGTGTCAGGTGACTAGTATGCCTTTAAAAGCCACTAGATATGTGGCAGACATACATTAAACTTAGTGGACATATTTGCAGTTATATTATATGTGATACAGTTGCCAGGTTTTAATTCTTAAGGCTTTGTGATAGTGTAGGACCTGCATGAAGGTGGGGTACCGTGGAGCGGTATGCAGGCTTCCGTGCATTGGCCAATTCACTAACTAAACCCCCATCATTTATTTATTGATGTTGTGAGGACAAGTGAGCTTGCTATGGTGAGTGCTGAATTCTCTATTTGTATGTATTTGGGTAGGTGGCCATGGGCTGCATGCACCCCACCCTATGAGTGGTGAGTGCAGACACTGCACCCCGCTTCTGGGGTGGCGAGTGCTGTGGTTTTCTATATTTGTTTGTATATTATGGGGTTAATCTTTGGTTAACTCTTATTAACCATGGTCACAGGCCTTTTCATGCACCCCTGTGTAATTTCGGTTGTTCTAAACCTGTGTCAGCTGCTCCTTAGTAATTTATCGGCTGTGTCAGGTGACTAGTATGCCTTTAAAAGCCACTAGATATGTGGCAGACATACATTAAACTTAGTGGACATATTTGCAGTTATATTATATGTGATACAGTTGCCAGGTTTTAATTCTTAAGGCTTTGTGATAGTGTAGGACCTGCATGAGGGTGGGGTACCGTGGAGCGGTATGCAGGCTTCCGTGCATTGGCCAATTCACTAACTAAACCCCCATCATTTATTTATTGATGTTGTGAGGACAAGTGAGCTTGCTATGGTGAGTGCTGAATTCTCTATTTGTATGTATTTGGGTAGGTGGCCATGGGCTGCATGCACCCCACCCTATGAGTGGTGAGTGCAGACACTGCACCCCGCTTCTGGGGTGGCGAGTGCTGTGGTTTTCTATATTTGTTTGTATATTATGGGGTTAATCTTTGGTTAACTCTTATTAACCATGGTCACAGGCCTTTTCATGCACCCCTGTGTAATTTCGGTTGTTCTAAACCTGTGTCAGCTGCTCCTTAGTAATTTATCGGCTGTGTCAGGTGACTAGTATGCCTTTAAAAGCCACTAGATATGTGGCAGACATACATTAAACTTAGTGGACATATTTGCAGTTATATTATATGTGATACAGTTGCCAGGTTTTAATTCTTAAGGCTTTGTGATAGTGTAGGACCTGCATGAAGGTGGGGTACCGTGGAGCGGTATGCAGGCTTCCGTGCATTGGCCAATTCACTAACTAAACCCCCATCATTTATTTATTGATGTTGTGAGGACAAGTGAGCTTGCTATGGTGAGTGCTGAATTCTCTATTTGTATGTATTTGGGTAGGTGGCCATGGGCTGCATGCACCCCACCCTATGAGTGGTGAGTGCAGACACTGCACCCCGCTTCTGGGGTGGCGAGTGCTGTGGTTTTCTATATTTGTTTGTATATATATATATATATATATATATACATACATACACACACACGTATACATACACACACACGCACACATACATATATTTATCTTAATATAGGAAATAGGGGTGCACCAATATTTATTTTGCCTCCGGGCAACTGTGACGAACTTACGCCACTGCCTGGACCATACATACAGTATGAAGGGATCTAGCAAACATACTGTAGATAAGCTTGGAAACTTTTATACTTTATTAGCACATAAACGTAAACTACTATACTAGTGGGCGATCATTATATTTCCACAGATCGCTTTATTGCTCTACAGTACTTACCAATTTAGGAAGTATATTTTTATTGACTTTTGTGTGCATTATAATTATGCTTTATTTTATTTGTAATCATGGAAAAGTTGATAACCTTTTGTATATCGGTTATAATAATGACAGGCTATTTTGGTTAAGACATCACATAATTGGGCCCGATATGGTATGCCAAGATACTGTATATCTGATTTAAGATGGGTTTTATAAACCAAATATAGGGCCCGATTCATACCTGATCGTTGCTGTGTGTTTTCACACAGCAGGCGATCAGGTCCTAACTGGGCATGCGTATGCACCGCAATGCGCATGCGCGCCGGAAAAACAACAACAAGGGGCATTGCTGGTCAGCGTCAGGATGGTGCAAAAAATCTGATCGCACAGGTGTTCGCAAGGTGATTGACAGGAAGAGGCCATTTGTGGGTGGTAACTGACCATTTACTGGGAGTGTCCGGAAAAACGCAGGCGTACCCAAATGTTTTCAGAGAGGGTGCGTGACGTCAGCTCTGGCCCTGATCAGCCTGTTTTGATCACACTGAAATAGTAAGTCCTGGGCTTTGCAGAGTCTGCACACAGTGGATTTTCGCAGCTCGGCGTACATATGGGATTGCAC
Source organism: Pseudophryne corroboree (assembly GCF_028390025.1). Lineage (NCBI taxonomy): Eukaryota > Metazoa > Chordata > Amphibia > Anura > Myobatrachidae > Pseudophryne > Pseudophryne corroboree. Next base: position 210,466,317 of record NC_086444.1, read on the forward strand.
ACTTGCACTGCAAATTTACACTCCCTCTGGGGGCGGCGACTATCTGAACACAGGAAAGCAAAATTAGCAGCCCAGTAATCAGGTCTGAATCACCTTCATAGGTGGCATATCTATTATCGGCGCAAGGAGTGCGGCCCACACCGCACACCCTGCACCAATATACAGTCATTTTGCTTACTACTCTGTAGTCCCATAGCAGCTGGCGCCACAGACTGAAATCACCAGAAAAATGGTGCAGCAGACATTTTCTCTGTGATTTGCACATAAGAACTAGAGATGTCCCTGGAAACAAGGCACAGACGCCATGTTCCCAGAGACCTGCACATGCACAATAGACTTTGACACAATGCCAGAGTCTACTGTGTTACAGAGAGGAGGGGGCCTGCGCGGAGCCTTCACACGGGCCCTCTCTTCTCTTAAATTGCCCCTGGTTGATGCTGATTATGGTGATGGCTACTGTCACAAGAGGATTAATAGGGGCAGTGCTGCTGTGTAGATAAGTGCAACTCTGAATACAGGTTAATATACAAAGTTATGGCCATGACAGAAATGCAGCCGTATCTACATATGACTTGCATGCAACTTTGAATCAGGCCCTAAGTGCATGTGATGGTGCATGCTATTTTATACGTTGCAACGCCGTAGCTTGCAGAATCGCAACAATTGCGCAAGAATGGGACATAGCTTCATATCACAAGTACGTGTCCAGCACTTATGATGCAATATACTGCCCCTGTATCATTCTCCTTTCACAATAGCGCCATTTGATGCCGCACACACTATGGCATGTGCACATAGCACAAAGCTGATCCAATGAGGACAGAGCACTCGCTGCAAAACTACACAGCTTATTTTGAGATAGTAAGAAGGTATTGTCCCCTACAACTCACAAGCACATATGTTAACATTGAACATCTATAATATTATAAGGATATTATTCAATTCAATTTAAACATATTAAGAGTCCGATATAAAGGTAACACTTAAACAACACAATGTAACTCCAAGTCTATCACACTTCTGCGAAATCAAACTGTCCACTTAGGAAGCAACACTGATTGACAATCAATTTCACATGCTGTTGTACAAATGGAATAGACAACAGGTGGAAATTATAGGCAATTAGCAAGACATCCCCAATAAAGGAGTTGTTCTGCAGGTGGTGACCACAGACCACTTCTCAGCTCCTATGCTTTCTGGCTGATGTTTTGGTCACTTTTAAAAGCTGGCGGTGCTTTCACTCTAGTGGTAGCATGAGTCTACAACCCACACAAGTGGCTCAGGTAGTGCAGCTCATCCAGCATGGCACATCAATGCGAGCTGTGGCAAGAAGGTTTCCAGCAACAGGACCGCTACCTCCGCTTTTGTGCAAGTAGGAACAGGAGGAGCACTGCCAGGGCCCTGCGAAATGACCTCCAGCAAGCCACAAATGTGCATGTGCCTACTCAAATGATCAGAAACAGACTCCATGAGGATGGTATGAGGGCCCGACGTCCACAGGTGGGGGTTGTGCTTACAGTCCAGCACCATGCAGGACGTTTGGCATTTGCCAGAGAACACCAAGATTGGCAAATTCGCCACTGGCGCCCTGTGCTCTTCACAGATGAAAGCAGGTTCTCACTGAGCACATGTGACAGACGTGACAGAGTCTGGAGACGCCAAGGAGAACATTCTGCTGCCTGCAACATCCTCCAGCATGACCGGTTTGGCATTGGGTCAGTAATGGTATGGGGTGGCATTTCTTTGGGGGGCCGCACAGCCCTCCATGTGCTTGCCAGAGGTAGCCTGACTGCCATTAGGTACCGAGATGAGATCCTCAGACCCCTTGTGAGACCATATGCTGGTGTGGTTGGACCTGGGTTCCTCCTAATGCAAGACAATGCTAGACCTCATGTGGCTGGAGTGTGTAAACAGTTCATGCAAGGCGAAGGCATTGATGCTATGGACTGGCCCGCCCATTCCCCAGACCTGAATCCAATTGAGCAAATCAGGGACATCATGTCTCGCTCCATCCACCAATGCCACGTTGCACCACAGACTGTCCAGGAGTTGGCGGATGCTTTAGTCCAGGTCTGGGACGAGATCCCTCAGGAGACCATCCGCCACCTCATCAGGAGCATGCCCAGGCATTGTAGGGAGGTCATACAGGCACGTGGAGGCCACACACACTACTGAGCCTCATTTTGACTTGTTTTAAGGACATTACATCAAAGTTGGATCAGCCTGTAGTGTGTTTTTCCACTTTAATTTTGAGCGCGACTCCAAATGCAGACCTCCATGGGTTAATACATTTGATTTCCATTGATAATTTTTGTGTGATTTTATTGTCAGCACATTCAACTATGTAAAGAACAAAGTATTTAATAAGAATATTTAATTCATTCAGATCTAGGATGTGTTATTTCAGTGTTCCCTTTATTTTTTGGAGCAGTGTATGTATATATATATATATATATATATATATATATATATACAAACAGAGAACCCAGCACTCACCAAAGTAAACTCACTTAGCCTCAACAATTCAATAAATAAATGATGGGGGTTTAGTTGGTGGATTGGCCAATGCACGGAAGCCTGTATACCGATTTTCAAGGTACCCCACCTTCATACAGGTCCTACACTATCACAGAGTCTTAAAACCTGACTACCACACTGCTGCATCATCTGCCTGCTAGATGTAATGTGTACCTGCCACAGACTTTATGGCTTTTAAAGGCACACTAGTCACCTATTGCACTGGCTCAAAGATGATTGCTAAAAAACAGCTGAGACAGGTTCAGGATAATAAAGTCCACACAGGGGTGCATGAGAAAGCTAGTGGCCACGGTTAATAAGAGCCAACCATAGATTAACCCCTTCATAAACACACAGAGTAAAAACCACAGCACTCACCGCACCAGAAGCAGGGCACAGCTATGCACTTACCACTCACAGGGTGGGGTGCATGTAACACTGCACTCTCCACCACAGAAGTGGGGTACACAGCTGTACTTACCACTCACAGGGCGGGGTGCATGTAGCCCATGACCACATCGCTCTAATAAATACAAACAGAGAACCCAGCACTCACCAAAGTAAACTCACTTAGCCTCAACAATTCAATAAATAAATGATGGGGGTTTAGTTGGTGGATTGGCCAATGCACGGAAGCCTGTATACCGATTTTCAAGGTACCCCACCTTCATACAGGTCCTACACTATCACAGAGTCTTAAAACCTGACTACCACACTGCTGCATCATCTGCCTGCTAGATGTAATGTGTACCTGCCACAGACTTTATGGCTTTTAAAGGCACACTAGTCACCTATTGCACTGGCTCAAAGATGATTGCTAAAAAACAGCTGAGACAGGTTCAGGATAATAAAGTCCACACAGGGGTGCATGAGAAAGCTAGTGGCCACGGTTAATAAGAGCCAACCATAGATTAACCCCTTCATATACACACAGAGTAAAAACCACAGCACTCAGGGCACAGCTATGCACTTACCACTCACAGGGTGGGGTGCATGTAACACTGCACTCTCCACCACAGAAGTGGGGTACACAGCTGTACTTACCACTCACAGGGCGGGGTGCATGTAGCCCATGACCACATCGCTCTAATAAATACAAACAGAGAACCCAGCACTCACCAAAGTAAACTCACTTAGCCTCAACAATTCAATAAATAAATGATGGGGGTTTAGTTGGTGGATTGGCCAATGCACGGAAGCCTGTATACCGATTTTCAAGGTACCCCACCTTCATACAGGTCCTACACTATCACAGAGTCTTAAAACCTGACTACCACACTGCTGCATCATCTGCCTGCTAGATGTAATGTGTACCTGCCACAGACTTTATGGCTTTTAAAGGCACACTAGTCACCTATTGCACTGGCTCAAAGATGATTGCTAAAAAAACAGCTGAGACAGGTTCAGGATAATAAAGTCCACACAGGGGTGCATGAGAAAGCTAGTGGCCACGGTTAATAAGAGCCAACCATAGATTAACCCCTTCATATACACACAGAGTAAAAACCACAGCACTCACCGCACCAGAAGCAGGGCACAGCTATGCACTTACCACTCACAGGGTGGGGTGCATGTAACACTGCACTCTCCACCACAGAAGTGGGGTACACAGCTGTACTTACCACTCACAGGGCGGGGTGCATGTAGCCCATGACCACATCGCTCTAATAAATACAAACAGAGAACCCAGCACTCACCAAAGTAAACTCACTTAGCCTCAACAATTCAATAAATAAATGATGGGGCTTCCGTGCATTGGCCAATCCACCAACTAAACCCCCATCATTTATTTATTGAATTGTTGAGGCTAAGTGAGTTTACTTTGGTGAGTGCTGGGTTCTCTGTTTGTATTTATTAGAGCGATGTGGTCATGGGCTACATGCACCCCGCCCTGTGAGTGGTAAGTACAGCTGTGTACCCCACTTCTGTGGTGGAGAGTGCAGTGTTACATGCACCCCACCCTGTGAGTGGTAAGTGCATAGCTGTGCCCTGCTTCTGGTGCGGTGAGTGCTGTGGTTTTTACTCTGTGTGTATATGAAGGGGTTAATCTATGGTTGGCTCTTATTAACCGTGGCCACTAGCTTTCTCATGCACCCCTGTGTGGACTTTATTATCCTGAACCTGTCTCAGCTGTTTTTTAGCAATCATCTTTGAGCCAGTGCAATAGGTGACTAGTGTGCCTTTAAAAGCCATAAAGTCTGTGGCAGGTACACATTACATCTAGCAGGCAGATGATGCAGCAGTGTGGTAGTCAGGTTTTAAGACTCTGTGATAGTGTAGGACCTGTATGAAGGTGGGGTACCTTGAAAATCGGTATACAGGCTTCCGTGCATTGGCCAATCCACCAACTAAACCCCCATCATTTATTTATTGAATTGTTGAGGCTAAGTGAGTTTACTTTGGTGAGTGCTGGGTTCTCTGTTTGTATTTATTAGAGCGATGTGGTCATGGGCTACATGCACCCCGCCCTGTGAGTGGTAAGTACAGCTGTGTACCCCACTTCTGTGGTGGAGAGTGCAGTGTTACATGCACCCCACCCTGTGAGTGGTAAGTGCATAGCTGTGCCCTGCTTCTGGTGCGGTGAGTGCTGTGGTTTTTACTCTGTGTGTATATGAAGGGGTTAATCTATGGTTGGCTCTTATTAACCGTGGCCACTAGCTTTCTCATGCACCCCTGTGTGGACTTTATTATCCTGAACCTGTCTCAGCTGTTTTTTAGCAATCATCTTTGAGCCAGTGCAATAGGTGACTAGTGTGCCTTTAAAAGCCATAAAGTCTGTGGCAGGTACACATTACATCTAGCAGGCAGATGATGCAGCAGTGTGGTAGTCAGGTTTTAAGACTCTGTGATAGTGTAGGACCTGTATGAAGGTGGGGTACCTTGAAAATCGGTATACAGGCTTCCGTGCATTGGCCAATCCACCAACTAAACCCCCATCATTTATTTATTGAATTGTTGAGGCTAAGTGAGTTTACTTTGGTGAGTGCTGGGTTCTCTGTTTGTATTTATTAGAGCGATGTGGTCATGGGCTACATGCACCCCGCCCTGTGAGTGGTAAGTACAGCTGTGTACCCCACTTCTGTGGTGGAGAGTGCAGTGTTACATGCACCCCACCCTGTGAGTGGTAAGTGCATAGCTGTGCCCTGCTTCTGGTGCAGTGAGTGCTGTGGTTTTTACTCTGTGTGTGTGTATATATATATATATATATATATATATATATATATATATATACACACATACACATTTGACATATCTAATTTTATTAAACTTAATTGAATAGGGATAAGTAATAGTTGGCTAAAATCATAAACCTGCTGTACAAAATCCATACACTATATTTTTATAGACCTATAGGTATGGGCAAAATTCCTTAACTATGCCCCCTGCCTGTTTCATTTCAACTATCCCCCAAATAATGTTTTTCAAAGTCTCATTTCTGGCCTCTCGCTAGTCTCACCTATTAATGTTTGGAGGTGAGGAAAGACCTAATTTCCTGCTGGAAAAAAAATGCATGGTAGGTTAGTTTACCTTAGAGGACATTTTATATTTCTTTGTGGGATGTTTTATTTATGGGCTTGAGATCTCCTAGCATAAATTTACTGGCATTAACAAGCCCTATTGGGACACACTCATCACACCCTAAATAATCAGAATCTGAGCATTGGAAATGTTTACTTAAGCTGCTCTGATAATTGGCCAGCGCATTTTTCGATTCAGCGTTGTTCTCATTTACAATCATCTGGTGCCTTTGCTTTTTGTTGGCACCATTTATTTCTCTTTTATGTGGTGTGTGGTGAAATGTTTAGTATTGGGACAGAGTGCACAGCAAAATACTTGTGTTGAATTAAATTTGTTATACTAACTACATGGCTATTCTTTTGCTTCCCTATATTCCCCAAATGTATAGCACATTTTCAACTATTGTTGGCAGTTTCTAATTTGATGTTTTGAGTTTCATGAATCCAATGAAAGTCTTACTTTGACATTGGGAGGTTAAAGCTAATGTAAGGATGTAAATATTGCATCAAGAAATTATTCATATACGTACACTGATACTGTATTTATGTAGCTCCTATTAGCTTTACTAATTAGACCTTTTGATTGGTTAGACCATACCTCCCAACATGACCTTCTCTCCAGGAGGGACAGAATGCTCTGCTCCTGGACTTCCCTCTTAAGGCCCATACACACTGGGCGATTTTGAGCTGAAAGTAACTCACTTTTGGTGTGCTGAGCTGCTTTGAGCTCAAAACCGCCCAGTTAGTAATATGCACAAGCGATGAGCTGTGCTTCATCGCTGGCGGCCGCCGTTCATCTACTGGTATTACCAGTAGATGAACGGCGGGGTGAATGGCTTTCCATAGCGTCCTGCTATGGAAAGCCATTCACCCCCGTTGACATCGCTGGGCAGGCGAGAAAAGCGCTCAGTGTGTATGCACTGAGCACTTTTCAGCCCAGCGATGTCAGCCAGCATCTCTGTGCATACACGCTGGGCAAAAACGCCCAGTGTGTATGCACCTTTAATGTATGCTTACCATCACCTGTGCTGAAACGCTCTTCTTATTCATTAACCTGCTCAAAACAGGTGATAGCAATCACAAATTAAGAGAAAAGTCCAGGCGCAGAACATTTTGTCCCTCCTAGAGAGGGTCATGTTGGGAGGTATGGGTTAGACCAATGCCTCTTACTCCACAGATGGATACTACAGGGTAATAGACTATGGGGCAAATGTAATAGGTTGCAGGATTCCAAAACTGTTCAGATTCTGATAAGTTACAGTCGCAGTCAGATTAAAACCAACCTGTTTTGCCTTACTAAATACTGGCACTTTAAATTTGCAGAAAGCACAAAAGTTACAGAATGCCAAAGCCTATTACATTTGCCCCTATGTGTTGCATTCCCAAAGATGGCTAACAAAGGCGAAAGATTATTATGTGCCTTTATTCCAAAGATGGATACCTTAGATGTGTGTGAAATAATGCTTGACTAGACACAGCCGTGATATGATGAATATATTTAATAACACACATCATACAGAAGCTCAGGAAAAAAAATCTAGAACATCTGGTGCACAATGAACTCCCATAATGCTTAACAACACCCACACTGCATCTGCACTGTACAATGTACATTCCCCCTTTTAAAGATGGAAAAACAATACAACAAAGAACAAGATTAACTCTAGTATGTGATTGGTCTAAGATGGGAAAAACAGAAATATAGACAGTGAAATACACAGCGCTAAGTAACAGTTCTGCTTGTTTATCATCAGTAACATGGACAATTTGTTAGAAGGTAATATTTCAGTGTCTACTATCGGTACCATTTTATACATCAAACCTGGATAAGGACCCGATTCTGCGTTGCACACAATCTGCATGCCATGCCCATGTTAACATAGTTGAGCGATTTTTGCAACTGTGCATGCGTGAAAGATCCTTCAATCTTGTACAGAGCATGCGTTACTCTGCGTGTATGCACATACTGAAGATGCTGTTTCAGTAGGGATAGACATCAGAAGTATGGGGGGGAAATGAAGGGCATTCCTGGGAGGTGGCTACTAGTGCATGTAGAAATGGTCTGTTCAGTGGGACTGTAATGGAAGCATCGCAGGTGTATCAGTGCAAGCAGCTGCATTCACAAACGCACAGTCGCAGGCATAGCAGGCCGCGGTAAGGCGGAGACACTGCACCTGCTATAGGGCAATCATTGATGGTGCGACTGACGGACACCCCGATTTATATTGTAAGCTTGCAGCAGGCCTCTCCTACCTCTATGTCTGTCTGTCTTTGCCCAGTTTTGTTCTATCACTGTTGTTCTAATTGTAAAGTGCAACGGAATATGCTGCGCTATATAAGAAACTGCTAATAAATAAATAATATATAAATAAATATTGCACGATGGGCTCTAAAATTTGGCATCTCAGTCTTCCACAAACGGACAACCGTCAATAGATGCTGCTGCTCAGTATCATGCCCTAAGTGTCTGTAACACTATAGCTGCATATACAGATTAGGGTGGTCAATCCCGGGCCATTCTTTCAATCCCGGGTATCGGGATTGAAAAATGGTCAATCCCGGGATACCCAGGATTGGCTTTTTTCCTGTGCGTCCGCCTGTCTCCCCCGCCCGCACCGCACACATACTGTAACTCACCAAACTACGGGGGCGGGCAGGTGGGACACTTCCTTCGGGCTCGGCAGCAGGTGACGGGCGGCTTTCCTTCGGGCTTGTCGGCGGGTGATCATGTCGATTGGCCACCCTTATACAGATGTAGCGTGCTGCAACATGACTTACTGCATGGCATGCCAGGTTGCGACTATTTGCAGATGGCGATTGCTCCATTAATTACTAAAAGAATGAATGAAGCAATTGCCGGCTGCAAATAGTCACAGACTGGCATGCCATGCAGCATGCTCTGATACAACATGCTGCACGCAGTAAGATGAGCATGGCTACATCTGTATCTATACATGAAACAATCAGGGGTGTAAAACCTTTTAAATATAATATTTTGTTAGAATTTTGGACACAAAAGAAAAAAAGGCTATAATTTCATTACTAACATATCAATATATTGTCTTAATATTTATCCAGAAGAACTGAAGCATTAAATAAAACAAATTGGGGCTCAAGAATTTTAAAAGGCTTTAACAACTCTATACAAATGTAAAAATATGCCTACTGCACATATGTGTGGTAATGTAGTCAGGTGTAGGGGCTTATTTTTTAATGACCACTAATCGTTTCTAACTGACAGGTATAAATTTAAATTGTTTACTGACTGTCGGTTAATACACTGACGTTTGCCGACCCTTACAAGGATGAATACTGGTACTGTTACTTCTGCTAATTAATGGACATTTCTGACTTAAGACTGAAACTATAGTATAAAAGTGAACCACAGACTTGATTTCAAATGATGGACAAAAGAGCTTAAAGTGAGATATCCAATAAATTATTTTTCATAACTTTAATATTAAATGTTCTTGACCCAATTTGTCTTTAACTGTGTTATATTTCCAAATATTTGTCTTCTGTGTAGATTATTGATCATGTTATTAATATTAATGAGCTCGTTCCATTTTCTAAATTTCCCCTATAAATGTAAGAACCATTTTCCCCTTAATCAAAGCCTTGTTTTCAGATTTACCTGTTCAGTTATATCAGTTATTCTTAAGCAGTTGGTCCTTGTAGTAAACTATACAATTACTAGCTGTAGAGTCTAGAGATGAGTACAATTTCTATTACCTCCTGGTACTAACCTGGAATTCCAGCATTGTTTTACCAATATTTGTCTCCAGCATATAATGGTAGGCGCCAATACTTGTACTGGGGTCATCTGCATCATTTACATTCCCCTACAGAAATAAAACAGTTACGTGTTACAAACAGTAACTGTAACGATGTGAAGTTACATACAGAATGTCCAAAAATATTGTTAATTCAGATTCAGTGTATAAAATATATTACTAGGTTGGCACCTTTGACCATTCAGTACTACAGTATGCTTAATATGTCAATAAGACAGAAGACAATTAACAATGATGACGTGAACAGTCAGTTAAATAAAATATGTGTATTTGATTATGTAACTATTACCACACATACATTTTATCTATTGATTCTGTAATTATTATTGTCAGACTAACCACATAACAATTAGTGAATGATATTCTTTTAGACTACACTGTCCATTTTCTGGGTGTGGTTCGTTTTATCGACAGTATCTAGGTCGACAATGTTTAGGTCGACCACTATAGGTCGACAGTCACTAGGTCGACATTGATGGAAGGTCGACAGGGTTTCTAGGTCGACATGTGCTAGGTCGACAGGTCTAAAGGTCGACATGAGGAATTTTTTATTTTTTTGGGTGTCGTTTTCTTCGTAGAGTGACCGGGATCCCAAATTAGTGCACCGCGTCCCCTCGCATGGTGCCTTCGCTCCGCTACCGCTTCGCTCGGCACACTTTACCGTTTCAAGCGTAGTCCACGTGGATCGTTAAGTATGAAAAAATCCCCCAAAAAAAACAAAATGTGAAAAACTCATGTCGACCTTTAGACCTGTCGACCTAGCACTTGTCGACCTAGAAACCCTGTCGACCTTCCATCCATGTCGACCTAGTGACTGTCGACCTATAGTGGTCGACCTAAACATTGTCGACCTAGACACTGTCGATCTTCAGACCGGATCCCCCATTTTCTACCTTATTGTCATTCATTTGATAAAGTCTTTAATTTTTATTTTAAAATGTCTCTCTCTGTTCTTAACATCTGGGAATTTGATGTTTTTGGAGTAAGGGACACATTACTGGTGCACCGGATTATCTAAAAAATAAATGAGGTCTTCACTATGATATATGGTGCGGTGAGCGTAAATGGCCTGATTCAGGAGATGTACACAAATGCAATCGCAGCTGTGATTGGGTATTGAGACACCTCAGATCCACCATTTGTGTATGAAGATGCAGACACTGCACACACATCGGTCGATAATCAACCTCCATAAAAACCCTATGATGGCGCAGCATGACTGTTACAAGTACGATGCCAGAGACATGTTTACTGAACACAGGATTGCAGTCGCAAGCTGTGACACCCCCCTGAAACGGACACAACATGCCTTCATTTGAGTTGCCACTACTCTTTTACTTCTCGTAAACACTCTCTGACCACCACTCACTTTGCAAATAAATCCTCCCTGTGACTGCCATCGCATCGCAAAAACATAGCGGCACGTGCAGTGCAACTCTGATACATAAATCCTTCCTGTGACCCCCTTCAAAAGACCATAATGGCACATGCAGTGCGACTGATACATAAATTGTATCATTTTGCACGGCTGCGATCAGCCACCCTGACATGCTGGGATACGCCCAGCACAGGGCTAGTCCGCCCCGCATATCTGGCCCTCCCCCCACCACACGGGTGCGATTCTATCGCACGGCGGCGATGCTATCACACACGGCGAGTAAGTCCCTGCCTGCGCAGCATTGCTGTGCTGGTAGGCAACTTTTCACCGCGTCCCTGGTCGCATCGGCTGCATGTGACGTCACGCAGCCGCCACTGCCCTCGCCCCTCGCAAGGTTCGGGCAAGCCTGCATTGTCCGGACCACACCCCCGAAACGGCGGCCGAACGCCACTGGCCTGCCCCCACCCGCCCAACGAACGCCTCTGCCTGTCGATCAGGCAGAGGCCACCACTGGACTGAGATGCCGATCGCATCTCTGGCATGCACATGTGCACTGCGGCACATGCGCAGTTGAGACCTGATCGCCTGCTGTGCGTAGTGATCGGGTCTGAATTAGCCCCATAATCCAACCAACTCCAAGCACTGAAATTGGGTTGAGTGAACGGAGCCTCTAATTATTGGAAACTTGATAAAACAAAACAAAAACAAAAAATCATGTTTAATGAAATCAGTATGATGACACAAACAATTTCTCAGACTGGAATTATGAACAATATAAATTTCTGCTATATAAAACATGGAGAAAGAGACTGCAAGTCAAAGTTCTTACTGTTCCAGCAAGATTATTTTATACAGCCTCCCAAAGTCATCCAGTATTGCCTTGATACTTCAGAAAGAATGCCAATGTCTAAAACATCAAATAGAATTTCATAGGAATGTTTTTTGGGACAGAGTTGAACACGCCCTGTTTATAAAAATATTTCAAATTACAACGAAATGGAAATAAAATGCAAACTGGCATTACTTGGATATACTTATATGGAATCATGCCGTGATGAAGGCCACTTCAAAATGTTGTTGACTGGTAATATTTGTAAACTTCCACTGTGTCATGTTGGATTACACTACTACTTATATTGCTGAATATATCCTAATTGTTTGACAACTCGTGTTTGTAACTCAAATCAACCAAAGATTTTTTTTTCCAATGAATTTTTCTATGTACTTTTTTCTCTATTTTGCACTATACAGTACAAAACAACATCGTCTCAGAAATCATCAAACAACCCTTCGCTTGACCCTTTCTAATTACCACCAAGTCTCTCTCTCCTCCTTTTCACCAAAATAAGTAACTCACAAGCTTCCTGTCCTTCACCTTCTCCCTAAACCACTCCAGTCTGACTTTGGGGGTAATTCCGAGTTGATCGCTCGCTGGCATTTTTCGCAGCGCAGCGAACAGGTTACTACTGCGCATGCATATGCACCGCAACGTCGTACGGGTACAAAGCGGATCGTTGCTGGGCGATAGATTTAACAAAGAATCCATTCGCACAGGAGATTGACAGGAAGAAGGCATTTATGGGTGTCAACTGACCGTTTTCTGTGAGTGTTTGGAAAAACGCAGGCGTGTCCAGGCGTTTGCAGGGCGGGTGTCTGACGTCAATTCCAGGACCGGACAGGCTGAAGTGATCGCAAGGGCTGAGTAAGTCCGGAGATGCAAAGAAACTGCACACGCGTTCGCACACTTGCAAAGCGAAATTACACTCCCCCATGGGCGGCGACTATGCATTTACACGGCTGCTAAAAGTAGCTAGCGAGCGATCAACTCGGAATGACCCCCTTCAATCCCATTCATTCTAGAGACTGCCCTTGCTAAAGTCATAGACAATCTTCTCTCTGTGAAGTCTAAGGGCTAAATGTACTGTACACTGCTTTTAAATGAAGCCACAACTGCTGCAGTTTAGGCAACTAGATTTAAAGCATTAACTATATTCACACAAAAAAAGCATCTTTTGAAGTGAATATAATAATTTCCCTTTAAAATCCAGCAGATGATACCACTGCAGATGTATAACAGTCCAAATGTATCCTCAACAAACTTGAATTTTTCAAAGGAGTGTCCTCAGTTGCTTTGGTTTTCATATAGACCTCTTCTCTGCGTGAAGATACTTGCAAAATTGTCACCGGGATATATAAAAAAGGAAAAAGAACGTATATAGTGTAATACTTCTTTAAAAAAAAAGTCACAATTTATTTTCCAATAAAACCAGAATATGGACATATTTTTCATCCAAATACATAAAATAAAATTTCCACCATAGACTTGCTGCAGATGCAGTGGCATACCCTCCAGCTGTACCTTTTTGGCAGGTACAGGACCTTTTTTTTTATGGTCTGTACCAATTTTTGGCTCTCCAAACTTACATTGAAAGTATTGGAAAGGCTGCGTTGCCACGCCACTGTACCCGTGGCCATGCCCCCTTTTAGAATTTGTAGCGATTTTTTTGTGTAAATTGTTGGAGGGTATGTTGCTGCAGATGCAGTGGGCCTATTTTGGGGTATGGAGCTGGAGCTGCAGCTCCATCAGCCCCATTGTTAATCCTGCTCTGGGAACACACAGCAGCCAAAGGGCAGAGCCTCCCGTTGGATGTAATCTGTGTGGGAGGGCGTTTCTCGCTTAATCAGCTGTGGACTGGGTGTGCTAGACCTGCTGCTAACCCAATAAGAGCTCCTAGCCACGCCCAGCGTTAGCCACACAGTTACAGAGTGACAGATCTGGGCAATTATATAGGAGATTGGTGGGTGGGTTCCACCAGATTCCATTTAGGCAGCTGTTTATCCACTAAGTGCCATTGTCTTATCCATATTTTTAAACTGTCTTTTACCACTGCAGATATGGCAGCTTTGAAAAAGCTCTGCATAGTAAATTTAACCCTAAGGGTCAGTTCTCTCTGCTCATTCATCTGGACCACACTGCTGCTACTAAGACCCGCCTCCTCTCTCTATACCCATGGTAGTCCCACAAGGATATATCCTACATTCTTCTTATTGTATACCCAGGGCCGGTTCTTGCCCTTTTGCGCCCCGGGCGGGAAATAGGGGCGTGTTTTCATACAGGGGGCGTGGTCAGTTACGCCCCCTGTACAGTAGAGTAGCGCCACTTCTCTCCTCGGATCTGCCATAGACAGACACTACAGGTCAATTATGACCCCTAGCGTCTGTCAGTCCCACAATGCTGTGCGGTGCGCGATGACGTCATTGCGCACCGCACAGCAAAGGTCCTCTCCACGAAGGGAAACTAGACGCGTAGCGTCTAGTTCCCTTCACAGCGGGGAACCAGGGGGACACAGCGGGCCGCGGGGGGCACAGCAGTAGCGGATCTTGCCCGGCACCCTCCGGATGATGCCGGCGCCCTCCGGAAGGTGGCGCCCCAGGCACAAGTCCTGCTTGCCCGTGGCAAGATCCGCTACTGTGTATACCTCCTCACAAATCAACTGTTTTGGTCCGTCTAGTGCCACCTCTATGCTGATGACACACCAGCACATATTATGAACCACTTGTGATTGGCTATTTGTGAAGTCTACACTGATATAGACTGGTGCTTATTCATCGCTGGGGCATAGATTATGACTTTGTGATCATGTTTAAGCAAAAAATAAATATGTATGTTTTTTTACATAAGTTGGGGAATTGTTTCTGCTGTATTAGAAATTGTTTAAATGAATTTATGTCTAAAAGTTAGTGATGTGCACCGGAAATTTTTCGGGTTTTTTGTGTTTTGGTTTTGGATTCGGGTCCGCGGCCGTGTTTTGGATTCGGACGCGTTTTGGCAAAACCTCCCTGAAATTTTTTTGTCGGATTCGGGTGTGTTTTGGATTCGGGTGTTTTTTTACAAAAAACCCTCAAAAACAGCTTAAATCATAGAATTTGGGGGTCATTTTGATCCCATAGTATTATTAACCTCAATAACCATAATTTCGACTCATTTTCAGTCTATTCTGAACACCTCAAAATATTATTTTTAGTCCTAAAATTTGCACGAGGTCGCTGGATGGCTAAGCTAAGCGACACAAGTGGCTGACACAAACACCTGGCCCATCTAGGAGTGGCACTGCAGTGTCAGGAAGGACGGCACTTCAAAAAAATTGTCCCCAAACAGCACATGATGCAAAGAAAAAAAGAGGTGCACCAAGGTCGCTGGATGGCTAAGCTAAGCGACACAAGTGGCCGACACAAACACCTGGCCCATCTAGGAGTGGCACTGCAGTGTCAGGCAGGATGGCACTTCAAAAAAATAGTCCCCAAACAGCACATGATGCAAAGAAAAATGAAAGAAAAAAGAGGTGCAAGATGGAATTGTCCTTGGGCCCTCCCACCCACCCTTATGTTGTATAAACTGGACATGCACACTTTAACGAACCCATCATTTCAGCGACAGGGTCTGCCACATGACTGTGACTGAAATGACTGGTTGGTTTGGGCCCCCACCAAAAAAGAAGCAATCAATCTCTCCTTGCACAAACTGGCTCTACAGAGGCAAGATGTCCACCTCATCATCCTCCTCCGATTCCTCACCCCTTTCACTGTGTACATCCCCCTCCTCACAGATTATTAATTCGTCCCCACTGGAATCCACCATCTCAAGTCCCTGTGTAGTTTCTGGAGGCAATTGCTGGTGAATGTCTCCACGGAGGAATTGATTATAATTCATTTTGATGAACATCATCTTCTCCACATTTTCTGGAAGTAACCTCGTACGCAGATTGCTGACAAGGTGAGCGGCTGCACTAAACACTCTTTCGGAGTACACACTGGAGGGTGGACAACTTAGGTAAAATACAGCCAGTTTGTGCAAGGGCCTCCAAATTGCCTCTTTTTCCTGCCAGTATACGTACGGACTGTCTGACGTGCCTACTTGGATGCGGTCACTCATATAATCCTCCACAATTCTTTCAATGGTGACAGAATCATATGCAGTGACAGTAGATGACATGTCAGTAATCGTTGCCAGGTCCTTCAGTCCGGACCAGATGTCAGCACTCGCTCCAGACTGCCCTGGGTGGGCTCGGAATTCTTAGCCTTTTCCTCGCACCCCCAGTTGCGGGAGAATGTGAAGGAGAAGCTGTTGACGGGTCACGTTCCGCTTGACTTGACAATTTTCTCACCAGCAGGTCTTTGAACCTCTGTAGACTTGTGTCTGCCGGAAAGAGAGATACAACGTAGGTTTTAAATCTAGGATCGAGCACGGTGGCCAAAATGTAGTGCTCTGATTTCAACAGATTGACCACCCGTGAATCCTGGTTAATCGAATTAAGGGCTCCATCCACAAGTCCCACATGCCTAGCGGAATCGCTGTTTTAGCTCCTCCTTCAATGTCTCCAGCTTCTTCTGCAAAAGCCTGATGAGGGGAATGACCTGACTCAGGCTGGCAGTGTCTGAACTGACTTCACGTGTGGCAAGTTCAAAGGGTTGCAGAACCTTGCACAATGTTGAAATCATTCTCCACTGCGCTTGAGTCAGGTGCATTCCCCCTCCTATGCCTATATCGTGGGTAGATGCATAGGCTTGAATGGCCTTTTGCTGCTCCTCCATCCTCTGAAGCATATAGAGGGTTGAATTCCACCTCGTTACCACCTCTTGCTTCAGATGATGGCAGGGCAGGTTCAGGAGTGTTTGGTGGTGCTCCAGTCTTCGGCACTCGGTGGCTGAATGCCGAAAGTGGCCCGTAATTCTTCGGGCCACCGACAGCATCTCTTGCACGCCCGTGTCGTTTTTTAAACAATTCTGCACCACCAAATTCAATGTATGTGCAAAACATGGGACGTGCTGGAATTTGCCCAGATGTAATGCACGCACAATATTGCTGGCGTTGTCCGATGTCACAAATCCCCAGGAGAGTCCAATTGGGGTAAGCCATTCTGCGATGATGTTCCTCAGTTTCCGTAAGAGGTTGTCAGCTGTGTGCCTCTTATGGAAAGCGGTGATACAAAGCGTAGCGTGCCTAGGAACGAGTTGGCGTTTGCGAGATGCTGCTACTGGTGCCGCCGCTGCTGTTCTTGCTGCGGGAGGCAATACATCTACCCAGTGGGCTGTCACAGTCATATAGTCCTGAGTCTGCTCCACTTGTCCACGTCCGTGGTTAAATGGACATTGGGTACAACTGCATTTTTTAGGACACTGGTGACTCTTTTTCTAACGTCTGTGTACATTTTCGGTATCGCCTGCCTAGAGAAATGGAACCTAGATGGTATTTGGTACCGGGGACACAGTACCTCAATCAAGTCTCTAGTTGCCTCTGAATTAACGGTGGATACCGGAACCACGTTTCTCACCACCCAGGCTGACAAGACCCGAGTTATCCGCTTTGCAGCAGGATGACTGGTGTGATATTTCATCTTCCTCGCAAAGGACTGTTGGACAGTCAATTGCTTACTGGAAGTAGTACAAGTGGTCTTCTGACTTCCCCTCTGGGATGACGATCGACTCCTAGCAGCAACAACACCAGCGCCAGCAGCAGTAGGCGTTACACTCAAGGATGCATCGGAGGAATCCCAGGCAGGAGAGGACTCGTCAGACTTGCCAGTGACATGGCCTGCAGGGCTATTGGCTTTCCTGTGTAAGGTGGAAATTGATACTGAGGGAGTTGGTGGTGTGGTTTGCAGGAGCTTGGTTACAAGAGGAAGGGATTTAGTGGTCAGTGGACTGCTTCCGCTGTCATCCAAAGTTTTTGAACTTGTCACTGACTTATGATGAATGCGCTGCAGGTGACGTATAAGGGAGGATGTTCCGAGGTGGTTAACGTCCTTACCCCTACTTATTACAGCTTGACAAAAGCAACACACGGCTTGACACGTGTTGTACGCATTTGTGTTGAAATAATTCCACACCGAAGAGCGGATTTTTTTTGTGTTTTGACAAGGCATGTCAATGGCCATATTCGTCCCATGGACAACAGGTGTCTCCCCGGGTGCCTGACTTAAACAAACCACCTCACCATCAGAATCCTCCTTGTCAATTTCCTCCCCAGCGCCAGCAACACCCATATCCTCATCCTGGTGTACTTCAACAGTGACATCTTCAATTTGACTATCAGGAACTGGACTGCGGGTGCTCCTTCCAGCACTTGCAGGGGGCGTGCAAATGGTGGAAGGCGCAAGCTCTTCCTGTCCAGTGTTGGGAAGGTCAGGCATCGCAACCGACACAATTGGACTCTCCTTGGGGATTTGTGATTTGGAAGAACGCACAGTTCTTTGCTGTGCTTTTGCCAGCTTAAGTCTTTTCATTTTTCTAGCGAGAGGATGAGTGCTTCCATCCTCATGTGAATCTGAACCACTAGCCATGAACATAGGCCAGGGCCTCATCCGTTCCTTGCCACTCCGTGTCGTAAATGGCATATTGGCAAGTTTACGCTTCTCATCAGACGTTTTCAATTTTGATTTTTGGGTCATTTTACTGAACTTTTGTTTTTTGGATTTTACATGCTCTCTACTATGACATTGGGCATCGGCCTTGGCAGACGACGTTGATGGCATTTCATCGTCTCGACCATGACTAGTGGCAGCAGCTTCAGCACGAGGTGGAAGTGGATCTTGATCTTTCCCTATTTTAACCTCCACATTTTTGTTCTCCATTTTTTAATGTGTGGAATTATATGCCAGTATCAATAGCAATGGCCTACTACTATATATACTGCGCACAACTGAAATGCACCACAGGTATGGATGGATAGTATCCTTGACGACACAGAGGTAGGTAGAGCAGTGGCCTACTGTACCGTACTGCTATATATTATATACTGGTGGTCAGCAAACTGTGCAAAACTTAAATGCACCACAGGTATGGATGAATAGTATACTTGACGACACAGAGGTAGGTACAGCAGTGGCCTACTGTACCGTAATGCTATATATTATATACTGGTGGTCAGCAAACTGTGCAAAACTTAAATGCACCACAGGTATGGATGGATAGTATACTGGACGACACAGAGGTAGGTACAGCAGTGGCCTACTGTACCGTAATGCTATATATTATATACTGGTGGTCAGCAAACTGTGCAAAACTGAAATGCACCACAGGTATGGATGGATAGTATACTTGACGACACAGAGGTAGGTACAGCAGTGGCCTTCTGTACCGTACTCCTATATATTATATACTGGTGGTCAGCAAAATTATGCACTGTACTCCTACTATATACTACAATGCAGCACAGATATGGAGTGTTTTTCAGGCAGACAACGTATACTGGTGGTCATTGGCGGATCCAGGGGGGGGGCACTCGTGCCCGTGCCTCCCCTGTCGTTACCCAGGAATTGATATGGGGACACAAAACATAAAAAAACGCCGGGTCCCGACTCACTCAGGACGCGCTGTGAGCCGCAGCGCTGTCCTGTCCTGTCAATCAGTCCGGTGGGAGGGACGGAACGGAGGGAGGAACTTGGAAGAGGCGGAGACCATGAACAGTGTGATCTCCCGCCCTCCCCTCCTCCTCTGCTCCGCATGCTCTCCCCCCCACGATGAACTCCGCTGCTGTACCTGAGGTGGGGGCAGTTCGGTCCCTTGTCCCTCTGGCTGGATGCCGCCGCACTCCCCGCTGATTCCCCTCTTCTCCCTCCTCAACCATGCGGCCGCCCCCTCCGCGTTTTCCGCTCCCCCCTGGCCACATCCTGTGACTCTATGCTGGCGGCATTGTGGCCTCATACGGATGGGACTATACCCCCCGGCCTGACAGCGCTGCTGCTCACAGTGTCCATGGTAAGCAGTGGGGGCCTGGTCCCTGGAGGGAGTTATTTGGTGGGGTTTCTGGCTGCACACTCTCCTGCCTCTCTGTCCCTACCCCCTGGTGCCTCTGTCCCTACCCCCTGGTGCCTCTGTCCCTACCCACTGGTGCCTCTGTCCCTACCTACTGGTGCCTCTGTCCCTACCCCCTGGTGCCTCTGTCCCTACCCCCTGGTGCCTCTGTCCCTACCCCCTGGTGCCTCCGTCCCTACCCCCTGGTGCCTCCGTCCCTACCCCCTGCTGCCTCCGTCCCTACCCCCTGCTGCCTCCGTCCCTACCCCCTGCTGCCTCCGTCCCTATCCCCTGCTGCCTCCGTCCCTACCCCCTGCTGCCTCCGTCCCTACCCCCTGCTGCCTCCGTACCTTCCCCCTGCTGCCTCCGTCCCTACCCCCTGGTGCCGGCTCCATCCCTACCCTCCTGGTGCCTCCGTCCCTACCCCCTGGTGCCTCCGTCCCTACCCCCTGCTGCCTCCGTCCCTACCCCTGCTGCCTCCATCCCTTCCCCCTGCTGCCTCCGTCCCTTCCCCCTGCTGCCTCCGTCCCTTCCCCCTGCTGCCTCCGTCCCTACCCCCTGGTGCCGGCTCCGTCCCTACCCCCTGGTGCCTCTGTCCCTACCCCCTGGTGCCTCTGTCCCTACTCCTTGCTACCTTTGTCCCTACCCCCTGGTGCCTCTCTCTGTCCCTACCCCCTGGTGCCTCTGTCCCTACTCCTTGCTCTCTCTGTCCCTATTCCCTGGTGCCTATCTCTGTCCCTGCTACCTCTGTCCCTATTCCCTGGTGCCTCTCTCTGTCCCTTCTCCCTGCTACCTCTGTCGCTACTCCCTAGTACCATATAAAACGTGTATAACATGCTCTACCTGGCGCAATGTGTATAGAACACTAAGTGGTGCAATGTGTGTAACGTGTTCTACCTGGCGCAATCTATATAACGTGTTCTACCTGGCGCAATCTATATAACGTGTTCTACCTGGCGCAATCTATATAATGTGTTCTAGCTGGCGCAATCTGTATAATGTGCTCTACCTGGTGCAGTGTGTGTAACGTGCTCTACCTGGTGCAGTGTGTGTAACGTGCTCTACCTGGCGCAGTGTGTGTAACGTGCTCTACCTGGCGCATTGTGTATAACGTGCTCTACCTGGCGCAATCTGTATAACGTGCTCTACCTGGTGCAGTGTGTATAACGTGCTCTACCTGGCGCAATCTGTATAGCGTGCTCTACCTGGTGCAGTGTGTATAACGTGTTGTAACTGGTGCAGTGTGTATAACGTGTTCTACCTGGCTCTGTCTGTATAACGTATTCTACCTGGCGCAGTGTGTGTAACGTGTTCTACCTGGTGCAGTGTGTAACATGCTCTACCTGGCGCAGTGTGTGTAACGTGCTCTACCTGGCGCAGTGTGTATAACGTGCTCCACCTGGTGCAATGTGTATAATGTGCTCTACCTGGTGCAGTGTGTGTAATGTGCTCTACCTGGCGCAGTGTGTATAATGTGCTCTACCTGGCGCAGTGTGTATAATGTGCTCTACCTGGCGCAGTGTGTATAATGTGCTCTACCTGGCGCAGTGTGTATAACGTGCTCTACCTGGTGCAGTGTGTGTAACGTGCTCTACCTGGCGCAGTGTGTGTAACGTGCTCTACCTGGCGCAGTGTGTATAACGTGCTCTACCTGGTGCAGTGTGTGTAATGTCTAGTTACAGCTCTGGGGCAGAGTGTCCTGTTGGCTACACAGCCCAGCAGCATTGTCACCCCCTCCTCCCCCTCTCAATACTTTTGTAGTGTCCAAATCAAGTCTGTTTTTATATTTGAATAATTAATAAGATTAATATGAACCTTCATTCCGATGGGACCCAGAAAAGGACAGATAGGACCCCAATTTTTAAAAGTGAGGGGTCCGTGGGACCCACTTTTTTTTGGGCTCAGCGCGATCACTGACTTCTTTTTTATTTTTTTTCAAAAGGAGAACCACACTCCTTATCTGGGAGCACGCGTGCCTTAGGTGCATGTAAATATAACTATTACTGTTCCCATATTATGGTGCCCCCCCCCCCCTTTCATTTTCTTCTGGATCCGCCCCTGCTGGTGGTCACTGGTCAGCAAAACTCTGCACTGTACTCCTCCTATATAATATACTGGTGGTCCCCAGTCCCCACAATAAAGCAGTGTGAGCACAGATATATGCAGCACACTGAGCACAGATATGGAGTGTTTTTCAGGCAGACAACGTATACTGGTGGTCACTGGTCAGCAAAACTCTGCACTGTACTCCTATATAATACAGCTGCTCCCCAGTCCCCACAATTAAGCAGTGTGAGCACAGATATATGCAGCACACTGAGCACAGATATGGAGTGTTTTTCAGGCAGACAACGTATACTGGTGGTCACTGTCAGCAAAACTCTGCACTGTACTCCTCCTATATAATACAGCTGCTCCCCAGTCCCCACAATTAAGCAGTGTGAGCACAGATATATGCAGCACACTGAGCACAGATAAGGAACGTTTTTTCATGCAGAGAACGGATAAAACTGGTGGTCACTGATCAGCAAAACTCTGCACTGTACTCCTCCTATATAATATAGCTGCTCCCCAGTCCCCACAATTAAGCAGTGTGAGCACAGATATATGCAGCACACTGAGCACAGATAAGGAACGTTTTTTTCATGCAGAGAACGGATAAAACTGGTGGTCACTGATCAGCAAAACTCTGCACTGTACTCCTCCTATATTATACAGCTGCTCCCCAGTCCCCACAATTAAGCAATAAGCAAGCACAAATATTTGCATCAACAATAAACGGAGAGGACGCCAGCCACGTGCTCTCCCTAACATTTCCAATGCACGAGTGAAAATGGCGGCGACGCGCGGCTGCTTATATAGAATCCGAATCTCGCGAGAATCCGACAGCGGGATGATGACGTTCGGGCGCGCTCGGGTTAACCGAGCCATACGGGAGAATCCGAGTATGCCTCGGACCCGTGTAAAATGGGTGAAGTTCGGGGGGGTTCGGTTTCCGAGGAACCGAACCCGCTCATCACTACTAAAAGTGAATGTGCCAGTTGCACATAAAATAAATGGTTTACAACATGGCACAAGTGTCAAGTAAGTGTTTGTTATGTGTACCTGGCAGAGTCATTTACACCAATTTGCAGCAGCATCAGCATCATCATCATTTTCCCTCCATACCTCCCCATCTATCGCTCACTGTGGACATCACCATGCTCTCTTCTGTTCCACATGTCCACTGCCTGGGTGTCACCCTCAGCTCCTCCATCGCCTTCACTCCCCACATCTAGCCCCTTTCTCCCCCTTCACAACATCTCCAGGATTAGACATTTCTTTACCCGAGGGCACACATGCACATGGCTGCAGTGCACTCGCTGCGCAGGAGGCGGGCTTTGCAACCCCCCAATAATGAATAGGCCCATTAGAATTGGATGTATGTCAGTTATTTCTGTAATTCACATAAAAACTATATACAAATAAATACATTCTACATATCATTTCTGTCTCCTTACACTTGGTGAAGTGGGGTGGACAAGCATATGCTGAGCACAACTCCGGTATGCTCACATAATTACAAAACAAGCTAAGTGTGGTGAAACTGCAGACTCTCCACTTAGGTGCTGTATCACTTGCAACCAGGTGCTGCAGGGCAAGTACAATGATGTCCGATGATGATGATGATGATGATGATGATGAATATCAGCAGCAATATCTAATTGCTGCTGTTTGGCAACCTGCATGTTTACCCCTCCATTTGATCGTACTTCATTTAATGCAGCAATATTATGTGATTGCAGCAGTCCTATTACATTGCTTTATTGCCATATCCATTTGGACTACTGCGGGAAAGAAGACTCTCATATTTTAAAAGGGAAAATTAGATGTTTGCATTTCATTTTATTTGTATTTTGTACCTGTTGGTAATTTAATTGCATGTTGTATTTTAATAAAGTGACTTTTGCATCCATTAATAATTATTAGGACACTACTCTCTCTTGAGTATATGACATTTCATTATATTATTATATTTTATACAAATAGGGTAATGCAGGTTTTACTACTAATGCTATTAACTCACATTTGCACACAATGGACCCCATTAAGGTTCAGAAGCAGAATCTGCTACTACTTCCTATCGTATGCTGGGGGCCGCCCAGCACAGGGCCAGACCACTCAGCATGCTAATTGGCGGCCAGCGATGTGATCGCAAATCAATTGCGATCGTATCGCTTAGTCTGAAATTAGTTTTGACCTCTTGCATGCCTCGTATGCAACCAGACCGCTGCCACTTTTCTGGTCGCAGTGGCCGCATGTGACGTCACGCTGCCTCCCCGAAAATGGTCCGGACATGCCCCTATTGTCCGAACCACTCCCACAAAATACGGCGTCGAGGTTCCCCCAACGACTGCTGCTGTCAATCAAAGTGAGATCCCACCCTTCCAGGATGCAATCGCACTGAGAGAGTATGCGCAGAGAGTGTGCACCCATTTGCAATTTTCGGAGTATTGCGATCCAACATGAATGAGGTCCAAAATCTAAGCTAATCTAAGCTTGTAAACCTGGTTTATGTTTTTGAGTCATCTAAAGATGTCTCTGACTATGCTCTACATAAGACTGCATAGCACATATGTCCACCTCTATATAAGTCCCTTTGTATAAATGGTACTGAAGTATAAGCATGGAGCTCTGCATGGCGCTGGGAAATATGTTGGCTCTATATAAATAATAGTCAGCACCAATGTTTGAATGCAATAACGTTCTCTTTCATAGTCATTTTATATTTACGTCTAATTATTCTCACCCATTTATACATTATTTAATGATGTTTGCAGCACATCTATATTTTCAAATCATCACATTACCTATTAAATCACACAAATAAACTGCACTTGTGAATCATACGACTTAAAGAAACACATCACTAAAGTGACAGTCTCTTTAGCCATTGATTTATTCTTCCTTGATATTGGATGGTGATTTCAGGTAATTAATCATTTTTATGAAGATTTCTATGGTTAAAAGGAGTAGACTTCTGGGCGCGACTTTCCTCTGGGATATCTAAAAGCCAGCATAAATATTTCATCGGCACCGTGTTAATGTTTCTGGATTCCCATGCTATAAATTTTTCGATGCATTTAGAGTTAAGAAAATACTGGCAGAAGTGAGCATGACCTAACAATATCTGCAACTGTTGGGTGTATATTCCAAACCATGATGGTTTGTAAGCGATTCTTTCACCAGGGTGCTGCTGTGTCACTGTGCAGTGCAACCTACAGCTAAATGTACTTGCTGCAAATAAATTATATTGTTACACATTCTACAGCACAGGTTGTTCTGCATGGCTTTTGCTCCTGGAAACTAGCACAAACTTTGCAAATATAGGGGGAGATGTATCAAGCCTTGGAGATAGCGTGGACTTGGTGCCCAATGCAAACAATTCTCTTCTGTCATTTCTAAAACTGTGCTAGATAAATAACAGGTGCTGACTTTTTTGCCAACTTCCTCACTTCATTTCTCTCCAAGGCTAGATACATCTCGACCATTGACTGTTTATGGATTTACTACTTAAAATTATATCGGAAACACATAACTGGAAAAGTGCATGTGCGTGTGTGTGTTTGCGGGTAGGGGAGGTGGGTCTGTACCCTCATCTGCAGTTTGTAGGACCAAATAGGACAAGTGTTAAAAGTGAAATGATCCTTTGTGTGCTCTTGTGATGTGTTTGTTTGGCTCACCATTAAATTAGATTTGTGCGATTTAGTCATCCATGTGTGTGGTCATATCTAATGCATCATCATCACCCAAGCCCTACCTCTAGAGCAAAAGATTTATCTAAAAATAGGCGTATTTAACGGGTGTGGTGGAGAACATCTACACTGTACAGATAGTCATTAGGTGACACCATATGGTCGACATGTCTTAGGTTGACAGGGTCAAAAGGTCGACATGACAATGGTCGACACAAAAAAAGCTCAACGCAATTTTTTTTAACGCTTCTGGCAAGGTGGCTCGTTCCACTACCGCTGCACTCGCCACAGGTACTGTAACTATTCCCAGTCATAGTCCAC
The DNA here is from genome assembly GCF_028390025.1 of Pseudophryne corroboree. NCBI lineage: Eukaryota > Metazoa > Chordata > Amphibia > Anura > Myobatrachidae > Pseudophryne > Pseudophryne corroboree. Next base: position 210,492,373 of record NC_086444.1, read on the forward strand.
TGGATAGTAAATCAAGCAAAAAGTTGGAAAAACATGAAACACCCCCAAAAAACTTGTGTCGACCATTGTCATATTGACCTTAAGACCACATCGACCTTTAGTACCTGTCGACCTTAAGCACTGTTTACCTTTTACCTGTCGACCATATGGGGTCAACCTATTGACTGTCATCCTAGACATTGGAACCTGTATTTACCCATGTATATAACATTACATAGCCCGCAATTTCAATGGCACATAGTCCATAAACAGACTGTGTGTGATGCCCAGTCACCACCAGTTACTCCCCTTTAGTCACAAGTAGTGATGAGGCCGAGTTGTGTACAAATCTATAGCCCCCCTAGTTGTGTGGCTACCGCTGCCGGCACACCGGTGGTCGGGATCCCGCTGTCGGTATACTGTACTGACGGCCGGGATCCCGCCCACCGGCTTTTCATACCGATCCCAGAGGAACATAGCAGGACAGAGGAAATGCCATGGATAGAGATGTCAGACTGGAAGTGACAGCCAATCACAACAAACATAGGAATTTTACAAGACTAGATTTATATTCATATATTAGCTGCAACATCATTTTATAACATTTCCATTTCCAATAGCTTCCAAGAGATTATGCTACACTGCCTTTATTTAATATACAAAGAGGAGACTGTGAGCTTTGGTTTAGGTTGCTTATGCTGTAGGCATTGTCTCAGACACCCAGATTAGGTGTTTTATTCATGAAGCAGTGAAAAAAGTGGAGTAGTGAGCTGATGGAGAAGTTGCCCATGGCAACTAATCAGCTGCTACATAGAATTTTATAGAATGCACTTGATAAATGTTACTTCAAAGCTGATTGGTTGCATGGGCAACGTTTCCACTGGCACATTTCTCCACTCTTTTCACTGCTTCATGAATAGACCCTTCAGTGAGAGAGAGTGAAGAAAACAGCTCTTTATCCCTTTCTGCATCAAGGGTATGAGCAGTCAGGTTCAATGACACTACTATGAGGCTGATGTGTATCAAAGCTACTAAAGAGTGACACAAGAGGAGAAGTTGCCCATAACAACCAACCAGCTTCTATCTAGCATTTATAAAGTACATTCTATAAAATGTTAGGTAGATGCTGATTGGTTCTCCAATTGCCCACTTCTCCCATCTTTAGGAGCTATGACTGGGGCACAGAATAAGGACAGACACTGAAGACACAGACTGCAAGTAAGAAAGCACCACACAAACTAGCACTGTCACACAGACTAGAGCTTGGCCTATGTGGCCTAGAGATAATATACATGAGATGATGGTCCTAGAGAAATTGCAATCCACCCAGTGTCATAACATTAAGTAGCTATTGCTGTATATGAATAATATAGAGGTAACAATAATTAATGATGTGACAACTGCCATCATCAACGTTGTCTTGTGGGCAAATTGTCCTAGTGAATTCTATTATGGACCAATGAGACCTAGTGACAACCCCACCACTATTATATAATCAATGGGCATTGCTTCCTGTACTAATTACAGAAACAAAGGGAGCTCCAGTTTTCTCTCAGAGTGGCTAAAGCACAAACCGTCTGCCGTACCAGCACTTCACCGAGTAGCATTCCTGCACCTTCCAACATTTCAGTGTTTTACTTCAAACCACTCATCTCATGTCTGGCCTGACTTGATTCTCACACCATAGCCAACAGAAGGATCTCTGAGTTACTGATTGGCTGCAGCAGCTTCCTGCATTGGCAGCCTTCTCACAAGACTCTGACCAGGAATTCTGGTTGAGGGGAATTCTCCAGAGAGGCACTGATACTACAGAATTGCACCAGTAATCCTCTGTTACTGATATTTCACAATTCCACAGTTTCACTGCACACACTTTTAAAGCAACTCTCCACCCAAAACAAAATTTTCATCTCTTGTTGTCAGGCATGTTTGAATGAATGAATAAAATGATGCACATACATTCTTGGGAACTTTTGGAAGCAGCTTTCAGGGGTGTATGCAGAGGAGGTTTCTGAGCACCCCAAACCGCCCCTGGAGGAAATTTTTTCCCCCACGATTGTAGCCTCACTACCTCGCGCCACGATTTGCGATTCTATTGGGTGAGGGAGGAGCCAATTTGATGCGATTCTATGATAGATGCACAATTGATGCCATTATGAAGCAGGTGGGAAGGGGGGGGGGCTAATGATCCAAGGTGTCCAGCTCCGCCCTCCGTTAACATCCTATGTAAATGCATACAAGAACACCACCACCATCAACAAATATGATGTTTGACCCAGGCTTTTCAGCTGTGTTCTGTTGGCAGAGTGTATTGGAATTGCCTGGTGCAGTGACGTCAGTCCACACACTTAATGACTTAAACAGTAATGCAGGTTCATTCAGTGAACACAGGTACTCAGATGTAATATTGATATAGGCAATTAGGGGCCCTTATATCATACAAGGTAACAGCAGTGGTAGCGGTACTTATCAGGAATTGTCTTCGGTGGTGAGTGATGGAGGACTGCACAGCCGTGCAGTCTGACTCCCGCAGTAGAGACGATGCGGCGCCTGGCTCAGTGTCAGCTCCGGAGCCGAGATACATGCAATGGAACGCTGTGAGTCTCTGTAGCTGAGATCCGCTCCCGGCCTCAGCTCTGCACGCATGCAGACATCAGGACTCAGTCTCTTTTACTCACTCTAAGATGGAGAAGGGATTACATCACACAGCTCTGCCTCTGAGTGACTCTTGGCCCTATGGAATTAACACTAGGGGATGCGCCCATAGACTGCTGTGTAGAAGGAGACAGGCACAGAGCGCACCATATCCTAACATGTTCTACTACAGAGAAACACTGGTGTTACTATAGAAATACAGGAGTGGTTACTAAATAACCTATAGAAATGTTGCAGTGATTACACAACAGCCTATAGAAATACCGGAGTGGCTATACAACAATCTATGGAACTACAAGCGTGGCTACACAACAATCTATAGAACTACAAGAATGGCTACACAACAAATTGCTGAAATGCAGGAATGGCTACACAACAACCTATAGAAATACAGGAGTGGCTAAGCAACAACCTATAGAAACACAGGAGTAGCTACACAGCAACCTATAGAAATACTAGAGTGGCTACACAACAACCTACAGAAATATAGAAGTGGTTACACAACAACCTATAGAATGTTAGAGTGGCTACACAACAACTTAGAGAAATATAGAAGTGGCTACACAGCAACCTATAAAAATGCTGAAGTGGCTACACAACATCCTAAAGAAATATAGATGTGGCTACACAACAACCTCTAGTAATATAGGAGTGGCTACACAACAACCTATAGAAACTAGAGAGGAGGGGTCTGGATTCCAGGGAGTCCGAACCGCTCCGAACTCCTGGGATTGAGGTCCACCCGAGCTGTGGATTGGCTTTTCCTGTCAGACTCGGATCCCACTCTGAGGCCGAATGTCATCCACCCGGCATCAGATTCTCATGGGATGTGAATTCTATACAAGGTGCTGTGGCCGGGACTCGGCGCCATTTCATTCTCACACATGCTGCTGAATACTGCTCTGTGCTCTGCTGTATTGGTAGTGCCGAGACTCCAGAAGTAACTGTGCTCTCTAAAGTGACTTATGGGGGCACGTCTCACGCTGCTGTATGATGCGCTGTACTCTGCTGTATTGGCTGTGCTGTGTCCAGACTCACAAGTGGCTGTGCTATGTATAGTGATTGTGTATAGGGGCACGCTGCATGCTGCTGTATGCTGCGCTGTACTCTGCTGTATTGGCTGTGCTATGTCCAGAGACTCCAGACTCACAAGTGGTTGTGCTCTGTATAATGACTGTGTATAGGGACACGCTCCAAGCTGTAATATGCTGCACTGTACTCTGCTGTAAATTGTACTACTTTATCTTAATGCTCTGCTGTATGCACATGCCTCTATAAGCCTTGTGATTCCAAACAGCTTGAACCAAGCTGCAAGTTAAAAAAAAACAAAAAATATATAGATCTATTGTTTGTATGGTTATGTGCGCTGTACCCCAGTATGCTGTGGCAATGTTTCATAGATGTGCTATAAACTGCCGTGTGTTTGTGCCACTGCTCTGTTGCTTAGTAACCAGCCAGCTCGCTGCAGCCTCTGGCCATTATTGGTAGCAAAAAAAATTTGTGGGCTGTGAGGTGGTCAAAACTGACTGGAAATTACTGGAAATGAATGTTACTGAGGTTAATAATAGTCTAGGAACCAAAAAAGGCCCAAATTATGTAATTTTAGCTTTTTCTGCCAATCTTTGAAAAAAATGCAAATCCATAACCATATGACGAATCAGAGCCAAATCCAAATCCATCAAAATGTTCCGGCGCATATCTCTAAAAGAAGTAACTATGCAAAAAACCTATAGAAATATAGGAGTGGCTACACAAGAACCTATAGAAATATAGGAGTGTCTGCACAACAACCTATAGAAATATATGAGTGGCTGTAACAGTATTGATTCCTGACCTAAAGCTAACTGTTTGTCTTCTATGTATAAAATGTGTACACATATCCATATATTGTATTGTAAGACTTTCATTATCCATCTTTGTAGAAACAAGCTGTTTGTTCTTTATAGTCTGTTAATAAGAAACTGTTCTCCTTTTTAGCTTACATATTAGGCCAGACAATAGGTCTATTAGTGGTCAACAAATAGATGTTACCTATGATCGAGTGGCCTAGACATCTAAAATACGCAAAGGTAAAGGGCTATTTGTCTTACATTAAAATTCAATACAATAGTTTTCACAATATTGTACGAGTGACCAGGGACTCCAATGACGTGTATGGAGATATGATCCTTTGACCACCTCCTAGAATTCTAGGTTAAATAGACGGTCACGTCAGACTGATAGCAGCCTCTATTGAGACCTGAGATTGGAACAGAGTTTCTGTGACTGACAAGACCTAGGCGCAACACAGCTACACAGCGACAGGAGGCTCCCTAGGACCACACCTTATGCTGGGATTCTGATTATATTGTATAACTGCCTTGAGGAACGTGGATAAGTATATTTTTATTCTTGTCAATGATATTGTAATAAATAATTGTTAAACTGTATTAGTGTTCCTGACTCTCACGATACTTCCGATATAATAGTCCCACTGGGAACAGTGGCTACACAACAGCCTACAGAAATATAGGTGTGTCTACACAACAACCTATAGAAATATAATAGTGGCAACACAACAACCTACAGAAATATAGTAGTGGCTATAAAACAACCTATAGAAATATAGGAGTGGCTACACAACAACCTATAGAAATACAATAGTGGCTACACAGCAACCTACAGAAATATAGGAGTGGCTACACAACAACCTATAGAAATATAGGAGTGGCTACACAACAACCTATAGAAATACAATAGTAGCTACACAACAACCTACAAAAATATAGGAGTGGCTACACAACAACCTATAGAAATATAGGAGAGGCTATACAACAACGTATAGAAATATAGGAGTGGCTACACAACAACCTATAGAAATATAGCAGTGTCTACACAACAACCTATAGAAATATTAGCAGTGGCTACATAACAACCTGATAAAAAAAATCACAATATGCTCAGAATGTCCTGTTGTTCACAGAGGTAAAAGTCTGAAGCTGAAAAAAATTGTTTCTGGCACAAAATCTATTTACATTGGTTAAAACAGTGAATTAATATTTGGATTTTGTAAAAAAAAAAAAAAGGCAGTATACTGATAGTCAAACCATTAAATAACTAGATAACTCTTGTATTTATAAGGTGTTGCAAGCATACAGTACTTCATACTTAAAGCATTATTATAGTAACATATCAGAGGAACACTATCTCTGGAACAAAACAGCTCTGTGCAGCCTACAACTTGCAGGTCAGTCTTGCGGCTGAAAGTTGTTTACCTGCCACCCAGAAGTTAGACACAATCCTGCACACCATTCACCATCCAAACGTTATTACTGCAAGGTCAAATTACTTCAATGAAGCGGGAAGATAAATCACTGCCAATGCCTTCTATGAGCTCCTAACCTCAGAGGAAGTAGTTTAACAAGAGACAGATTAAAATGGCTCCTCTCACTATATTGATCATTATGATACAGTGATAGAGAGAATGCAAATAACTTAAGAATCTTCTGAGAGATTTTCATTTAATATGTTAAATTAAAGAAAACATAGCATTGGAGTAGTGAATATTTCCTTCAAACCCACAACGTTATTTATTAATTTTGTCAAGGTTAGAGGTCTATTTATTCAGGGTAAGACCATGTGGAAACGGCAATTTCCAAAAGGTTTAAGTATCTTTGCAATTTACCATAGGCTGAATGGAGGACATATAAAGTATTGCAGTATACTGCAGGCCCAAATTTACAAAGCCTTGCTGATTACCCCATTACCCAGGGCCGAATTTAGGGGTCATGGTGCTCCTAGGCACAACAATAAAGGCTGCCCCTCTGTCTAATTTTATTATTTTCATTGATTGGTTATAAGCCCTCATTTGATTATTTTCAATTTCACATAATAATAATAATAATAATAATAATAATAATAATGCCATGAACTATGACATTTTGTTTTATATTTAATTATGTATGCATATTTACTAAGTAGGACAGCTTACAGAAGCAGTCCTACTCATTTGCACTCAAGATGCTGTATGCTACAGTAGAGTGGTAATGGCATCGGTGAACTTCCCACTAGGCCTCACGTGCCTAGTGGGAAGTTCACCAATGCCATTACCAAATGCCATCTTCAGAGCCACCAATGGCTAGTACACGCCTTAGATTTAATTAAGAGATATGCGGCCTCATTTAGGCACTATGCTCCTACTCTGCTCCACACCCAGGCCCGTCAACATGGCTGCCCTCTCCCCTAACCATTTATACTGTAACACACACAGAAGCACTGCACGGACCACACTGATCTGTACAGGCTTCTGCAGAACACGCTGCTCATAGGCAGGCCTGTCTGATTCTTTTTTTAATTCGAGTTTGCTCCGTGCTCTATTGTGGTTTTAAACAAGAGTCTTAGTAAATGCGTGAGTTGTACACCTGTCTATGCAAAGTAACAATATAAAATAGGGGGACTTATCCTGCGCTCCACAGATAGTTTCACCAATTCCGGGAGTAAGTACTCACATAGGTGACATGGAAGAAAAAGATGGTATATATATATATATATATATAGAATTACCAGAATATGAGAACTGTTAGAACAGTTCAAAGCCGGCTTGCGGGTTTTTTTGGTATAGGGAAACCCGGGAATCCCCCACACCACGCTGTACCGGAATGGTCCGTCCTCCGCTGCTCCCTCGTTCTCAGTCCCTGTTGTCCACCAACGCGTTTCTACCTCCTGCCGAGGTCTTTGTCAAGGTGAAGAATGATAGAATGTGCTGTTTAAAATTGGTCCATTTAAACTGATTCCGCCCAATCCATAAGCAGTGGCCACTGTTCTAACAGTTCTCATATTCTGGTAATTCTCCATTGCTCCTTTATATGTATCAGTCCGGAAATTGTGCTATTGTCATATATTGACACACTGCCTCCCATAAAGACAACGGGATCCAGTGTTTTCTTATTGTGCATGCTGCTAATTTGCATTTTGCTATCCAATTGTATTTTAAATGGAATGACTTGTATGTTTATGTTTATTAAAAACTGTATTGCACTATATATACCATCTTTTTCTTCCATGTCACCTATGTGAGTACTTACTCCCGGAATTGGTGAAACTATCTGTGGAGCGCAGGATAAGTCCCCCTATTTTATATTGTTTGTTTGCACTTTTTGGTGAAGGGATTGGGAACCTTCTTGGAAAGGGGCGTGTCCAGCGGCTTACCGCATGCGCACTGAGATTTATTCTTGAAACCCTATTGCATTGTCTATGCAAAGTACTTGCAAGTTGGATTGATGGTCTACTGAATTCTATTTGCGTGTTTGGCTATCTATTTCTAATCGGATTGTGCAATCTCGACCAAACACGATTCATAGTAAATTTACCCCTAGCAATTAAATATATTTACCTAGAACATGAATAAATGATTCCATCGTAAGTTCCACTTTGAGCTTGTAATGTAATACAGGTTGAGTATCCCATATCCAAATATTCTGAAATACGGAATATTCCGAAAAACGGACTTTTTTAAGTGAGAGTGAGATAGTGAAAACTTTGTTTTTTGATGGCTCAATGTACACAAACTATGTTTAATACACAAAGTTATTTTAAAGATTGTATTAAATGACCTTCAGGCTGTGTGTATAAGGTGTATATGGAACATAAATGAATTGTGTGAATGTAGACACACTTTGTTTAATGCACAAACTTATAAAAAATAATGGCTGAAATTACCTTCAGGCTGTGTGTATAAGGTGTATATGTAACATAAGTGCATTCTGTGCTTAGACTAGGGTCCTATCGCCATGATATCTCATTATGGTATGCAATTATTCCAAACTACAGAAAAATCCCATATCCAAAATACCTCTGGTCCCAAGCATTTTGGATAAGGGATACTCAACCTGTACAAAACTTTAATTGAAGAAGATCTGCAAGTGGCTTCTCTGCTACAAATGTAACTTGTACTTGCATTAATGATCCTTTATAAATTCTGTTTGTTTTTCACTGCTAGCTGTGCACAATTTCTGAAAACAAATGCCTGCCAAACTATAACTCATTAATTGATCTGTTTAATGTGCATTGTTTTTCTGAGGTTCTTGACCGTGATCCCAGACTAATGCCTCACTTTTTAATGAGATTTGCAAGATAATTACACTTTCATTTTTCACCATAATTACAACGCATGTTTCTAGTTAGAGCTTATTAAATCTCATTCATGCCATCACTACCAAGTTTTTCTTCTATAATTTATGTTTTTACTACAGTGATAAACTGTGCTTTATCGCTATACTCAAGATAGTTTTATCTAGGCATAGGTGTATTTATAATGTGGGCAGGGTGTGCTGTACACAGGGGCCACATGTATATTTACCTTGTGCCAGCAAGCAGGGCTCTCCTCCTCCGCTGTGCCATCTTCCCAGTGCCATCTTTGGGAAGAGGGTGCAGTACAGTGAAAGTAAAGAGTCTTCCCAAATATCTCAGAAAAGATGGCACTGTGGAGGAGGAGGGACCTGCTTGCAGACACAAGGTAAGATGTATGGCTGAGGAGGGTGGGGCCCACTGTATGTAGGATAAATGGAAAACAATCACTATCACATCATATGTATGCCATACTTGCCTACCTGACCCTCTTCATGAGGGAGAAAATGCTCTGTTCCTGGACTTTCTTGGTAATGTATGATTGCCATCACCTGTGGTGAGCTAGTTAATTGATAAGAAAGGTGTTTCACCACAGATGATGGCAATCATACATTACCAGGAAAGTCCAGGAACAGAGCATTTTCTCCCTCATGGAGAGGGGCAGGTAGGCAAGTATGCATATATTTAAGTTTATAAAATTGATAAAGGCAATGTTCCTTCCCAAAATAGGTGGCATTGAATGTCATGTTGGAGACATTAACACTACAAGGGAGATCAGCTAGACCTTAAGATTCCCAAGGGCAGCTCCAACATTCTTCTGCTCCCATAGCGACACCACAAAATTGCCGCCTGCACCTGTTCACTACCACACTCTGTGATGTGATAGTGAAAAGGGCATACCTAAGATTTTCTTAAATTGCTTACCTCTCAATCGGGAAACCCTGGATGGTAGGTCCAGCTTTTGATTGCAAGAGGGATAGTGCGTTTCGCTTTGTCATCATGGCTACTCCCCTGCCCATTAATAAATAGTCAAGATGCTGGAGGGTAGAGATCTCACTGAAATTCATGAGTCTCCTGGACAGTCTGTCAAAATAGGCAAGTACAGTATGACATACCTCCCAAAAGTCCCAGCCAGTTGGGGTAAGCATCCTGGCTTAGGTATTGGCATATGTGGATCCAGGGAGGGGGGGGGGGGCACTTGGGCACGTGCCCCCCTGTCATTTCTGAATTATGTTTTTCAAAGGGAGAACAGCAGCAGCACTACTGCTATTTCCGTCAGTCAGATTTGATAAAAGAGTCGGCAGGCACTGACAGCAAGTCCGCGTGGTAACCAATGGGTGGTAACACGTGGTAACCAACCCTGCTCACACCGCAACCTACATCTCCCACTGCCAACCGGCCAGACTCCAGCCCAGGCGCGGGGTTCAAATGCCAGCATCGAGTAAGACTGTTACTTATAATGGTGCAGAAGGCTTCATTAGCCCTCATTGCACCGCACAGTATCCCAGCGCTTCCTCCTCCACTTCCTTTACCACCATGCTAGGTGAAGTCAAACTCAGCTCAGCTTTGAGAAGGCGGCCCGTGTGATTGTGACAGGGCTGTCCTGCAGATGTCTTATACTGCTTGTTGGAGATCCAGCTGGCTGCTTCTGCTAATCAAAGATGGACAGTTCGTGTCCTGCAGTCTGAGTCTTAGTGCAGTGCCCAAAACAAGGTATGTTGCACCTGCCACCACCAACTAAAAACTTTAATAATTATATTGTGCTGGGGTGCCTTCCAGGTTCCCATAACTAATGGAACAGGTGACCAACATTTCAAGCCCCAATCAGCCTTTTCATCAGGGTGAAACATTGGCAATAAAACAGTATGCGCTCCTACAGCCAATCATTACCTGATAGCGTATTCTTTAAGGCCGCGCCGCCTGTGATACCACACCCCTTATCTGGGAGCACGCGTGCCTTAGGTGCATGTAAATATAACTATTACGGTTCCCCTATTATGGTGCCCCCCCCTTTCATTTTCTTCTGGATCCGCCCCTGGGTATTGGGACTATCCCACCTAAATAAGGACAGTTATTGGGTATCTGTATGTTTCCAATACTAGTTGAAAATCTACACTGACTACTAATATAATTTGCTGATTAGTTGCGATAGGTTACATTACACATATTAGTAAGTAACATCTCATTCATCAATGCAGGCAGATCCTTTATTTATATCAGGTCCACTTTTAATGAAAATACCTACATTAAAAAAGTTGAAGGGATTTTCTCCTTTTATTAATACCAACGAACGGCCATGTAGCTTTTTGAAGACACGGTGGCATTCCAAGTCAGAGTGGGTGGTATATTAAGCTGTGGCCACCAATCATATGCCAGATACCATTCACAGTTAATCATATGCCTCTCTCTCTCTAATCTGGAACAATATCTACTGGATATTGCTATTTGGAAAATAATAGACCCCCCCCCCCCCCCCATATAACAGTTCATTCTTTTCAGCTGCTGACAGGGGAATGTTCAATCTCAGCTGCTCTGACAATGTTAGATTTGGCAGGAAGGCGGTGGCAATTGTTCACTTAGCTGCTATAGACACGAGTGTCAGATGTATTATGCTGCCAATGGCACAGGAGAAAAGGTCTAAATATGTTGAACAGAAAAGTCCTGGACATAGGGCCCATGCTATTTCATTACTTAATACATGTGGATTTACAATTCATGCAATATGTAACATACTTCCTTCCCTTTACAATGTATATCATCCATTTACATAGGGAGGACAGAAGGTATCTTATATCGCATGCCTACTAGGCTGTGCCAGAATACATTTAGGAACAAGGGTATACAATTTAAGTGGTGTCACATGTTATAGCTTGCCTTCTGCAGTCCTATTACAGGTAAGGAGTTTAGATTTTGGGCTGAGTCGTTGGTTTATAATGGGGATTTCATGGTTGGGAGGTCTTTTGCCTCTTTGGAAGTTCTCACTCCACACCCGGTTATTGTGATTGTCAGCGTTATTGTTTTTGAAGGTAAGAACGGTAACAGTGAATTCCTAGCCAGAGATCAAAGGGGCAGGTTTAAAAACGAGTGATATTCATGTTATCCCTCGTTACTAATATTAAATGGTGCTCCAACCAATCAGCTATTAACAAGAATATCACTTGCTGTTAAATACAGATGTGTCCTCTTACATCTTTGCTCCGTGCGCTTCAAGTTGCATTACACATAACGCGTGAGTGCCGTGTGACTCGGTAGCACAGAGTGTTTTTTTTTTGCATTTTTTCCGCTTCTGCTGATTAAAATGATATGCAGCATACCTATATTCAGTGTGTGACTGCGACTGTATTTTCATACAGAATGCTATGCTACACTGTTTTCCTGGAAAACACTGTAACGTGGCATTTTGGATGCAGATAGAGCCAAAAATTACATACAGAATATAGGCATGCTGCATATCATTTTAATCAACATAAGTTGCTTTGAGTCTAAGACACATATTCACGGAAAAAAAGAGCGCAAAAAAGACGATATGCTCTACCGAGTACAGCCACGGCATGGCGTGACTTCAAGGGCTGTTTAGCGTGACTGCAGCACGGATGTAAGTAGACACATCTGTATGCCCCTTAATGTGATCTCCCTGCCAATACATGATTAGGCTGTTTCTACCCTACAGATTCTACACCACTAGGATCAGTGACACCACTGTTCCTGGTGTGCCTTCTTGTATGTCACTGGCAGGGAAGTTTGAGTTGTTGACAACTGGCTGGCAGTTGGCCCTCATCTAAGCATTGAGTTGTTGATGATGTGCTGGCAGTTGGCTCCTATATAGGCATTGAGTTGTTGATGATGGGCTAGCAGGTGTCTCCCATCTAGGCATTGAGTTGTTACTGATGGGTTGGCAGTTGGCTCCCATCTAGGCATTGAGTTGTTGATGCTGGGCTAGCAGGTGTCTCCCATCTAGGCACTGAGTTGTTACTGATGGGTTGGCAGGTGTCTCCCATCTAGGCATTGAGTTGTTACTGATGGGTTGGCAGGTGTCTCCCATCTAGGCATTGAGTTGTTAATGATGGGTTGGCAGTTGGCTCCCATCTAGGAAGTGAGCTGTTGATGATGGGCTGGCAGTTGTGTCCCCTCTAGGTTTGAGTTATTGGGGATGGGCTGGTAGTAGACTCTTATCTAGGCACTGACCTGTTGATGATGGGCTTGTAGTTAGTCCCCATCTAGGGATTGAGTTGTTGAAGATGTGCCGGCAGTTGGTACTCATCTGGCCTCTGAGTTGTTGGTGGGCTGGGAGTTAGCGCCTATCTACACCTTTTATTGGATTATTTGAGCAAGATGGCGATACTGTGTACAGGGTCATTCTTTCTCGGCCACTATGACTTTTCTGTTCAATAAACCTATATTTATATAATAAAGTTGTAATTTTTGTTTGTCTGTTCGTTTCGGCAGCACACAAAAACTACTGGATGAAATATGTATTGCGTTTTCTATATTGGATAGCTTAGTGACCTAGAAAGAAACTGAGGTATTAGACAGACGAGCAATAAAGGAAAAAACAGATGCTTGACACTTGGCTTGAGCAGGGTGCAGGCTCCTCAAGTCCATAATGACTATGCATATAAATCTAAATTTTGGGGAAGAAATATACTTCTGGGGAGACAAACATTTTTTTATTTGGAAGACATCCACATGAGCAAAGCCGAGGGCAAACGCTAGTAATTAAAGCTGACCTTTTTGCCTGCCAGTATGTATCCATGTATTTAGTGTAGATATGATTTTTCCTCTATTTACCTAGTATAGAAATGTAGGCTGACATCAACTGTTAGATTCTGAAGTCTTTTCTGGATCTTTATACATGCTGAGGACTTTTCAAAACTTTTCCATGGAATATTCACCTCATCCCATAATTATGTGTGTAGTTTTGCATGTTTTTCCAGCAGAATTTGCCTTAGAAGGGATAGATGCATCAAAACTTTGAGAGAGATGAAGTGTAGAAGCTGCCCATACCAACCAGCTTCTAACATTTTTCTAGCACAGTTTATAAAATGACAGTTACATGCTTATTGGTTGCTATGGGCACTTAACCTCTTTCAAAGGTTTGCTACTCTACTTCTCCCCCTAAGTGTTTTGTGAGGAATTCCCCTACTCATGATGCAAACCACAACATGGAGCATAATAAACTGACACCAATGTTATCCAGGATATATTTATAAAGATTTACAAATAAAGTGTGGAATAACCATTTAGTGAAATAGTGAAGTAAACACAGATATCAAGGCCAGCACTATCATTGGGGTCGCATAAAACACTAAATGAGTGACTTTATTTCACGCATCTAGTGATTTTAATGCCCCTGCAGGGCACCCACCAGGAGTGTTCACCTTGACATGAAGGAGAAGCAACCAGCAGCTTCTTAAAACTGATTCTGCAGACTGCGGATCATGTGATGGCCAAGAACCAAACACCCAGTATGAGAAGCCAAGGATGCCGTACTCAACTCCCGCCTACTAAGGTAAGGAGAAGCAAGGAGATGTGTGGAAGTGCATCTTCCAAGCGTGGTGGTGCCACATAGGGCTTCCCCAGGATTGCACGGACCTTGGCAGAACTGGAATGGTGTAACACCATTACGTTGCAGGGCATGCAATGCTGAGTAACTGAAATTATACTCCTGCCTCAGCGAAGTCGCTAGTCCTGTATAAGTTGATAGTGAATTGTGAATTGGTTATTGGCCTTCACAATGTGTAAGAGATGTCTGCACTTTGAAGACATTACCATGTTTTCTATTCGATGAATCATTGTTAGAAATATGTTGATGTCATTTGTGTTACTTTAACTGGTTTATTATATATATTACATAGAGGCATTTTGGAAATGTGCATATTGGTAGTTTTGAACAATTGGAGTGTTAGTCTAAAAGCAATAAGCTGCTGCGATCAAACAGAAAAACTATGTATGGTGCCAGCAGTGTACGATTCACTAAAAATTATAGTGTAGAAAAAACAGCACAGAGCCAGTAAATAATAACATAAGGAAAAACTATAAAACGAATTTCAAAAGGAAATGCAGTTTCTCAGCCTCAGTTGTTAATGCTGAATAAGCTAACCAGTCTAGTTGATAGAAAACAGAAAAAGGCCCATGGTAGAGCAAGCAAGGGCACAAATGCCAAAATATTTAATTCTGTATATATGATACATGAAGATAAAATTAACTGTTTAGTGTCTGATTCACAGGTGGGCACAGATGCAGCCGCTATTGCAATTTTTTTCTGGATTCACTGCTGCAGTGGTAATATGCAAATGCTAGTTTCAGCCTTCCCATTGTGTACTTGCGTGTGCCGGAATGTGCAAGCCCTGATACACACACTTCCAATGCCCATGGGCGGTGTAATTCTGCCAGTGGTTCCTTAAAATCTACCATTGGCTGATCTTCGCGCTCACCATCAACAATTGCACCACGATACGATATAATATGAGTTTATTGTCATCATCAAACAAATTTGACAACAAAATTCAATTTGCACAAACACACCAAAGCAGTAGAATAGACTAGGACACAGGTATAAAAAAAGCACACAATAACACACATATGAGAGGTAACAAATTATTCCCCATAAGTGTTTAACATGCGCACAGCAGCTGGAAAGAAGCTGTCACGTAAGCGAGTTGTGCGTGCCTGCATTGATCTAAAACGCGTTCCAGATGGAAACTTAGTAAAAAGCTGTGAGGACGGATGGCTAGAATCAGACAGTATGCTCCTAGCTCTATTTATCGATCTTGCTACATAAAGATCATTTACAGTTGGTAGCTGTACCCCAATAATTTTACTGGCTGAGCGAACCAAGCACTCTAACTCCCCATGCTCACCGGCGTTACAATTACTGTACCAGACAATAATTCCATAAGTTAAAACGCTGTCTATTGCGCATCTATAAAAATTCCTTAACGTAAGAACACCCACGCCTGCAACCTTGAGACAGCGAAGAAAAAAGCGTTGGTGAACTTTTTTTTTTTTTTTTTAACTATTGCTAGCGTGTTACCTATCCATGACAAGTTGGAGGAAACATAAATGCCTAAAAACTTAAATGACTGAACCAAGTCAACGTTTAACCCATTTATGGATACTGGAAGCAGTGGGTGATCACCACCACACCTGAAATCCATCATCAGTTTCTTGGTTTTATCCACATTTAGCAAGAGTTCATTAGCCTCACTCCAAACCAGCAAGTTCTTAATTTCCATACGATAACGCGCCTCATTCTCACCAGAAATTAATCCAATGACTGCGATGTCATCGGCAAATTTAATAATTTAATAATAAACCAGCCTATGAGCTCCTGCTAAACATGGCCTCTGTTGCTGCGGGACTGTGTCTGAGAACGTAGACACTTCCATTGACACACCCGTGACACTAGGGCAAACAAACGTTTATTGAGCCCATGCTGTTTCATCAAGAGGCACCATAGCCTCTGGATTGTAAGTTCTCATGTGCAGGACCCTCTCTACCCTCTGTCTCATGTTCCCGCTTTCCTCATCAGCCTCATAGGTACATGAATAACTTGCTCTTTGTATGATTTGGTTTTGTACAGGGATGGCCATCGACCATCGATAGTTACCAAACATCAATGGTTAACTGCCTATGACCCATGGTTTTGCTATCGATGGCCAATGTTTCTATGCCATCGATGGCTGAATTCAACTGCATAGTTTTTTTCTATCTCCTCCATGCAGGGAGCTTAGCCCCTGTCCCGGTGGCCAGTTAAGCCCCTCCCCCATTTTTTATTGGCCCGCGGCCTGGCCAGCAATTTTTAGCGGTGGCCATCGTGTGGTGCAAACCATCGATGGTTTGCCATAGATGGTTTATGTGCCATTGATGGCTAGCACAGATGGTGACATCGATGGCAACCATCGATGGACATCCCACCGATGTCCTTCCCTAGTTTGGTATACCAAGTGCATCACTTTACAAATAAACTATAATGTTGATGAGTCTGTGAAACTTTTTAAGTAGCAGAATAAAGCTGAGTTGCATTAAGCTCATTCTAACCTTTGTTCTTAAAGAACAAAGCTGTTTCTTTTATCATCCTGTCCATCAACAGCCCAGAATTAGATTATAAACCATGGTATTCCAATGACTGGTGTTTTAAATTGTATGACTGTCGTAGAAATGTTTTCTATCAGGAAAATCTGTATGGCGGTTTGCCACCGCCGTACATAAAGTAAATCATGCAAGCTTTCTGAGTAATGCTGTGCCATTCAAAATAAAGGCTGAAGTCCGGCGCAACCTATTAGAGGAAACTGTACCTGAAATGTAAGCATTACTTAGGAAAATACAAAGAATCATCTAAGCACGTTTGATTTCTATTTCAAGGTAATGTATGCATGATTTGTATTTGATTTAAATTCCTCTATGTGTCATTTGCATTCTTTTCAACCTCCTTATGTGAAATGATATATTTCCTATGAATCAGTAAGTAAAGCCACAATTCAAAGTTAATATGTATCAAAAGTTGACAGTAACTCATCTGAAAAATATATATGACATAATTGTAGTGTTTATAATTCCCTAAATATATCTATTATGTTCTCAGTCGTCTGCAGCAGGTTGTCATTTTAGGGAGATTATTCTCTAATACAGCAGACACACAATGACTGACAGTTTGCCAGCGTTGCTATACAGAAAAACAGTGTCTGAATTGGTTCATACTGTACATAGACAGGGGCTGGGACATTCTTTTTGACCTGCATGACATCCCTTTAAATTGCTGTCTCTCTTTTGTTAGTGTTGCCATGCCCACATCTCTCTCTTCTTTTCCTTGCCCACACTCCCTTCTGAGTGCCTCTTTCCCACAATATTGTATGGCACAAGATGCTAAGTTCTAATGTTAATCGCTTGAATTGCTTTACTGCAATAATATACAGTGATGACAAAAATCATACTATACAATAAAAAAATATTGAAAAAATAAATGTAGGATAAGCTTCAACGCGTGGATGATATAGTTATGTGGAATACATACTGTACTACATCCCGCGGCATCCCGACACTAAAGATCCCAGCATCGGTGGGGGTAAGTATTTCTAAACAACCCCTTCCCCCCCAACCCTCGGGGATGGTGGTTACGGCTAACCCTCCGGGGGTGTGGAGGCTGCGGTTAACCCCCCTAGTGCCTGGTGCCTGGGTCAAAGAAAGGTATTCCCTCACACTGAAAATCCCTCACAGTGAAATAGCAAATTAATGTTTGCCACTCTACTGTATGTAAGTATTACCAATGCTGAGTGCAGGATGGGTATTTCTGCAAGATTTTAATGATTAATGATAGACTATTTAAACACTGTAATAAGTGTCATTAGAAAAACAACATTATCATTAGACATTAATAAATAAACCCCTTCATTTGAAGAATATTTTATTGGGCTGTCAAGGTTTAAAATTGTTATTGTACATAATACTTTCACTATACCCCATATTAATTAGTGTCTACTATTATGTAGTTACAGAACAATTGCGGTTGTACCACAGGTTGGCTGCTCAACACCAAATCAAATTAATTATGGTTAATGTGATTGGCAAAATCAGTGCTGGTGGTTGGCAGTCATAAAATATGTGGACATGTGCACCCTTGTCCACCACCACATAACTAAACCTAAGTATGACAAGTAAGCATAATGTACCACATTTCATAATTTTGCTGAATGTGTCATTAAAAAACTTTTGGCCGAGGGGTACCAGGACAAAAATACTAATACTCAAGGCCACCTGATTCAAGAAAGTTTGGGCACCACTATCTTAAATGAAACATTATTACTTCTGTGCATTTTACTAAAACAAGTAAGAAGTCGCACACCAAGGGTGACAAGTAATAGGATGAGATTTTTAGACTTTTGAGACTTTTAGTCAAAAAACTGCTGAAATCGCCTGTTTTGAGTAATTCGCAAATGTAATAGGATGCGAATTGCACTCTAATTCGCATTTTTCTCAGAGAAAATCGCACATTTTCACCTGTCGTTTTTATTTCGCACTTCAAATCGCATCCAGATGTTTTCCCATTCAAAAGTATACAAATCGCAAATGTAATAGTATGCGATTTTAGAAATCGCACTTAAAAATTGACTAAAACCCGCACACAAAACAGCCAGGTAGAGCTAAGCGATTTGGAGTGCTTCCACCATCCCGCCCCCCAAAAAAGGTTACCTTTTGCACAGGTGAGCCATACTTTCATCAGAAACACCCCTACATCATCACAGGGCACCTGTGAGGGATTGAGCAATAGAGTTTTTGCAGTCAGGAGATGACCTCTGTGTATGTGATATTGCACGTTTGGAGGAGCTGCGCAGGAGGAGGGCGCAGGCTGCGCACCAGATCCAGGTCCCCAGACCACTTCGTGCTTCACCTAGGTACTGTGCAAGGGTGTACCTGGACTCCCTCTCAGATCAAGAGGTGGTGGTGATGTTTCGGCTGAACCGCACAAACCTCTTGAGCTTATATGAGCACGTGAGACATGATTTGGAGCCATATGGCTCTGCCAACTATGCAGTGTCTGGGCTGCAAAAATTAATGTGTGCCCTGCACTTTTTTGCCACAGGCGCCACTCAGTCTGTGGGCTCTTGGTCGCTGGGGGTTACACAAGACACTTTCTCAAGGCATTTAACTCAAGTGTTATATGCCTTGAAGAAGCTGTGGCGCACATATTCCCAAGTTCTGAGTCCAAGTGGCAGGACCTGAAGGTGGCATTCTATCGGCTTTCAGCATTCCTTAATGTGCTGGAGGCCATAGACTGCACCCACATTGAGATTTGGGCACCACACGTGAGGGGGTATGTCTTTGTCAATCGACGTGGGCACCACTCCCTCAATGTGCAGGTGGTGTGTGATGCTAAACTTACAGTTCTCAGTGTGGTTGCAGGTTACCCAGGGTCTTCCCATGATGCCTATATCCTGCGTCACTCATCCCATTGGGAATGCTTCCAGCAGCACACCATGCCTGAGGGATGGCTACTTGGTAGGTTCTGTACATTCAAGTTATCTTTTAATGTGTTTCCTAATATGTCCTTTAAATAGTACTGTTTTACTGCTTAACAACGCAGCATGACCCTGAACCATAATGGTGTGCTTATTTAGTCAGTGCCATTAAGTCAACTTACATTCCTCTAATGGTTGTGCTTATGTGTAGTAATAACTGACTGTTAGGGTCTGATAATTAACTATACCTTAGTGTGTAACAAATACCTGAAAACAAATGTAATTAATCATTCACAACCACAACTTATGTTTTGCAGGGGATTCAGGGTATGGGTGTCTACCGTGGCTCATGACACCTCTGCGTAATCCACAAGGCCCTTCACAGCACCAATATAACGATGCGCACATTGCCACCCGCAATGTTGTGGAACGCACTTTTGGGGTTCTGAAATAGGTGGGGTTCTTAGCTTGTGTGTAATGGTGGTGTTGGAAATCGCATTCTGGTTGGTCAGAAAAGCGCACATTACTGGGTCATAATATCGTGTCAAATCACATGACATCGCATGTTTCAGTCCCAAATTCACATCCTATTACATTCGCAATTTCGACAAAAAAAATAACAATTTCAAAACATGCGATAGGGGGCGATTTCGGAATCTTACTAAAAATCTCATCCTATTACATGTCACCCCAAATGTTTATTTGGATTTGTAAATCAATCCTAAAAACAGAAGACTACGTTGATAATTTTTGAAGCATATGTTTAGGCTGGCAGAGAGAGTTGGTATAAGGTGAAGGTAGAAGATGCTGCTAACGTGCCTAGTCATTTAGGCTGGCAGAGAGGGTCGGTACAAGGTGAAGGCAGAAGACGCAGCTGACGTGCCTAGTCATTTAGGATGGCAGAGAGGGTCGGTACAAGGAAAAGGCAGAAGACGCTGCTGATTTGCCTAATCATTTAGGATGGCAGAGGGGGCCAGTACAAGGAGAAGGTAGAAGACGCAGCTGACGTGCCTAGTCATTTAGGATGGCAGAGGGGGCCGGTACAAGGAGAAGGCAGAAGATGCAGCTGACATACCTAATCATTTAGGCTGGCAGAGAGGGTCGGTACAAGGAGAAGGCAGAAGATGCAGCTGACATACCTAATCATTTAGGCTGGCAGAGAGGGTCGGTACAAGGAAAAGGCAGAAGACTCTGCTGACGTGCCTAGTCATTTAGGTTGGCAGAGAGGGTCGGTACAAGGAGAAGGCAGAAGATGCAGCTGACATGCCCAATCATTTAGGATGGCAGAGAGGGTCGGTACAAGGAGTAGGCAGAAGACGCTGCTGACGTGCCTAGTCATTTAGGCTGGCAGAGAGGGTTGGTACAATGAGAAGGCAGAAGACACTACTGACGTGCCTAGTCATTTAGGATGGCAGACAGGGTCGGTACAAGGAGAACGCAGAAGACGCTGCTGGCGTGCCTAATCATTTGGGTTGGCAGAGAGGGTCGGTACAAGGTGAAGACAAAAGATGCTGCTGACGTGCCTAGTTATTTAGGCTGGCAGAGAAGGTCGGTACAAGGTGAAGGCAGAAGACGCAGCTGATGTGCCTAGTCATTTAGGATGGCAGAGAGGGTCGGTTCAAGGAGAAGGCAGAAGATGCAGCTGACGTGCCTAGTCATTTAGGATAGCAGAGGGGGCTGGTACAAGGAGTAGGCAGAAGATGCAGCTGACGTGCCAGGTTATTTAGGCTGGCACAGAGGGATGGTACAAGGAGTAGGTAGAAGACGCAGGTGATGTGCCTAGTCATTTAGGCTGGCAGAGAGGGCCAGTAAAAGGAGTAGGCAGAAGACACTGCTGACGTGCTCAGTCATTTCAGCTGGTAGATTGTGGGTCAGTACAAGGAGAAGGCAGAAGATGCAGCTGGCGTGCCTGGTCATTTAGGCTGACAGAGAGGGTTGGTACAAGGAGCAGACAGAAGATGCAGCTGACGTGCTTAGTCATTTAGGCTGGCATTTAGGGGCGGTACAGGGAATAGTCAGAATACACAGCCCACGTGCCTGGTAACCAGATCAAGTATTGGACCCGCTTCAGCTGTTTTATGCTGCAAATGAGAAACAGATGCTTTGTGAAATTCCTTGTTTTTCCAAAGACTTGAACACTTATATTTGGCTACCTGAACAAAGAATATAAAGTAATCATCACTTAATATTACTACTCAGAAGTTGTTTGATGCTGTCATAAAGTAGCAAGAATGCAGTTTGGCATCTTTGGTTTCATTTATGAAAACTGTTGGATAAGAAAAAGGTATGAATAGTACCTGCTCCAGTCAATTCAGAAATTAGTGACAGTAAACCAAATCAAAGCACTGACTGACTACAGCTTCAATACAGTATATTTACCTTACAGCTTTAATACAGTATATTTACCTTACAGCTATAATACAGTATACAGTATTTACCTTACAGCTTCCATACAGTATATTTACCTTAAAGCTTCAATACAGTATATTTACCTTACAGTTTCAATACAGTATATTTATCTTACAGCTTCAATACAGTATATTTACCTTACAGCTTCAATACTGTATATTTATCTTACAGCTTCAATATAGTAAATTTACCTTAAATGCAAAAAAACAAAACAAAAAACAATCCTGCTGGCATCTTAATAGTAGGTGTTATTAGTATCTTTTATTTCTAATTCACCACAAGGTTTTTGGAGCGCCGTAGAAAGCGGATACAATTCTCAACAGCATACATACGTACAAACTAATACAGTCAGTACTTAAATTCACATCTATATAATAAACTGCTCTGCTTTGTCCCATCTTCAACATACACGCGCATGCGTCCCATCGGCTATCACTACTAGGGAGATGAGACAGACCCTAGCCTTGAAGGAACCAAGAGAGAAAGACAGCTCCAGCAGGTAACCAGTACTTATACGGGCAGAATGGAGTTGCAGGGTTGCAGGACTCAACGTGGGGGGGGGGGGGGGGGGGGGGCAAGCATTAAGGTGCATGGGGCAGAACAGTCGTACAGAGAAGCAAGCAAAGAGGAAGCAGAGCATCGGATGTACAGGGGGCAGGGCTGGACAGAGTGGGATGGGTGAAGTGGAACAGAGCAGCAGGCAGAGGGGGTGGGGCAACAGATAGAGAAGGATGGGGACTGACAGAGCAGGGTGAAGCTGGGGGCAGACTAGGGTAACCCAGCATTTTCTCTGTCCCTTTACTGATAGATATACAATTATAGTGGGCAATTAATATAATTATGTAGAGAGATAAAGAGTAGAAGGCCCTGCTTATATAAGATTACAATCTATAGGGGGTAGACATAATGAGAGAAGGAGGCAGAGGCTGCAGAGTTTGGCAGAAAGGTGGTAAGTTAGAGTAAAAATAAAAAAAGTTTTAGGGGCACATTTGTATGCTGGAAGTAAGTCTAATAGTCTAATGTTTTGTAAATATAATTATACTTATATAACTATATAAGAGTGCGCTCTCTTATATAGTTATATAAGTATAATTATATTTACAAAATATACTGTGTTTAGGTGTTACAGACACCTTATATGGGAGCTGCAGTTTACATATTAATTCATTAGTGTGAACTTATATATTGTTCTTATTTTACTATAGCGCCTGTATTGATTTTGCTTTAATAGTAATATCAAATTTAGTTGTTATAATAGTCTAATGGACTCAAGGGAGGGCATCTTATTAGTTAGGAGCAGTCCAGGAGAAATCTTGAATACAAAAATGCGAAGTGGTGATCAGGGAGGAGGTGAGGTGGCAATCAATAGCAGAGCTGAAAGGGTGTGAGGGTGTGTGTGAGGAAACGAGGATGAAGGAACATTGGAACATTGATAGGAGATAGGAACATTGAGGTTGAGAGAGGATTTTAACTTCAATTTTGAGTGGTACAGGGAGTCAGTGTAGTCACTGGCAGAGAAGACAGCAGAGGTAATAGGACCAGCGGAAAATGAGGTGGGCATCAGACTTAAGACTAGATTGGAAAGGGACGAGGTGGGAGTTAGGAAGGCCTAAAATAAGCAGATTACAGTAATAAAATGGACAATGATGAGGGCATAAATAAGAGTTTTAGTAGAGATGGAAAAAGCAGAAAAAAAGGGATTGAAGGCGGGGGAGAAGGAAAGGACAGATTCAAGGGCAACACCTAGACATTGGACTTGGGAAACAGAGGAAATTGAGAATTGTCTACAGAAATGGACAGTAGAAGTAGAGCGCTTTGGCTGATGGAAAGATGTTCAGTTCAAATGATTAAATATTGAGTTTCAGGAAGTGTTGTGCCATCCAGGATGAGATGGCTGACAGATATTTAGTGACACAGGAGAGGACAGAGGGAGAGAAATACGGTGAAATGAGGGAGCCGAATACAGGGCTTTTGTGAACCACGATGGGATGGCGAAGTGGAAGGTAACTGGAGGTTCCTGTAGATACAGAAAAGGAGTGCATGGACAAGTATGAAGCAAATCAGGAGAGGGAGGAGGTGAAGTGTTGCAAACTACCCGCTCAAGGAATTTGGAGGCAAAGGGGAGAAGATAGATGTTATAGAGGGAGAAGAAGTTGTGAGAGGGTTTCTGAAAAATGGGGGGGGGGGGATACCAGGGTACAGTATGCTTGATGGATGAAAGGAAGGTGACAAAAGAGAGAGATAAGTAATCCAGGTGGGCATGCTTTAGGGCAACACAAACTGACAGAATGTACCTTTTTCCAGATATGTACAGTATTCGACAGGAAAAAATAAAATCAGAGACTTCTTTAGTCACTTAAAATGTAACAAGATCCTTTGACAGACAAACTTAGGAAAATGTATATGTCTTGGAGTAGAACGTGAATGCTTTCATGGTATAATTCTGTCTTCACATTGTATAACATCATCAGTGTTTATAAGACACTAAGTAAAGTTGCTTTCTGATGAATAATATGTGAGAGAAAGCAGCATGATCTGGAAGACCTGTATTCGGGATTAAGCCAAAACATGTCCTGTACCTCTAGAAATGAACTGTGAAATGTCATATACCTCTACAACTGAACACATCAAATAAAGTTACTTGAGGCTGTTAGTCCTGGCAAGCATGGAAAGCTTGGAAAGAATTCCAAATGTATTTTCACAGTTCTCTGATGACCAAATTAGAAGTTCTTAGAAACCACAAGCATGCTTATATGTGATGTTTGTTTTCATGCAAGCTACAACAGAACAAAATCAATATTGCTTAATATATATACACAACTGGTGTGAGCTGTCCAAACTTTACAACTATTATCAGATATAAAAAAAACAACTGCAATTTGGTGGGTTATATAATACAAGCATAATTCATAATTAAATTCTTAGGGTGTTATTAAAAATGTCTTTAATTTTTTTATAAAAGAAAATACAAGTTTAGAACTAGAGATGAGCGGGTTAAGTTTTACTTGGATTTACCCGGTCTCAAAACGGCCTCTTATTGGCTCACGGATGTCACGCGTTTTGGATAGCCAATAAGAAAAATCTGGATAAAACTGAACTTGCGTTAATTCTGGCATTAAGAACTGAGTAAATCTGAACCCGCTCATCTCTATTTAGAACATAAGAACATAATCTAACATAAAAAGTATACATTTTGGTTCATTTCTTAAAAATGTAATTTTTGTGGAGTTTTCTTAGGAAAACAGATATTCTAATAGTCATCCATTTTTTCCCTTCAGACTGGAGAGTTTCAGAATGTAATATCAGTCTCTCAAGCCTTTCATAACACTACTAATTCAGACTACCTGTGCTATTCACTTTTAACAGCACATTTTCCATTACTATTACTCTACTGTGCCCAGAGCTTCCGTAAGGAGTTATGTGTGTTTATTAACCAGGTAAAAGAAGTTAGACAAATTCAAACCTAACAAAGTTAAATAAACTGGAGTTAGAAAGCAGGTTCAGCAGTGGCAGAACAAAATCAGAAGGTACAGGTAATGTCGGGTATAGGGCAAAAGTCAGAGCCGAAACTAGGGGTGGCTAGGGGGGCATGTGACCTGGGCGCCAGACTGGAGAGGGCGCCGGGACTGTCACTTAATCCCCCCTAACGCCCCCTCCCTATGCGGCAGCGATAGCTTGGAGCCGGCGGAGCTCGAGCTCCAGGCTCTGCTAGCTGCCGCCTAGCCAGGCAGGCACATGAACCGCATCGCAGAGATGACACTGAAAATAAACTACATCTCCCAGCAGCCCATGCTGCCGGGAGCTGTACTTTACTTTCAGTTTCATCTCTGCAGCGTGCTGTGATCAGCACAGCAGAGCCGCATCAAGAGGGGGCAGAGGGGACAAATTACTAACCCCCCTCCCACCCCCCTGCTAGTGCATTTAATCAAGTCTGCAGCCAATTCAGAGGTCCGAAAAGGGGGCGGGGCTAAACGGCACTGTACACACAGTGCCATGCCAGCCAGCAACAGCATGGTAGAAGAGCAGCACAGCCTAAACAGTGAGTACTGTATATAACTCAGGGAAGGTTCACTGTATGTGTGTGACTGCTATATGTGTGTATGAATGTGTGCATGTGTGTGATTGTATGTGAATAGGTGTGTGGCTACATATCTGCATGGGTGTGGTATGCGTGACTGGGCATACCGACGTTGGTATCCCGGGAGCGGAATGCCCGTCAGGGGGAAGGGGGGGTTGTAAGCGCAGCAAGTCCCTTTGCGGGCTCGCTGCGCTCGCCACGCTGGTGGTCCCTGTTGGTCGGCATTGTGAGGGGGCGGGATATAGGGGGAGGTACTATATCCCATCTGTATGTGTGCTTGTGTGTCACTGTATATATATGTGTCAGTATACATGTTTGTACCGGTGTGTGATTATATGTATGTATTATATGTATATATGTATGTATGTATGTGAGTGTGAATGTTTGTGTGTGTGACAGTATGTATTTTGTATTGGTGTGTGATTTTATGTATTAATATATGGGTTATTATTTTATTTCTCCTTCATCCGTAGCCCAAATAAATAAAAAATGAAAATAAAAAGTATGAAAATGCCGAGCTATCCCCTTTGCCCTTATGAAGTTGATATATATATATGAATGCGAGGGGGGGCGCTAAGTTAATGGCTCGCCCCGGGTGCCAAAACTCCTAGTTTCGGCCCTGCAAAAGTAAGGGCAGGTAGCGAACAAGCAAAGTCAAAATAAGTATGTGTAATAAGAACAGAATAGAGTAGTGCCGTAACTAGACATTTTAGCGCTGTGTGAAAGAAACAGCATTGGCATGCCCCCTCCCCCTTTACTCACAATAAGGCCGATGCGCGCTTCATAAATATAGGGGTGTGGCTTCATGATGTAGGGCTGTGGCCACAATATAATACCAATTCATATTATACTGCACAGTAGTCACCATTATTCAAATTACGCCGCACAGTAGCGCCACTACAACAGGTAGAGCCCCTTTTACACATTAGACCAGGCAGAGTCCCCTTTTTACACTGTACGGAAGACAGAATCTCCTTTTTACACATTACGGCGGGTAGAGTCCCTCTTTTTACACATTATGGCAGACAGAGTCCCCTTTTTACACAGTACAGCAGACAGAGTCCCCTTTTTACACCTAATGGCAGGCAGAGTCCCCTTTTTACACAGTACGGCAGGCAGAGTCCACTTTTTACACATTACAGCAGTCCCTCTTGTTACACATTACGACAGGCAGAGTCCCCTTTTTTCACATTACGGCAGGCAGAGTCCTTTTTTTACACATTAAGGCAGGCCAAGGGCGCAAGTACATACCAAATGCCTGGAGGCGTAAGAGACAATGGTGCCGCCCTCCCCCGCACACATAACCACATGACAGCCACATATATACATATACAAACAGCCACATATATACATATATACCCACACACACACACACAACCACATATATATATATATATATACACACATACACACACACACACACACACACACACACACACACAGCCACATACAGTATACACACACACACACACACACACACACACACACACATACACCCAGCCACATATAAACACACACATAGCCACATGTACTCACATACAGGCAAAGCCACATATATACTCACTCTCTTTATCCCCGCCCCGGCACTCTCCCCTGTCAGTCACCTCTCTTCTCACAAGTTCCTCCTCATGCTACTGCTGCTGCACTTGCCTCTGCATGCCGAAGCCGCTGCTGGACCTGCCTCTGCCGGCGTGTCAGGAGGTGGGAGCCAGAGAGTTGATGCGGGATCCGTGCACCCGGGGGGCAATAAATCGTGAGCCAGGCAGCAGGAGTGTCAGGAGGTGGGAGCCGGGCAGTGGGGGACAGGAGGCGGGCATACTGCAAACCACCTCCTCTTTGGATGCTCGCTCCGGCTGCAGAGCACAGTACAGGTGGTTTGTAATGAATCAGTGTGACTCATTACAAAGCCGCAGACTTTGGGGATGCGAGCAGTTTCGCCCTCAGGGTGACTGTGCTGTGTGTCAGGCACCGGTGGCACACACGTAGTTACGGCTCTGGAATAGAGAGCATTAACCTACAATGGGCGCAAGTGAATAACCTTATACAGCGTGTCCCTATCATTGTGTATGTATAGATCAGGTTGTAAATATCTGGCATCTCATGCACAGCTATTTAAATGCATGTGGATGAGCACACGTAGGAGGCTCACAAACAAAATTCCAGCTTAATACATTACATTTCTACATTAATCAAATTCTGTCATTTTTACTTTTTAATGGCATTAACTTAGCCATGCTCACTCTTCATACATTAATATAAGGACAAGCGGTGTGAAAAAAGCTATGGAATACAGAAGTACACCTATTCTTTTTGATTTTCTAAAATCCTTTTAAAAAATCCAAAATTTACTAAAAATCGATTTTGCATTAAATTTTCAAAACAAATTCGATGTGGATTCAGGTTTGGAAGGGATTTTGAGTTGAATTTATGAAATCCCTTCCAAAATCGTACCTCAAATCCTAATTGAAATCCCCTGCAAAATCAAATGCAAAATCAAACAATTTTCTCATTGCTTCCTATTGGTCCAAATGTATCACAAACACTAATTAAAGGGGAAGCTCTCCTTACTCTGTTTTATACATGAAAACCTAACTGATGATTACATAATTTTTTTTAAATACTTGCAGCTGAAATTGTTGGCAGTAAGCATAAGTTCTAATCTGCCTTCATGGGTGCCTTCCACTTTCTGTGCACACGTAGTCAGTTGTTGGTTAAAAAAAAAAAACTCTGGCTGCTCCCTGTTATGGCATAATCTGGTTGGAGTGGTTTATTTAATGCATGATTATGCAATAGATGGCAGCAGAGCACAATACTTTTGCCAAATGATATAATAATATGTCTTCCGTATAATTTTTTTTAAATAACCAAAGGTGCATTCTGTCATGGGTTGGGTGGCTATATGCGGCTCTTTATACTTATGCTCAGCAGGAGTCTGTGGATTTGACAATGAAGTCAGAAGCCAGGAGCAACAGTCATAGCCTAAATAACCTTGTTTGGGTGGAATGGGAACAAATTAGAACAATATAGCAACAGTTACTATTAGCTGCTTTATTAGAACATACTGGTATCTTACACAACAACCATCCTTCTGGCATTTGTCCCACAAGAATTTTTGCAGACAGGGATGAATTGCTGAGGATGTAGGCATCATGGGATGAACCAGGATAGCCAGTTACAACACTCATGATTTTAAAATTAATTATATCCAGCCAAATTGCCCAATATTGTGCTCTAGTGCTATCTATTGAACATTCATGGAATAAGTATGATATATATAAGTATACATATGTGCACTATTCAACTCATGAGCTGCTGTAGGTGCTTTGATTGATCCTCCAGGGTTATCTCAGTCAGGTGGTGATTTGCATCGTGCAGGTAGGTGCACTACATTCTATGACCTTGGGCATCCATTATTACTACTTCCACACTGTCCTACATGCTTTTGGTTACTTAAAAAGTCATCATTATCAATTTTCTACCATTACAATGGCGTTTAAAAGCCAAAATTTAATGTGTAACAACATTCTAAACATTTGGAGATTTGAGGTCTGATTTTGAATTAGAGGTCAAATCGATCTGTAAATTTAATATTAGTAAATGAGGGAATTCTATGTTGGGCTAAGGGAAAACATCAATGTTTTTCAGAAGTTCTACTTTCTATTGAGATGTAAGTTGAATTTGGCTTTAAAATTGATTTGACATTTGATTTGGTCTTCAGTAAATCTAAATCCAAATCGTATGGTTATCGAACGACAAATCCCTTGAAACTCCAAAATCAAATTTTAGTAAATATACCCTAGTTAAAGCAAAATTTATCTTCCTCAGCTTTATCCCAAGATTAACTTAGTGAGAAAAGTAGTGAAAATTACATTATATTTTATTTAAAAAAAGTGTGCACAATTTTCTATAGGCTTTAATTTTAATTAACAAAAAATAAAACTTGTCATGGACATCAAATCTGATAAAAATAAATAATGTTTAGTTGAAATATAAGCAATTCTGTTTCTATTGAAAAAGCGGTTTTTCAATAAATTTACTACAGATCATCGTATAAAAAATATAAGTAAATAGAAGAGCTTTTATGTACATATTATTCTTTTGTCACTGCAAATAAAATATTTTCTTAACATTTTTAACTGTGAATTACTTTTTAATTATGGCTTTTTTTGGTATAGCTCATATTTTTGTAGACTTAAACAATTATATTCATTGGGTGTTAATACAACACATGGCAATTTTAACTAATTAGCATAAATTGCAACTATAATGTTGTTAATATGACATTAAAATTGTGTAACTTTTTATAGACTGAGTAAAACTAATTAAACTTTAAGTAATTGTTACTATTCCACTGTTTACATTTTTATAGAATAGTCGCCAATTAACCATGTAAAAAATTCATTGTTACAGGGGTTTTTTTTGTTTTGTTTTTTTTTTAGTTGCCACAGCACTTACAATCCTTATGTTTATAAACTATGAAACTGGTATTAACGGTACTACATGTCTGTTTTTATTTCATAATGTCTGCATTTGTAAGTATACAATTATGTTGTTGAATATTGGTGGAGAAACTGCAATAGGTAACAAACTGTAAAGGTGCATACACGCGGTGCAATGTTTTCTTACGATTTTGACTATATACAGATGGTGCCACGCTAATCGTGGCTGTGTGTGCAACTAGGTGTGCCCTGCCGGGCACACCTCCAGGAATGAATGGGACGCGCACGCCCCCCATTCACTTTGAATGGGAGCATCTGTGTACACTCGGAAGGGGGGGCCGAGGCGCAGGCGCTGATTTCAAAGGTTATGATTGCTTTCATCGCCCTTTCATGATGCAGCCGTGGCTCCTCCCACTGCTCCTATCCTCTGAATACTCATGGTCTGTTATGGTGCATAGCGCAGCGGCGGCAGGCATATAATGAGTCAGTATAACTCATTGTAGTGCCACTGGCTGTGGGCCCCTTCAAAGCGTTAGGTCCTAAAGTAAAGCACCGGCACTAGTCCACCCTGATTTGCACTATAGTGCGTTAGATGTAGCCTAGAACTCTCCACCATATGGAATGCTGTTGCAGCTTTCTCATAGCCGTAGCATTCACAGTATAATATACATTTCTATACATTTTGGATAAGGGATACTCAACCAGTATATATAAATGGACGTATGTATGTGTGTATGTGTATATGTGTGTATGTATGTTCCAGCATAACTCTGGAATGCCTGGAGGAATTTACAACAAACTTTGTACACATATGACTTACAATCTGGAAAAAATACTGTGGGGTAAGACACCCCTAGCACCCCTAGGGGGGGTGGTGGGAAGGGGGAGACATGTAAAAATACATCGTTTTCAGCATAACTCTGGAATGCCTGGAGCAATTTACACCAAACTTGGTACACATATGACTTACAATCTGGGAAAAAATACTGTGGGGGGTAAGACCTAGCACCCCTAGAGGTAGGGGTGGGAAGGGGGTGACATGTAAAAATCGTTTTCGGCCTAACTCTGGAATGCCTGGAGCAATTTACACAGAGGCACACATGGGTAGGGGCAGAAGCATTCACGTGTAAGAGCAGAGGCAACCACGGGTAGGGGAAGAGGCACACACAGGTAGGGGCAGAGGTACACATGGGTAGGGCCAGAGCAACCCACAGGTAAGGATAGAGGCACACACACGGGTAGGGGCAGAGGCACCCACAGGTAAGCATAGAGGCACACACGGGTAGGAGCAGAGGCATACTTCAGTTTCGAAGCTAAGCATGAAGACCTAGGGCCCTTTGACATAGAGTCAGCCTGCAAACCTAGCATATTTAACATACAGCGGGCGGAGCTGGGCCTGTCATCCCATCATTTACAGCACTGAGCAGGACGGAGCAGCAGAGGCGGGACGGGGCAGAGTCAAAGGCGGATTATTCTCCTCAGCAACAGCATTTTAACAGCATCAATCCGGGGAAGCCCTGAGGTGTGGCCTGACAAAGAGTGGCATTATTCTTTAAATTCCGTAATGAAGCACAAGTATTTAGCTAGTTACATATACATATATATATATATATATATATATATATATATATATATATATATATATATACACACACACACACACACACACACACAAAATACAAAACAAAGTGAGAAAAAATAAGATTTTACTCACCGGTAAATCTATTTCTCGTAGTCCGTAGTGGATGCTGGGTACTCCGTAAGGACCATGGGGAATAGACGGGCTCCGCAGGAGACTGGGCACTCTAAAGAAAAGATTAGGTACTACATCTGGTGTGCACTGGCTCCTCCCTCTATGCCCCTCCTCCAGACCTCAGTTAGGGAAACTGTGCCCGGAAGAGCTGACATTACTAGGAAAGGATTTGGAATCCAGGGTAAGACTCATACCAGCCACACCAATCACACCGTACAACTTGTGATAATTATACCCAGTTAACAGTATGAACAACAACTGAGCCTCATTAAACTGATGGCTCAGAACAAAAAACCCTATAGTTAAGCAATAACTATATACAAGTATTGCAGAATTCCGCACTTGGGACGGGCTCCCAGCATCCACTACGGACTACGAGAAATAGATTTACCGGTGAGTAAAATCTTATTTTCTCTGACGTCCTAGTGGATGCTGGGTACTCCGTAAGGACCATGGGGATTATACCAAAGCTCCCAAACGGGCGGGAGAGTGCGGATGACTCTGCAGCACCGAATGAGCAAACTCAAGGTCCTCCTCAGCCAGGGTATCAAACTTGGAGAATTTTGCAAACGTGTTTGATCCCGACCAGGTAGCAGCTAGGCAAAGTTGTAAAGCCGAGACCCCTCGGGCAGCCGCCCAAGAAGAGCCCACCTTCCTTGTGGAATGGGCTTTTACTGATTTAGGATGCGGCAGTCCAGCCGCAGAATGTGCAAGTTGAATCGTGCAACAGATCCAGCGAGCAATAGTCTGCTTTGAAGCAGGAGCACCCAGCTTGTTGGGTGCATGCAGGATAAACAGCGAGTCAGTTTTTCTGACTCTAGCCGTCCTGGAAACATAGATTTTCAGGGCCCGGACTACATCCAGCAACTTGGAAGCCTCCAAGTCCCGAGTAGCCGCAGGCACCACAATAGGTTGGTTCAAATGGAACGCTGATACCACCTTAGGGAGAAATTGGGGACGAGTCCTCAATTCTGCCCTGTCCATATGGAAGATCAGATAGGGGCTTTTACATGACAAAGCCGCCAATTCTGACACCGAAGCCAAAAGCATGACCACTTTCCACGTGAGATATTTCAACTCCACGGTCTGAAGTGGCTCAAACCAATGTGATTTTAGGAAATCCAACACAACGTTGAGATCCCAAGGTGCCACTGGGGGCACAAAAGGGGGCTGAATATGCAGCACTCCCTTAACAAACGTCTGAACTTCAGGCAGTGAAGCCAGTTCTTTTTGAAAGAAAATAGACAGGGCCGAAATCTGGACTTTAATGGATCCCAATTCTAGGCCCATAGTCACTCCTGACTGTAGGAAGTGCAGAAATCGACCCAGCTGAAATTCTTCTGTTGGGGCCTTCATAGCCTCACACCAAGCAACATATTTTCGCCATATGCGGTGATAATGTTTTGCTGTCACATCCTTCCTAGCTTTTATCAGCGTAGGAATGACTTCAACCGGAATGCCCTTTTCCATCAGGATCCAGCGTTCAACCGCCATGCCGTCAAACGAAGCCGCGGTAAGTCTTGGAACAGACAGGGCCCCTGCTGTAGCAGATCCTGTCTGAGAGGCAGAGGCCAAGGGTCCTCTGAGATAATTTCTTGTAGTTCCGGGTACCAAGTCCTTCTTGGCCAATCCGGAACGATGAGTATAGTTCTTACTCCTTTCTTATTATCCTCAGTGGTATGAGAGGAAGAGGAGGGAACACATAAACCGACTGGTACACCCACGGTGTCACTAGAGCGTCCACAGCTATCGCCTGAGGGTCCCTTGACCTGGCGCAATATCTTTTTAGCTTTTTGTTGAGGCGGGACGCCATCATGTCCACCTGTGGCCTTTCCCAACGATTTACAATCAGCTGGAAGACTTCTGGATGAAGTCCCCACTCTCCCGGGTGGAGGTCGTGCCTGCTGAGGAAGTCTGCTTCCCAGTTGTCCACTCCCGGAATGAACACTGCTGACAGTGCTATCACGTGATTTTCCGCCCATCGGAGAATCCTTGTGGCTTCTGCCATCGCCATCCTGCTTCTTGTGCCGCCCTGTCGGTTTACATGGGCGACCGCCGTGATGTTGTCTGACTGAATCAGCACCGGCTGGTTTTGAAGCAGGGGTCTTGCCTGACTTAGGGCATTGTAAATGGCCTTTAGTTCCAGAATATTTATGTGTAGGGAAGCTTCCTGACTCGACCATTGTCCTTGGAAGTTTCTTCCCTGAGTGACTGCCCCCCAACCTCGGAGGCTTGCATCCGTGGTCACCAGGATCCAGTCCTGTATGCCGAATCTGCGGCCCTCGAGAAGATGTGCACTCTGCAGCCACCACAGCAGAGACACCCTGGCCCTCGGGGACAGGGTGATCAGCGGATGCATCTGAAGATGTGATCCGGACCACTTGTCTAACAGATCCCACTGAAAGATCCATGCATGGAACCTGCCGAATGGAATTGCCTCGTAAGAAGCTACCATCTTTCCCAGGACTCGCGTACAGTGATGCATGGACACCTGTTTTGGTTTTAGGAGGTCTCTGACCAGAGATGACAACTCCTTGGCCTTCTCCTCCGGGAGAAACACCTTCTTCTGTTCTGTGTCCAGAATCATACCCAGGAACAGCAGACACGTCGTAGGAACCAGCTGCGACTTCGGGATATTCAGAATCCAGCCGTGCTGTTGTAGCACTTCCTGAGATAGTGCTACTCCGACCAACAACTGATCTCTGGACCTCGCCTTTGTAAGGAGATCGTCCAAGTACGGGATAATTATAACTCCCTTCTTTCGAAGGAGTATCATCATTTCGGCCATTACTTTGGTAAATACCCTCGGTGCCGTGGACAGACCAAACGGCAACGTCTGGAATTGGTAATGGCAGTCCTGTACCACAAAACGGAGGTACACCTGGTGAGGTGGGTAAATGGGGACATGTAGGTAAGCATCCTTGATGTCCAGTGATACCATGTAATCCCCCTCTTCCAGGCTTGCAATAACCGCCCTGAGCGATTCCATTTTGAACTTGAACTTCCTTATATAAGTGTTCAAGGATTTCAAATTTAGAATGGGTCTCACCGAACCGTCTGGTTTCGGTACCACAAACATTGTGGAATAGTAACCCCGTCCCTGTTGAAGGAGGGGAACTTTGATTATCACCTGCTGGAGGTACAGCTTGTGAATTGCCGCCAGTACTACCTCCCTGTCCTGGGGAGTAGCTGGCAAGGCTGATTTGAGGTAACGGCGAGGGGGAGACGTCTCGAATTCCAGCTTGTATCCCTGAGATACCACTTGTAGAACCCAGAGATCCACCTGTGAGCGAACCCACTGGTCGCTGAAGTTCCGGAGACGGGCCCCCACCGCACCTGGCTCCACATGTGGAGCCCCAGCGTCATGCGGTGGACTTAGTGGAAGCAGGGTATGATTTTTGTTCTTGGGAACTGGCTGTATGGTGCAGCTTTTTCCCTCTACCCCTGCCTCTGGGCAGAAAGGACGCGCCTCTAACTCGCTTGCCTTTCTGAGGCCGAAAGGACTGTACTTGATAATACGGTGCTTTCTTAGGCTGTGAGGGAACCTGAGGTAAAAAAGTCGACTTCCCAGCTGTTGCTGTGGATACGAGGTCTGAAAGACCGTCCCCAAACAATTCCTCACCCTTATAAGACAAAATTTCCATGTGCCTTTTAGAATCAGCATCACCTGTCCACTGCCGAGTCCATAATACTCTCCTGGCAGAAATGGACATTGCATTAATTCTAGATGCCAGCCGGCAAATGTCCCTCTGTGCATCTCTCATATATAAGACTACGTCTTTAATATGCTCTATGGTTAGCAATATAGTGACTCTGTCCAGGGAATCAATGTTATCAGACAGGGAATCAGACCACGCTGCTGCAGCACTACACATCCATGCTGAAGCAATAGCAGGTCTCAGTATAGTACCTGAGTGTGTATACACAGACTTCAGGATAGCCTCCTGCTTTCTATCTGCAGGCTCCTTTAAGGCGGCCGTATCCTGAGAAGGCAGTGCCACCTTTTTTGATAAGCGTGTGAGCGCCTTGTCCACCTTAGGGGATGTCTCCCAGCGTAACCTATCCGTTGGCGGGAAAGGGTACGCCATTAGTAACCGCTTAGAAATTACTAGTTTCTTATCTGGGGGACCCCACGCTTCTTCACACAATTCATTTTACTCATCAGATGGGGGAAAAGTCACTGGCTGCTTTTTCTCCCCAAACATAATACCCTTTTTTGTGGTAACCGGGTTAATGTCAGAAATGTGCAACACATTTTTCATTGCCGTAATCATGCATCGGATGGCCCTTGTGGATTGTATATTTGTCTCATCCTCGTCGACACTGGAGTCAGACTCCGTGTCGACATCTGTGTCTGCCATCTGAGGTAGCGGGCGTTTTTGAGCCCCTGATGGCCTCTGAGATGCCTGGGCAGGCGCGGGCTGAGATGCCGGCTGTCCCAAAGCTGCGTCATCGAACCTTTTATGCAAGGAGTTGACACTGTCGGTTAATACCTTCCACATATCCATCCACTCAGGTGTCGGCCCCGCAGGGGGCGACATCACACTTATCGGCACCTGCTCCGCCTCCACGTAAGCGTCCTCATCAAACATGTCGACACAGCCGTACCGACACAACGCACACACACACAGGGAATGCTCTGACTGAGGACAGGACCCCACAAAGTCCTTTGGGGAGACAGAGAGATAGTATGCCAGCACACACCAGAGCGCTATATAACAGAGGGATATACACTATACACAAAGTGAATTTTCCCCCTATATAGCCGCTTATATCACAATTTGCGCCTAAATTTATGTGCCCCCCCCTCTCTTTTTTACCCTTTCTGTAGTGTATACTGCAGGGGAGAGCCTGGGGAGCGTCCTTCCAGCGGAGCTGTGAAGAGAAAATGGAGCTGGCTGTGCTGAGGGAGATAGCCCCGCCCCTTCAACGGCAGGCTTCTCCCGCTTTTTATATCGTTAATGGCGGGGGTTTCTGCACATATACAGTGTTAAACACTGTATTATGTGCTTTTTATTGCCAAAACGTATATTAATTGCAGCCCAGGGCGCCCCCCCCAGCGCCCTGCACCCACCAGTGACCGGAGCGTGTGGTGTGCTGTGGGAGCAATGGCGCACAACTGCTGTGCTCTGCGCTACCTTATTGAAGACCGAAGTCTTCAGCCGCCGATTTCCTCTGGTTTCTTCCGTCTTCTGGCTCTGCAAGGGGGACGGCGGCGCGGCTCCGGGAACGGACGATCGAGGTCGGGCCCTGTGTTCGATCCCTCTGGAGCTAATGGTGTCCAGTAGCCTAGAAGCACAAGCTAGCTGCAAGCAGGTAGGTTTGCTTCTCTCCCCTAAGTCCCACGTAGCAGTGAGTCTGTTGCCAGCAGATCTCACTGAAAATAAAAAACCTAACAAATACTTTTCTTTTTAGTGAACTCAGGAGAGCCCACTAAGTGCATCCAGCTCAGGCCGGGCACAGATTCTAACTGAGGTCTGGAGGAGGGGCATAGAGGGAGCAGCCAGTGCACACCAGATGTAGTACCTAATCTTTTCTTTAGAGTGCCCAGTCTTCTGCGGAGCCCGTCTATTCCCCATGGTCCTTACGGAGTACTCAGCATCCACTAGGACGTCAGAGAAAAGCGCCTTCTAGTGTAACAACTAAATTAAATATTAAGGGGGTAATTCAGACCTGATCGCTCGCTAGCATTTTTGGCAGTACTGCGATCAGGTCAGAACTCCGCATGCGTATGCACCGCAATGCGCAGGCACGTCGCACAGGTACAAAGCGGTTTGTTGCTCTGCGATGGGTTTGTGCGAAGAATCCATTTGCATGGCGATCGCAAGGTGATTGACAGGAAGAAGGCGTTTGTGGGTGTCAACTGACCGTTTTCTGGGAGTGGTTGGAAAAATGTATGCATTCCCAAGCGTTTGCAGGGTGGGTGTCTGACATCAATTCCGGTCCCGGACAGGCTGAAGTGATCGCAGCGGCTGAGTAAGTCCTGGGCTACTCAGATACTGCACAAAATCTTTTTGTACAGCTCGGCTGCACATGCGATCGCACACTTGCACAGCTAAAATACACTCCCCGGTGGGTGGCGACTATGTGAATGCAGGACTGCAAAAAATAGCTAGCGAGCGATCAGGTCTGAATTAGCCCCTAAGTCATTTATATATGTATGTGCACCGAAATGAGTTGCTAGGAGGATGCAATAATATATACTCCTTGTAACACCATATGTGTATAAGCAGATTGCTCCTCACTTGCCATTGTTGTCAAACCACGTATCCAGGACCACTATAATACAGTAGATACAGACAGAACTCTGCTCTACACCACAGAAGCCTATATGTTGATCGTACACTGATGATTGTTGGAACTAATCAGTACAATAAGGTCTGATGATTTACCCATTGCAGCATTGTGCGATGTAATGAACATGAATGATAAATTTTGGAATTAATTAGTGTATCAAGGTCTGATGACGCACTCTCAGCAATAGTGTGCTATTTAATGAGCCTACGTAACTATGCACACTTGGGAGTATTCTATTGTTTAAATAGTTACAAGCTTAGGAGATAGTTTTCCTTCTGCCCCATTGCTGAATTGTTACAAGTTTAGTATACCAACTAACTGAATCTGCAGATCTACTGCTGGAGAATTTTTCTGCAACATTGTTTCTTTTTATATTTTCATGTGAGAGATTAGGAACTTTCTGCTAACAATTATTTATTATCCAAGGTGTTCTAGGTGTTTACGATTTTGTTAATCACCACAGTGTGTTATCTCTGTCTAAATACTTCAATGGAATTACCAGTATATGTTGATTGATTAATACTCAGGATATAATTTAACCAAAGTGTGTGAACTTCATTTGTTTTTTTGTATATGAAAATCAGCCCTAACTTTATTATTCCTGTGTATTTCGGCATAGGAGAATAAGAGGAGATCAGTTATATAATTTAGAATGTCATTTGAATGAATCAGTTCAATCAAATTATACATCTCTGACTATTCCTATATTTATCAGAGCCTTATCTCTTCTCAGCACTCTCTCATCTGGTTGACAGCAGTGCTGGCAAGGGTTCTGCCCTTCTCAGCATACATTTGGCTGTCACAACAGAAAGCAGAAGTGTCTCTTTCTTTCTTCTGCCCTATTCTTAAGAGGAAGTAGAATAACCAATTCTTGATCTACTCCATTTAAAAACTGGTGATGGCTCTCCTTTCCAACACTCTCATCTGGAAAAGCCTGGGGCCAATTGTTCCAGTAACGTATAGCAGGCATAGTACAGACAGCAGAAGTGGGTTCTCTCTTCCTTCATATGTCATCTTTACTATTCAAGGTCGTACTATCCTGAGAGTAGCCCGATCTTCTACCTCGGAAGCTGATAGGATAGACCTGGCTAGTACTTTGAAGGGGGACCGCTTAGGAATACCAGGCACTGTGGATATCACCAAGATGATCACTTATATCTTCATGTGAAAACACTGGTGGAGCAGTTCTATTCTGCTCACTCACCTAATCTATATTTCACCATTCTTTCTTCTAATTTGAATAATTAAACAGATATTTTAAATACTTTCGGACCATATAGGTCGATATTTTAAAGGAACAGAATAAAAGTTAAGTTTTAGATCATCCATTATAATATCATCTCACTGTATATTGATTGATTATTATTACTATTTTCAAATAAGAGTGCTCCCGAAAAGGATTTCTTTTGTCTTGTCCTTTCCTCATTATGTGTAGTTAATCTACAAAAGTTTTTTTGGGAGCACCACCAATAGACAAGGTGCTATCCAAAGATTTGGGTATTGGCACCATTTATATTGGTTATTTTCAGATTTTTCTATACTTAAATGTGGCTTTATAGTACACAGCTAGTGCAGAACTGACAAACCATTTCTTTAAACGTCGCACAGGTACAAAGCGGTTCGTTGCTCTGCAATGGGTTTGTGCGAAGAATCCATTTGCATGGCGATCGCAAGGTGATTGACAGGAAGAAGGCGTTTGTGGGTGTCAACTGACCGTTTTCTGGGAGTGGTTGGAAAAATGTATGCATTCCCAAGCGTTTGCAGGGTGGGTGTCTGACATCAATTCCGGTCCCAAACAGGCTGAAGTGATCACAGTGGCTAAGTAAGTCCTGGGCTACTCAGATACTGCACAAAATCTTTTTGTACAGCTCGGCTGCACATGCGATCGCACACTTGCACAGCTAAAATACACTCCCCGGTGGGTGGCGACTATGTGAATGCAGGACTGCAAAAAATAGCTAGCGAGCGATCAGGTCTGAATTAGCCCCTAAGTCATTTATATATGTATGTGCACCGAAATGAGTTGCTAGGAGGATGCAATAATATATACTCCTTGTAACACCATATGTGTATAAGCAGATTGCTCCTCACTTGCCATTGTTATCAAACCACGTATCCAGGACCACTATAATACAGTAGATACAAACAGAACTCTGCTCTACACCACAGAAGCCTATATGTTGATCTTACACTGATGATATCTAACAAATTCTAAATGAGTTGATTTCACAGATCTGCATTTCTGTCCAGTGGATGCATGGTTGGACAACAGAGCCAGTAAGGAGTGATTTGCTTATCTCTATCCCAAATTCCTAGGATGAGGTTAAGTCCTTCACTTTGTTTCAATGGAATATTGTACAGTGTTTCAAACTATACGCTATGGATGAGATGTTCTAAGCCATGGAGTGTTATAAAGTGGCCGGAGATACGTTTCCAGCGAATCAGCTCCTAACTGCCATGTTGCAGGCTGTGTTTGAAAAATGATGGAGCTGATAGGATGGTACTTTATCTCTCTCCGCTTTATCACTCTCCAAGGATTACTACATAGACCCTTATATGAGAATGTAAATATAGGGGGACATTTACTAAGCAGTGATAAAAGTGGAGAAGTGAGCCAGTAGAGAAGTTGCCCATGGCAACCAATCAGCATTGATGTAACAGTTATAATTTGCATACTATAAACATATACAGAGCTGCTGATTGGGCGTCATGGGCAACTTCTCCACTGGCTCACTTCTCCACTTTTATCACTGCTTAGTACATGTCCCCCAAAGTCTCTTGTCACATTTTTCTTACAAACTATTTATGTTGCATGTTTTCTTTAAACATTAAGATCACAAAAACTCTAAAGAAAAATTTGAATAATTATTCTGTTGTAACAGACGTTTACCATATGCAGCACTGTCAATACACAACATAATTTTGATATTTCACATCTTTATACTATAACTCATGTAGCTGAAATATAAACACATACATTATTTATAGACTAATATGGTTAAAGAGTTGCCAAATATCTGTCACGATATAACTAGAAAATGTAAATATATTTTAGTTAAGTTACATTAAAATGGGCTTCTTAAAATAGCTCCTTCTCCTTTCCCATCTACTGAAACATCACTCCTCATGCAGGACAAACATATCTTGTTGTCACAAATACTGCCACATCCAAGGTCTACAAATCAGGGTCTGATTCTAAGTCGCATGTATGTCCGAATGCAGTCACATCTAGGGAGTTTTTAGCAAACTGTACATGCGCCATAGTGGACATACCGTAGGCATTTTTGCATTTCGTCAAATGATTCTGAATCAGACGGATCCATGAAACAGGAGCTTCAGGGTGTTAACTAAGAGGCAACGGGGCTTACACAAGGAAGAGAACTGTCTCATGGAGTGTATACAGAGTTGCGTCCTATTCTGAGTGGCACTCACTATGAGTGGATGTCATTTTCGGTGGTAGTATGGGGTAGGTGTAAGAGCTAATACTAGTAATAACAGCTGTGGATGGCTGTTGGTGGTACAGTCGCAGACATCCCTGCGACTCAGACATCCATGTGACTCAGAATACGGGTAGAAATTTGCCTTAGACTTCAGGTCAGGGACTGCATACGGACCTTTGGCATGGTTACACACCTACTATGCTAAAATACATTTTGGCATTATGCAATACAGTATCACTCTTTTGAAAAGTACAGTAACCAGTACCGCTATACCAGTAACCAGCACACATTTGACTGGTAATCAAAATATATTTGATGGTAATCAGCAGCCATTTGACTGGTAATTATCAACTGTTTACCATGTATCAATAATATTTAACTAGTAAGAAGCATCCCTTTTACCTGCACTTGTTTGAAAAGTATTATTATCTTTTATGCTGCTGGGGCTCAAACACCCACCAGCCTGGTTTCCAACAGCCACCAAGTGAAAGAACATTGGGGTCTATTCATGAAGCAGTGAAAAGTGTGGAGAAGTGAGCCAGTGGAGAAGCTGCCCATAGTTGCCTATACATACAGTAGTTCATGGCCAGGTAAGAGACATCCACCGTTGGGTAAAAGGTAGGAGCAGCGGTGCAAGTGGGTGGGTATGGGTAGGTACGGCATACCCTTAAGAATTTAGCCGTGGATACCCCATCCCCACACCGATGGGCCG
Organism: Pseudophryne corroboree; assembly: GCF_028390025.1. Taxonomy (NCBI): domain Eukaryota; kingdom Metazoa; phylum Chordata; class Amphibia; order Anura; family Myobatrachidae; genus Pseudophryne; species Pseudophryne corroboree. The sequence continues at coordinate 210,535,195 of NC_086444.1, forward strand.
ACGCTACTCGCCAACGTTCCCCTCCCTCCGCTGTTCACCGGCGCCGCTGCTTGAGGGGAGGAGAGCGCAGCATTTGCTCTCCTGCCCCTCAGTGTCTTCCTTTAATTCAGCGCTGGCCCTTGAACAAATCACAGCTTGCGAACTGGCAGCCAAGGACCGCAAGCTTGTTTTGGCTCACGGATGGCGCTGAATTGAAGGAAGACAGTGACACCCGCACCGACTGAGGGGAAGGAGAGGCGCAGGCTGCGCTCTACTCCCCTCACACATACACAGGATCAAGACACCAGCAGCAGGGGAAGGGGGGCATGTATACCTGGCACTGGGGGCATATCTGGCACTGGGGGGACATGTGTACCTGGCACTGGGGGCATATCTGGCACTGGGGGGACATGTATATCTGGCACTGGGGCATATCTGGCACTGGGGGGATATGTGTATCTGGCACTGGGGGCATATCTTGCACTGCGGAGGACATGTGTATCTGGCACTGGGTGCATATCTGGCACTGTGGGGGACATGTGTATCTGGCACTGGGTGCATATCTGACACTGAGGGCATATCTGGCACTGGGGGCATATCTGGCACTGGGGGCATATCTGGCATTGGAGGGACATGTGTATCTGGCACTGGAGGACATGTGTATCTGGCACTGGGGGCATATCTGACACTGAGGGCATATCTGGCACTGGGGGCATATCTGGCACTGGGGGCATATCTGGCACTGCGTGGGACATGTGTATCTGGCACTGGGAGCATATCTGGCATTGGAGGGACATGTGTATCTGGCACTGGGGGACATGTGTATCTGGCACTGAGGGCATATCTGACACTGAGGGCATATCTGGCACTGGGGGTATATCTGGCACTGCGGGGGACATGTGTATCTGGCACTGTGGGCATATCTGGCACTGGAGGGACATGTGTATCTGGCACTGGGGGACATGTGTATCTGGCACTGGGGGACATGTGTATCTGGCACTGGGGGCATATCTGACACTGAGGGCATATCTGGCACTGGGGGCATGTCTGGCACTGCGGGGGACATGTGTATCTGGCACTGGGAGCATATCTGGCATTGGAGGGACATGTGTATCTGGCACTGGGGGACATGTGTATCTGGCACTGACGGCATATCTGACACTGAGGGCATATCTGGCACTGGGGGTATATCTGGCACTGCGGGGGACATGTGTATCTGGCACTGTGGGCATATCTGGCACTGGAGGGACATGTGTATCTGGCACTGGGGGACATGTGTATCTGGCACTGTGGGCATATCTGGCACTGCTGGGGACATATGTATCTGGCACTGGGGGCATATCTGACACTGAGGGCATATCTGACACTGGGTGGACATGTGTATCTGGCACTGGGGGCATTTCTGTATCTGGCACTGGGGGCAATGTATATCTGACACAGTGGGGGCATTTGTGTATCTGTCACTGTGAGGCAATGTGTATATGGCACTGTGAGGCAATGTATGTCTGGCACTCTGGGGGCATTTGTGTATCTGGCACTGTGGGGCAATGTGTATCTGGCACTGTGGGACAATGTATATCTGGCACTGGGGGCATATCTGGCACTGGGGGCATATCTGGCACTGGGGGGCATTTCTGTATCTGGCACTGGGGGCAATGTATATCTGACACAGTGGGGGCATTTGTGTATCTGTCACTGTGAGGCAATGTGTATATGGCACTGTGAGGCAATGTATGTCTGGCACTCTGGGGGCATTTGTGTATCTGACACAGTGGGGGCATTTGTGTATCTGTCACTGTGAGGCAATGTATATCTGGCACTCTGGGGGCATTTGTGTATATGGCACTGTGAGGCAATGTATATCTGGCACTCTGGGGGCATTTGTGTATCTGGCACAGTGAGGCAATGTGTATCTGGCACTGTGGGGCAATGTATATCTGACACTGTGGGGCAATGTATATCTGGCACTGTGGGGCAATGTATATCTGGCACTGTGGGGCAATGTATATCTGGCACTGTGGGGCAACGTGTATCTGGCACTATTGGGGTCATATGTGTATCTGCCCCTCCCCCCATATGTGTATCACGCCCCCATTTTCATTGGCCACGCCCCATGTGGCATTTGGCCACACCCATTTTGACGCGCGCGCCTTCGGCACATGCACACAGTACCTATAAGACATTTTTTCTACTTGCACCACTGGGTAGGAGAGAGTTTAGAGTCATATTATTCTTTATAATGTTATGTTAGATGACAGAATGACTTTTGCATTAAAAATTACAGTAACTGGTTTCTGAATTACTAAGCAGGATCTCACTGTACAACTAAATTATTTGTGAATTTTCTAATTATCCCAGAACCAAAGATATGGGAAAATTACTCCACTGTCACAAATAAATAATAGTATATTACACAAATCGTCAAAGTCATAATTATTAGTTACGTATTATTAATTACGTATCTTGTTGACTCTAAAATATATTTGTGGTATATGAAATTCTTTGTGATTTGAGCTATGCGGTTAGGAGGGTTAGCTCAAGGAACAGACAGATGATCTCCCAATATCAGACAAGTTCTGGCCAACCCACCATGTAACAGGTGGCAATATGGCTCAGAGATACCTACTCTCCTATGCTCCATGGTGGGTTTCTATGACCATGCAGTACTGCCATCCAGGTTATAAAGGTCTCCTGGACTTGTACTCCACATGTAATATTATTTTAACAGCCATATGTTCTCTGTACATCAGTGATCAGTTATTTTAACACTGAATGACTACATTTTATATGTAACTGTATCAAGACAAAGTTTATGTTGCCTTTTTCTTTTAACAGACAGTGCCTTATTTTTTTAATACTTTGGAGGGTTGGCGTTTGGGGTCGGGACTGATGGAAAGGACATCATCTTGCATCAGAGTTTATTGCGTCAACTTGGACAGTTACTAAATGCACTTCATCTTTGTATAGAGTTAATATTTAAATAGTCATAACTATACATTTTCATTACTGCAATTCTATATGATTTTATGAACAAGCGGCCAGCTGACGTCAGACTTACACTGGTGGAGGAAACAGCTTCTTGTACACTTTTCATGATGAAATCCTGTGTGATCCTCCGGGTGGGTAATTCATTGAAGAGGGAGTTGATTAGAGCGACTTTAGCGGCATCTCTTCGGGCATCTGCTCTGCTTGTACAACACTGAGGAAACAATACAGTTACCAGAGGTGAAAATGACAGTACTGTATGCAAATACATCACTGTTCACTGGAAATAAAGGGTATGTAGTCACCATCCCCGTGGTCAGCATACCGACGCCAGGATCCTGGCCGCCAAAATGCCGGCAGGGGGCCGAGGACAATGGCGAGCACAGTGAGCCACAGAGCCCGCAAGGGGCTTTGTTACGTTCGGCCCCCTGCCAGCATTCTGGCGGCCGGGATCCCAGCGTCGGTATGCTGACCACCGGTATCCCGACCGCAGGCCACCCATACCCAACCCAAAACAAAGTATTGTCTGCTTCAACATTACCTATTCCAATGGCTCTATCTAGGGATAGATTTACTAAAGCTTCTAAAAAGAGTGGTAGAGTTGACCATATTAACCAATTAGATTCTAGTTATCATTTCTCTGTTGCATCCAAGAAAATGATAGACAGAATCTGATAGGTTGGTATGGGCAACAGCATCACCTTTTTTCTTTTCTTTTTTAAGTGCTAGTATATCTACCCCTTAGAGCCTATGATTGTAATATTATGACATTATAACTAGTGACAATTACACCTCAGACATACTGTACGTGTACAGATGCTTTTTATAGAAGCTACATATGATCAGTTCTTTATATTTAATTTATTGTAGTCTCATTCCTAAGGTTTGTAATTCTGTAGTTATTCTTTTGTCTCTTATAAAGTTACAACTTCACTATAAGTATAAATGTTCTAAATGTTGAAATATTTTTTCAAGTGCATTTTCATTTTATTTAAAAAAACATTACTATAGAATTAGGAAAACATAAAATGATCCTATCTGCTATAACTAAATGATTGTTATTGTCTGTACAACGCTACAAATATTTGCTTATACAGTAATATAACATTCATGATATCATATTTCATACCAACCTGTAGAATACTGTAATGGTCCCTACACATTTACCGATTTCACTGAGCGATATGAACGATCTCGTTCATTAATGAACAATATATCGTTCATATCGCTCAGTGTGTAGGCACCAACGATGAACGATGCGCGGCCCTGCGGTCATTCATCGTTAGTGCCGCCTCGTTTAAACATGCAAGCCAATATGGACAATCTTGTCCATATTAGCATGCAGGGCAATGGTGCCGGGTGACGTCATGGAGTAAAGAAATTTCACTGCCCCCCATCACCCCCCCCCCCCCCGTCATCCCCCCCTCTCCCTGCAGCTGGGTCGGTCGTCGGCCGTATCAGCCATCGGGCACCTCGGCAAGTGTGTAGGGCCACTTACTGTGTGTACAAAAGAGGCATATATCCCCTGGATCAGTCAACTTATGAATCTGCAAAGCATACATTTCTCAAATAATTCAATTATTTTTTAAACTATTGCTGCTATTGCTGAATCACTGAGTTATGCATTATTAAACTCAAATGGCAATTCCAACCCTAGGACATGCCAAATACAAGCACACCAGGAAGTGGATGTCTGCAGGAAGGGGGTGTTATTGCTGCAGGTAGTTCTAATTAAAGTAGAATCCCCATTTACTTGAGTGGCATGATCTTTTATCCCTGTGATTTGACATGTAGTGGGGAAGTAACTAGGCTAGAATAGAAAAGTAATGTACAGTACCTAATGAGCTCAATACCCATAAGCGATGTAGTAATGCCCATAAGCCATGTAGTAATGCCCCATAAGCGATGTAGTAATCCCCATAAGCGATGTAGTAATGTCCATAAGCGATATAGTAATGCCCATAAGTGATGAAGTAATCCCCATTAGCGATGTAGTAATGCCCATAAGCGATATAGTAATGCCCATAAGGGATGTAGTAATGCCCATAAGGGATGTAGTAATGCCCATAAGCGATGTACTGTAGTAATGCCCATAAGGGATGTAGTAATGCCCATAAGCGATGTAGTAATGCCCATAAGAGATGTAGTAATGCCCATAAGCGATGTAGTAATGCCCATAAGCGATGTAGTAATGCCCATAAGCGATGTAGTTTACAAATGGATTAGATAAATTCCTAACTGAAAGAAATATCCATGGTTACAGCATTTAAATGATATTACATTTTATAATACAGGTTGAACTCGATGGACATTTTGTTTTTTTTCAACCTCATCAACTATGTAACTATCAACTATGTAAATGGGACAGTATTGTGTGTTATATCAGTTATGGGGCCCTGTTAGGGCACAGAGGGGTGCGACAGGGAACTTAGATGCCCATTTATAAATAAGTTTTAGGGGTTTAATACTCATTAAATTCAGCTCCTGTTCTGTATCACTAATGATAGCACTGTTTTTCTGCTTCCACACAGCATTGCTATTCAGATTTAGCATGCCCATTATAATTGACTGGCATGTGAATTTAACAACAAGTGGTATTGTTAACTTACCATTCATAGTCCTATTTAAAATTCTCCAGGGCGCTGCATGTGTCATATTGCGCTCACAAGCACTAAGGTCCCAGTGATACTGATCAATAATGAAGGGCCCCTATTTAGCAGTTGACAGCAGGGCATACGTTTTATATCAACTCGTAAGGGTGGAATTTCACTACCACCCATGGGATTGAAGTAAGCCAATCCATAGAGTTGTAGGTGGGTACTGCAGTGCCCACAATAGTAGCATGGGGTGGATGGGATTGCCCACCCCTGAGCACCAAATTTGAACAGAATGTTGGCAAATGCTTTCCTTGGTCACCAACTCCATGGAAGTTATAAATAAAATCGGGAACCTTCTTCCCATCAGCTACGTTGTGTTGTGTGGTTATTTACTATGGTTAAAATGTAATTAGCTAAAGAGCAGTATAGGGCATAGCAAATTACAGTATGTAAACAGTCATCATACTTAATTGGCTTAGTAAGAAGACACAGAAGGACATCACAGTAATTAGATATTGCTCTATACTTCTTGGGAATGGGGCTGTTGCCTGACAAGTCAGAAGGCTCAGACACAGCATTCTCAATTGACAAAAATCTGTATACCCCCTCCACCACCACCAAGCCCCCCACCAAACAAAAATAGAAAAAAAAATATTGATTGATGTTGGTTGCTGCTTACTAAAATCTGAAAAATAAATAAAAATTGTAGCAATGATCCCTCGACTAATAGTAAAAAAATTCTCTGGCAATACTGTTTCTTATTAATAGCCCAAACCCCCTACCACTTTGTCTTACAGATGGTCATTGATGCCTGTCTATTATCTTAATCATAAATGTAACCTTCAGTACATAAACATTATAGAACTATCCAATGTGGATCAAAAGAAAAATAACATGAGATCACTACGTGACTGGTGAAACAAACTGGAGAGTGTTTGAAATTAGCACTTTTTGGCATATGGCGCAGGAACATATGTGCCACATGCGTTATAACATTAAACCAGCCCCACTTCCACCTCTGTTTCCTCTTCCCTGGCTTTGAACTTCACACAGCTCAATTCTATTTCCTTGTCTCTGTTCCACCTTTATGCCACAGATCGTTCCCCTGATTCCCCTTCACATCACCATAAAAGACACATTCCAGATATTTTTTAGGATATTCTTCAGAGATCTGTAGTTTTTCCATCTGTTGACACATGATACTAATCACTTTATACAATAACTTGACCCAAGACCTATAGTCAACATGTAGATTTCCTAAATCTGGACAGATTTTTTTTGTTATCTCTTATTTCCTTTGATCTGGTGGTAAACTATGATTTTCGATTCTTTTGTTGAGTAGAACGTGTCATGTTGATGGATTTATTTGATGCATATTGATTCTGGTTTATGATGTAACGCAGATTACTTTAATGAAAACCATTCTCTAGGTTTCGTCCAAGCCAAACAGTCTTAGGGGGTCAGTTAGTAATTTGATACTAGCTGGAAGACATTGCCTGAGGCTGTATGCATAAAGAAAAAATATATTGTATCTGCACATGTACATGAAAGCCAGTTCAATCTTCCATCATAAGACTGGCAATCTATTTAAACATGACATATTGTGCCAGAGCAATGTTATTGGTTAACCCGTTTTGATCCACTGCTTTTATTATGTTACAATGCAAATTAGTTCTCCATAAAAAGATAATAAGCCTCTCAGGGGTCTATTCATGAAGCAGTGAAAAATGTGGAGAAGTGAGCCAGTGGAGAAGTTGCCCATGGCAACCAATCTGCATTGATAATTTTATTTGATTCAGCATTTATAATTTGCATACTATACAATTGTACGGAGCAGCTGACTGGTTGCCATGGGCAACTTCTCCACTCTTTTTACTGCTTCATGAATAGACCCCTTTTTCATGTATGTTAAAGGCATCAGAAATTACCTGAATATCTGCCATGTTCCAAGTGCAAACCTTCTAGTATATAGAGGCATTTGTGAAACCAAAGCCATTTTAGTTGTGGGTCTGCCCTTGAACAGGTCTGTGCTATGTATGCAGTAGGGCTAGTGAGTATGGTTGCCAGTGCTGAGAAAGTTTACTGAGTAAAATTAGCATTATTTATTGTCCATCAATAATAAATTCCAGGGACGAAAATGTTGTACAATCAGTTTTGACATATGCATTATTGCGTATTTCTTATTTCGAATATTTGCGATATATTAACGTCTGAATTTTTTCAGTATCATATGAAATAAACTATATCGGGGGTTATTCAGCATCAGTAGCAGTTTTGCTAAAATTGCTACTGTTTAAAATCGCATGCTGGGAGCCGCCCAGCACAAGGCAAGGCCGCACAGCATGTGTAGCACCGATCTGCACTGCAATCGCATTTCAAATGCAATTGCATTGCAGAAATTGGGAAGTCCAGGCAGCCAGGCTGCATATCCAGGCACACTGGAAACGGCCACTTTTGCTCCTGCATTTCCCACACCACTGCCCCCGAATGCCCAACAGCTGGGAATCACTATGCGATAGCGACGGGACCTGGCATTATTCGCCACCTCCTTAGATATTTCTGCATGTTGAAGAGATCTGAGGAAGTGATGAACGACCCGCGGGTACGCGCGTCGCCGTCGTTATTGTCCATACACAGCACTTTTTAAACAATGTGTCATTCTGATTGGTCAGAAACATCCACATCATTAAAATATCATGCCGCATGTGGCCACCTTTAGTTATTCATTCAACCAATAAACCAAACTAAATTGATAATTGAGTTCAATTCAATTCAGAGAAGTGCAGTAAGGGGAGGCAGAGTCTACTCCCTGTCAAACTCCTGAGATTTTATATAAAAGTGATTAGAATAATACACAAAAAGATATTTATAACATAAACATCTTTGTTTATTGTAATCCTTCTCATAGCTAACACGCAGCAGCTTTGTGGAGATCCCTGGAGCTGCAGGGAGAGGAGAGATGAAGCAGCAACAGCAGCTTAGCCTCAGTTCTACAATCAGACAGTGCGGGGGGAGGACACCACCGGCAGTAATGCCAGACTGAAGGAGAGTCATGCATCTGAGTGTGGGGGTGGGCCTTGAGCACTAATGGACACTTGGATGTGTCATGTGACCAGGAAGTGTACTGCAGTCAGAGCTCAGTCAGCAGCAACAAGAGAAGACCCAGGGATGCAGGTAGGAGACTCAATGTACACTGTAACTTAGTGTAGTCAGGAGAGAGTTACAGAGAGTAGGAAGCGAGAGAGACTCCCAGCATTCAGACCCATCGCCATGTGTGTCTTCCCAGCCATTCACCTCACTGCACATCACTGGTTCAATTAGACAAGACACAATCAGGCTTGATTACTGACAGCCCTGCTGAATCTAAACATCACTTAAATTGGGAGAATTGCAATGAGAAAACCACTGCTAACCAAGGTAGAGGTGTGTCTAACATTACCTACAAGCACTTTGATAAGCCCCAAGCCTTTTGGGCTAAAGTTCTGTGGACTGATGAATCAAAAATTTTACTTTTTGATGGACATCAATCCTGAAAACCTGCCAAAAAAACTAAAACAGCATTCCACAATAAACAACATCATACAAACAGTCAAACATGATGGTGGTAGTGTGATGGTGTTGGGATTCCTTGCTGCTTCAGGACCTGGGCAACGTGCCATAATTGATAGAATCATGAATTTTGCTGCCTAACAGAAAACTCAGAAAGTCCAATCCTCAGTCCGTGATCTGAAGCTCAAGCACAACTGGGTTATGCAGCAAGACAACAATCTAAAGTACAAGAACAAGTTCAGCTCTGAATGGCTCATAACAATCAAAATTAAGGTTTTGGAGTGGCCTAGCCAAAGTCCTGACTTAAATCTAATTGAGATGCTGTGGAAGGACCTTACACAGGCACTTCATGCTCAAAATCCCTCTGATGTGGCTGAATTAAAGCAATTCTCAAAAAATAGTGTGCTATAAAATTCTTCACAATGATGTGAGAGACTGATCTCCAGTTATTGGACACATCTGGTTGCAGTTGTTGCTACTAAAGGTATTAAGTTTAGGACGGCCATTCATTTTTTCACATGGGTGATATAGATATTTGATAACTTTTTTCAAATAAATCAATAAATCAAACGATCATTTAAAACTGTCTTATATTCACTTTGTTTTTGAAGATCTGAAACAATTTTTACAAATATGCAAAATTATGAGAAATCAGGAAGGGGGTAAAAACTTTTTACAGCCACTGTAGCTAATATAACAGCATTCAAAATATGCACATGTAACATGTAACAAATATCATCCTGATGTCCTCTTACTTTTATGCCTTATTCAGCACACCAATGGGGCTTGAACACCATGAATAGTATCTTAGATAAAAAAGAAAGGAATTACACTAAATTCACATTTGCATTTCATTTAATCTACTTTATATGTTCCTATTTTATGAATGCTCAGTTTCCCCCACTGTATGGCACTAAGGGGTACTGTGGCATCTTACAAACCATTGGCAGCTATACAAGTGATAATAAATTAAGGAAGTTGTACTAAATTTATCTTATCTTGAGGGTTGATGTGAAGTTTTCAGTTTTTCCATCATGGCTAGAACCAGTAAGTGGTCATGCAGAGTGTTGGCATGGAGGGGGGGGGGGGGGGGGGGGAGGGTTTAACCGTGTGCTGTAGTAGGACAAATAGGCTCATTAGTGCATAATTAAATGGTCTGTGCATCTGTATATTCTATGTTTAGTAAAGAATCCTTATGACCTATGGTACCAGTGGAATACCCTCACAGCAAACATTGATGTACAGAGTCTGTTTTTGTTCACTGAACTTGTGGACTTTAAATTTCACAAAGAAACTTGGTTTTAAAATGACCTTCACTGGCAGTGTGAGATACTATATTATTTGACAAGAGAGGAGATTGTTGGCAATATCATAAATGGAGTAACATGTACAATGAACTTATTATCAGTAGAAAGTCAGTTGTAACAGATTTTTCCTACAGTTGAATTTAAAAGCACAAAGAAGCTCCTTCTCCTCATACACAGCCCTGTCTTGCACAGTAGCTTTGAGCGACAGTTGTTTTGTTTCCCAGCCATTCTGCAGGGTGAAACAAGCAGTCCCAGGATGTCCTGAGATTCCAGCTGTATAGAGCCTTTGGTTAAATCATCACATGGCTCTTTCTCCATGCTAGGCCTGCTGTGCTGCTTTGTGAAATACTGCTGCTATTCAGGATTACTCTCAGAGGCAGCACAGACGCTGTTACATGGGAACTGTACTAGCCTCTTACTATTACTATTTTACTGTTATGTAGACATACAATGGGGCCACTGTATATTGCTTACAATATTGGTAGGAAATGAAAAAGTATCATAAATAACTATTGGTGCATCTGCTAAAATAAATACAAAGATTAACAAAAAGCTTTCCATTTACCCCATAACCCCACAAAAATGACCTGGGCACTCTGGGACATGACCCCCCCCCCCTCCCCATGCCATGCCCTGGCATTGGCAACGACCTTGGTTTCGACCCTGGGCCTCATCTGCTGGCTTTGGGAGAGGCTTTTAGTGCCCTGGCTGGTGCATATGAATTAGGGGAGAATTAATATACCAACGTAGGTTGCACGTGGCTTGAAGTTCTGGTCCTGTAGTGTCTCTTGCAGGTGCAATATCCATGCTCCGATCTTGGGGGGAGTCGCTCTATTGCCCTTATTTATCAGTGAGTGATACTGATACATTTCACTGTGAGTGATAAACTGCACCAGCCAATCCACTTCTTACTGTCATTTTTCAAACGGAGTCTGTAACATGGCAGGTAGGAGCTGATTGGCTTACAAATAAGGGTTCCTTTTTCCCTCACACACTGGTTTTGGGTGACGATAGCCATGTCTCCCTCCCCCTTCCCTTTTTCCCTCTCCCCATTCATTTCTTCTTCTATTCTTCCCTCTCAGTTTCCTATATCTCTTGAGTTCTTGCTGCTCCCTGATGTTTCTTTCTCCCTTTATATAATTTTGATATTTTTAAGCAGGTTTTACATACAGTGTATATATATGTTTTTTTTTTCTGAGATCATTGTGTGCACTCCTGTTTTATTTCTTTGCATTCCATGCTGTTCTTAACACACTCCACCTGCTCATGTTACTTGATTTATGTGCCTTCCCTGTTTCTCTTTGTTATAAACCCAATAAAGATATGTTGTACTAAATAAAAAGTTCACTTAAACCCCTTTGACAGATGCAGCAAAATCCCTGGTGTTTGCACATGAACGCGCATCAACCGGGATTTCTGCATGTGTGAATGCAAACTACCCGGAGCTAAGTGCTATATAACATTTGCAGAGAGAGTTACATTTGGGTGGGTTATATTGATTCTGTGCAGGGTAAATACTGGCTGCTTTATTTTTACACTGCAATTTAGATTTCAGTGTGAACAAACCCCACCTAAATCTAACTCTCTCTGCACATGTTATATCTGCCCCACCTGCAGTGTACATGGTTTTGCCTATTAGAGGAAGATTTTGCTTCTGTGATCAACCTTGAATTAAGCCCTTAGTTTACAAGTACTGTCTGCTTCTTTTCCCTGCTAGCCCTGGTATACATGGGATTCTGTGTTGTATACTCCCCAACAAAGACATTGGGCATCAGTGTATTAGAAAAGATCACCAGGGAACGATGGGTCTAATTCAGACCTGATCATAGATGTGCTAAATTTATCACATCTACGATCGGGCGCACTGACATGCGGGGGGACACCCAGCACAGGGCTAGTCGGCCCCACATGTCAGGCCCGACTCTCCCCCCACACACACAAGTACAGAAGCATCGCACAGCGGTGATGCTTTTGTACTGGAAGAGTAGCTCCCTGCCAGCGCAGCAGCCCTACACGTCGCTGTGAGGGTCGCACCGGCTGCATGTGACATCACACAGCCACGGCGGACCACCCCCAACTGACCGAGCACACCTGCGTTGCCCGGACCGCGCCCCTGAACGGTGGCCAAATGCTGTCGGCCCACCCCCTCCCACCCAGCGACCGCCTCTGCCTGTCAATCAGGCAGAGGCGATCGCGGGGCAAAGACAGCCGTCGGCTGTCTGGCATGCGCCAGCGCATGCACAGTTCAGACCAGATCGGTGAGACCTGTGAGAATTTGATACTTATGAGACCATATGGTTCAACGTTTCCATTTTGTAGTTGTAAAATAAAAATAAAAGCAACATCTAATATAATTTAAACAATTCATATTATAGAACATTTGCAGCTGTTAGAATGACCTATTATTAGTCAGCCTACACTTAATATTATTGCACCCCGTGCACTCTTGCTAGACTGTATTACTATGAGGGAATAATCTATAATCAGTTAAGGCTCTCCAAGTTAGTCAGCCATTATCATGTAAAGGATGTATTGATGGAACAGAAAATGGAAAAAAGCTGCCCAGATGAATTCTAGTGATTCCCAATCACCAATAGAAACTGATACAAAGCAAAAGATTTTGAATACACCTTAGGCGCTACCACCATGTAGACCATGTAGACAGTTCCTCTGTGGATGCAGGTCTGCCTTGAGGAAGAGTTAAGGATAACTCGAAACGTGTTGGTGGCATACTTTGGTCCATCTACCTGCATCCACAGAGGAACTCACCAAATCCAGTGGCCAGCAGATAGCGTGGAGGGAGGAATTCCGGAACCTTCCATTTATACTCTTTTCATTGCTCCTTGCTGGGAGCTGGGCACGGTACGGTTCCAATTCTTACTTGAAAGTGAAGCTATTTCTTTTAATTGGACAAAATAATGTTCTTATATGTTATATATAAAAATAAATTGTAAATTTAAAAAAAAAACTACTACATCATATACGATATTTCCTTCTTGCTTACATATTGTCACCATTTGCCCATGAGGAGGAATTAAAGCGTGAAGAATTGTGAGAATTCCTGAAGAATTGTGACCACTATTGAAAGATTTCTTTGGGACATTTCATCAGCATTGTCATGTGATATCTGTCTACATGGCGGTAGCGCCTAAGGTGTATTCAAAATCTTTTGCTTTGTATCAGCCATTATCATGTGTTAAAAACTTGAACTAAGCAATTAAATGCAAGTTTCTAATAATGATTCAGATGTGGCAGCAGCAGCGATACACAGATATGGTAATGCAGCAGGTGACACCTGGTATAAGTAGACATTTGGTCAATCTGGTCCATCTTAAAGTACTGGACGTCGGTACTTTGCATCCAGTGCGCCAAATGTGTCAGTCGGCCCCATGTTTGTGGTCTTGTTTATACTATTCTAATCGTTAAGCAACTCTATAATAGATTGTTCTTTGGCACAAGAGTTTACTATCTTGGTTTATAACTATTAAGGGGGTACACACGGAGAGATCCGTGTTTAAAATCTAAGCAATCTGACTAGATTGCTTAGATTTTAAGCAGGGATCTGCCGTGTGTATACCCCCCAGCGATAGCTGCGCATCGCTATCGCCGGTGCTAGATTGAGCTCAATCTAGCGGGTCGCTCACTTCACCGCTGTGTGAATTGAGCGCCCCCCCTCGCTCAGCACATCGCGTTGTGCTGAGTGGGGGGAGAGATGTGTGCTGAGCGGTCTGTGTTAAGATCGCTCAGCGCACATCTCTCCCATCAGTACCCCCCTTTAGATTCCCATGTTTAGCTGTTGATACAATTAGAAAGATTTATTGGCCAAAAAATATGTTCTACGCAAGAAATTCAGTGAGCTTCAATGCATGAGCATTGTTCTGTATTAGGGCAGTACGGATGGAGTAATGTTTAGCCTCAAATATTATTTGACAAACATGTCCCTAGGTGAGAAACAGCTACTTACAATATATTAGCATTGAGGATTTCATCTAACAGGTACATCTGGAGGCATTTTACAGAGTGAATGTGAAAGCTGCTATAAAACATGCCAGAGCTTCCCAAACACGGCTCTCAAGATGCCCTAACAGTTCAGGTTTTAAGGATATCCTTAACAGATCACAGATGGTTCAATCTAAATGACTGAGGTACTAATTAATTCACCTGTGTTCAGTTATGAATATCCTTAAAACCTGGACTGTTAGGGTACAGAGTTTGGGAACTATTGAAATATGGGATGGTCTTGTAACACTAAAATGACCACACAACACAATTTTATTTTGGCACATTGAGTGGCCAATTCATGAATAAATGACTTGGCCCATTGCAAATTATGGAGGGATTTAAGGCAGCAGATCCAAACCTACCAAAGCAAACTAGTATTGCTCTGCTGCTGGGTCAGCTGCTACGAAAAGTAGAAGTCCCATGATTCCTAACATCAGCACATTCACCACTAACAGTGACAACAGTTTACACTACATGCGTAACTTTTTCTGTAAGGGTCCTGTGCTATCACCATCCTGACAAGACATAAGGTAGAAGCACTGTCAGACCATGGGAAACCTGCTGTATACATACAGTAGATCGTGATACACTGCTAGCATTTCATATGCCAAATATTGTATGCACTAATGTTAAATATGTATTTACTCGGGGCACAATTTACATCTGTGTTTTAGACATACATTGTGTCCACATCTAAATCAGTCTCTTAATGAGCTCTCCATAGAACTCCCTTAATGTGGTTACCCACTGGCATTAAGAAAACACCAGTGACACTGAATGTTGCCATCACATGCTGCCGAGAGTAACCACGTCTTGTATTTGTGGTCAGTGGATACTGAGGGGTACATTTACTAAGCAGTGATAAGAGCGGAGAAGTGAGCCAGTGGAGAAATTTCCCCATCAACCAATCAGCAGCTCTGTATCATTTTATAGTATGCAAATGATAGATGTTACTTAAGAGCTGATTGGTTGCCATGGGCAACTTCTCCACTGGCTCACTTCTCCGCTCTTATCACTGCTTAGTAAATGTACCCCTAAGCTCCAAATTGTCAGTGCAAGCAGAAGTGGCTATGGGACCAATAGGTTCCATCACCATGCACGTTTACCTGCTTTTACTTTTAGTAAACCCATAATGAAAGTGTGAGCATTTACCTCCAGTGTGCAACTGGCCCCATAATGCACAATTATCACCTTAATAAAACTCTGAGTCATAATGGAGCAGAAAAATGAATATCAATGTTTACAAGTCTTATTATCTTATTATTGTTGTTCTTTATATGTGTTACAATTTAGCACTACAGAACTGACATGGATAACCATTACAGCAGGTGTAGGGAACCGCTGGCTCTCCAACTGTTGTGAGTCTACAAGTTCTAACATGAGCTGCAAAGCTCTGGAACCATAGGCTGCCTAAAGAGAATACATTTACGTAAGTGTATATAATATGATTTGTCAATTGTTTTAGTACCTACAAAATATACAGCTCCGGCAGAATCCAGCAGACACTGACTTCTCATAATAAAGAAAGCAGGATAATATTTACGATACTTTTAAAGAGACCTAAACCTGACAAAATATAGGACAAGGGATCATCCTAAATATACTAGAAAAAAACTCTGAAAACAAAAGAAAAAAAAAAAGTCCCCAATGTTATTAAAAGTAAAAACATCTGTTGAAACCATAAAGCACTGAGTGGCTGGGTTCAGGAAGAGGGGAGCCAAATGTCAGATCAGTTGGGGCTAGCACAGGTCTTACTGTGGGAAATGGAAATTGCTGTACAGTTTCATGACCATACCATGTGGTTTTGAGGATTTACTAGACAGCCAAAAATGGCACAGAACTATTTTTAAAAGCACAGACATATAATATAAGCTGTCAGTAGAAGATGGAAGGATTGCTGGATAAGACACCCAACCAACACAATCTAACCACAAATAAAGTATTATATATTCATACAACATCAAGCTACAATCTCAAGAAGAAGAAAAAAAATGAGGCCAACCCTATAACATAAAAGCACTTTTTATCATCATTATCATTATAAAATGTTATTTTATTTGAAATGTACAGAATATAATTATTCACATACACACATTTCTGACAATAGTTCTCATGCTTAGACATATTAATGATCAGACACCATGGTGTAATAAATGTGCCCTTTTATTAACGTTCTATATGTTTTGTATTTGAGGGTTTTACATATGTTGTGATAATAAGCTTTGTTATACGCAGTGAAACTGTATCTTGTGATAATGGTTATTTCCTTTACACGGCTCTACTTATGCATTTATAGCGTTTTTTTATTGCTCCCACACTTTACAGCGGAGAGTTCAATGATCTGTTGTTTTGCAAGAAAATTTAAATTCCAGTTACCGTATATCTTGGTGCCGGTCAAGTATGTTAATAACTCATTAGAGGATGCTACAGTATATAAAAGAAATAATCAGCAAAACTGCATCTGTCCTGGAGGAAAAAAAACAAACCCTTGGGAATTCTATTTGAGGCTTATCATGTTTATCTGAAATGCAACATAGTACTTCCATGACTTTCCCAGGATCCAAGACAATACATAGTCAGGAGGAAAAATACCAAAAATGTCTTAACAATGATTACAGAGAAGCCGTCTTTAATAAACTTGCCGTAAAATATATGGTTTACGAGATTATGGAAAATATATTTTTAATGAGAATATATTTTACTGAGTTATAACTTGCAATGCCTTAGAGGAGTTATGTTGCAGTTACAAAGAATCTGCGTTTAAGGTTTCATAAAATTGCTACAGCGTTTATTGCTTACATTGTTTATAAACTTTTAGAAAACAAAAATGTGTCATAATGTTCTCCCAGCACGGACATCGGATGCTGGTGGATTGTGAGTACAAATAAAAGCTTGTGTTTCAACATCGCTGCTATGAAAATTAGCATGATATCTGGATTAAAATGAAAGACAAAGATGACACATATTTGCAAATTAGTCACAATTGAAAATTTTTTTTTTCTTCCACCAGCTGGGCACAGGGAACCCATGTAGATTATAAAATGATAACTACCTTGGATTGTTTTCTGTAGATTTATTGGACTGTTTATGAATAGCTTTCAGTTTCTATGATAACCCTGAGTGATTTTTTATATACTTGGGTCACACTAAGTGGGATAGGTTCTTGCATTGTATTTTATTCTATTATTCTAGCATTTTTTGTGTATTTTTTGTTTTTTATCTTGGTGAATACTGTATGTAATAATTTTTGATATGTTTGCATTTATATTACTGGAAATAGGTGTTACTTACACTGGGGATCACAGACTTCATTGATGCAGTATAATCCAACTGCAATATCTTTTGAAGGTCTTTCAAATGCATTCGGTTAGTCTTTATGGTGTACAATTGGTGGAACACATGATTAATTTCTATCCTTTACTATTGGACTTCTTGTATTTGGAAAGCATTCTTTTAGTCTGTGGAATACAGGGGGTAATTCTGAGTTGATCGCAGCAGGAACTTTGTTAGCAGTTGGGCAAAACCATGTGCACTGCACAGTGCCGTAACTAGACATTTTAGCGCTGTGTGCAAGAAATGGCATCGGCGCCCCCCACCCATACCCAAATTTTTTTTATAGGGGCGTGGCCACAATATAATACCAGTTCATATTACGGTGCACAGTAGTCTCCATTATTCAAATTACGCCACATAGTACTGCCACTACACCAGGTAGAGCCCCTTTTTACACATCACGGCAGACAGCGTCCCCTTTTTACACATTACGGCAGACAGCGTCCCCTTTTTACACATTACGGCAGACAGCGCCCCCCTTTTTACACATTACGGCAGACAGCGTCCCCCTTTTTACACATTATGGCAGACAGCGTCCCCTTTTTATACATTACGGCAGACAGAGACCCCTTTTTACACATTATGGCAGACAGCGTGCCCTTTTTACACATTATGGCAGACAGCATCCCCTTTTTACACATTACGGCAGACAGAGACCCCTTTTTACACATTACGGCAGACAGCGTCCCCTTTTTACACATTATGGCAGACAGCGTCCCCTTTTTACACATTACCTATAACTACCCCACCCAGCCACTACTAATAATGGTATCACCCCCACCCCCTCCCCAGTTGCCATATGTCCCTACAACTACCCCCACCCAGTCCCTACTACAACTAGTCACCCCCACCAGCCATGTGTCACTACTACTACAATCAAACCCACCCCCAGCAGCCGTGTGTCAATACGCTAACTCCCGGCTGCACAGGGGCAGGGAAAGCACATGCCGGACTCTGCCAGGGAGCGATGGTGCGGTGTTATCAGCGTGTATACCCACCGCCTGCAGGTCCCTGCACACCTACTCACCTCTTCTCTCTGCCGGGCTGAGATCCGAGGCGGGGACACACATGGAAGGGGGTGCGGGACGCAGCTCAAGCATTACCGTTGCCGCCAATGATTGGTGAAATATCTCCGCCCGGGTGAAGGTCCCGCTCCCGGCCTCCTCCACTTGCTCCAGCAGCTCCGTGGCCTCTTTCTACGGTTTGAGGATGGTCATCGAGACGGGAGGGAGGGGGGGAAGTGAGGAGGAACGCGGTCACTTCATTATTATTTTGGGGAGGTGGGAGGCGGAGATGACGATGGCGCCATCTTGTATAGATAGCTCAGCTTGCACCCCAGCTCATCCTGCACTGTGTGCAAGGCACACAGCGCATATAGCTAGTTACGGCTCTGGCACTGCAGGGGAGGCAGATATAACATGTGCAGAGAGAGTTAGATTTGGGTGGGTTATTTTGTTTCTTTGCAGGGTAATACTGGCTGCTTTATTTTTACACTGCAATTTAGATTGCAGATTGAACACACCACACCCAAATCTAACTCTCTCTGCACATGTTATATCTGCCTCCCCTGCAGTCCCATGGTTCTGCCCAACTGCTAACAAAGTTCCTGCTGCGATCAACTCAGAATTACCCCCACATGCAGGAAGTCAATGGGCTGACACACATAGGGGTATATTTACTAAAGGGCGAGTTTTCAGAAGTGGAGATGTTGCCCATAGCAACCAATCAACATTTTGACCTAACACCGCAAGGAGTTTAGACCAAATATGTCCAAAACATTTGCAGAGTCCCATCAGACTGATGTATCAAACCTTCTAAAGAGGGCAGGTAGAGAAGTTGCCCATAGCAATGGAGTAGCTTCTACCTGTCATTTACCTAGTACATTCTATAAAATGACTGGTTGCTATGGGCAACTTCTCTTTAGAAGGATTGATACATTTCCCTATGAAAGTAATCTTGATCTGAATCCTGTTCACAGTGTCCTCTTACACATCATGCCACGGTGACAGTTTTGCCTCTCTCTCCAGCAGTCACATTTTACCATTGTGTGCAATCAGAGCCGGCCATAGGCATAGGCAAACTAGGCAATTGCCTAGGGCATTTGATATGCCTAGGGGCATCAACAGCTTCTGCTGATTAAAATGATATGCGGCATGCCTATATTCTGTTTGTAGCATTTTGTATGCAGATATAGCCACAGTCTCACACAGAATATAGGCATGCTGCATATCATTTTAATCAGCAGAATCTGCTTGTGCATCCTAGCCACATAGCAATGCAAATAAGATACATTTAAAAAAAAAAAAAGGTGCCCGACGTTGGCATTGAGGCAAGATATATGAGTACACATCCGTATCCAAGCAGAGTGTTAGTGGCCGTATCCAGGTCACAGTGTTAGTGGCCGTGTGAGTGCTGTGTGCATGTGAGTGGGTTGGTTGTGCAGTAGTGTTCGGAATATGTGTAAGGAGCATTGTGTGTGTCATGTAAAAACGCATTAATAATGTGCAACATATGTGTAAGGGGCACTATGCGTGTCATTATGTGTATAAGGGCATTAATAATGTGCAGCATATGTGTAAAAGGGTACTACTGTATGTGTGTCATTATGTTTATAGGGGCACTAATAATGTGCAGCAAATGTGTAGGGGGCACTATGTGTGTCATGTGTATAAGGGCATTAATAATGTGCAGCATATGTGTAAGGGACATTACAGTATGTGTAAAAGGGCATTAATAAAGGTTGTCATAATGTGTAAGGCACATTATGTTTATAATGACATTAATAATGTGTCTCATATGTGTAAGGGGCATTACTCTGTGGCATTATGTGTATAAGGTGCTCTACTATGTGGTGTTGCGTATAGAAAGGGCACTACTGTGTCGTCTAATGTGAATAAAGAGCAATAGGGTGTGGTGTAATGTGAATAAGGAGCAATTCAGTGTGATGTAATGTGAATAAGGGGCTCTACTGTGAGGAGTAACGTATATAAGGTAAAGTGATACTACTGTGGGATGTAATATGAATTATGGACACTGTCGCATGATCAAGTGAATAAAGTTGCAGTACTGTGTGGTGTAATTGGAATTGTGGGTACTATTGTGTGGCCATACCCCTTGCCTGCAAAAACACACCCCTTTTTGGGCTGAGCGCCAAATGTGCGAACTGTTCCTATTTAAAATATAGGAGGTACAAACACCAAAATAAGGACTGCTATGGGTGAGGGGTGATGGTGCTGGGAAAGAGGTGCAAGGTCAGAGGCGGAACCAGCGGTGGTGCTAGGGGGCATCAGCCAAAATCTTGCCTAGGGCATCATATTGGTTAGGGCCGGCTCTGTGTGCAATGGCATGTAACCCATGTAACTAAACACACCAGACAATACAGCAGGGGCGGATCTACTGTGAAACTAATAAAGATTAAGCTCCAGGGCCCCTTATCCTGGAGGGGCCCTGAAGAAACTTCTTTTTTTTTTAATGAGTGAATTTTTCAACAAAATCAATGTAGTACTTTAAGTGTGTGTTATTAAAATAAGGTTATGTTAGTGATAGAATCATCACTCACCTTGCTTGTGCATTTCAACACCAACATCTGATTTTTACCTTTTGTTTTTATGTACTGTATGGTTATAGCTCATCACCAACAACACCATGATAACCAGGCTACTAGTAAAGCATAGCTGCTATTACAGCTTGGATGCGCGTCGCTTAGGAGCTGCTGGGAGTTGTAGTCTAGCTCTGTGATTTGCAATCTGTAAATAGCGTGAAACATGTATCCGTTTTAAACTACAATTCCCGATACCCTTCAGAGCTTCTCTTTGTGACATTCCCAGGAATGGTGGAGCCTGAGAGGGCCCGTCCTAGGAAGGAGGCTGGGAGCAATGAAAGGTAAGAAGGAGCCCGAACAAAGAGGCATGCCCGCCATCAGGGGGTTGCTGTGGGTACAGCCAGGGGTGTAACGAGGGTGGCTCCAGTGGAGCGCGAGCTCCGGGCGCCAAAAATGGTAGAGGGCGCACTGCCGCCTGTAACCCCATGTTTCCACAGGCCACTGTACTGGCAGCCGCAGAACAGGAAGAGGAGGAACAGAGGGGGCGCACACTGACTCGGGGACTAGGTAGGGAACAGGGTTGGCCAGAGGCGACAACAGGAGACACTGATAGCCGGCACATGCCGGAACTCTGCCTGCCCTCTTTATATGTCTCAATGTCTGCTTGTAGCTGTGCAGCAGGGTTACTTCTGTCCGTCCTGCTACACCACTCTCTGCCCCCACTGCTGCAGCACCTCTATCTTTCATGGAAGCTGCATCATGTCTCTACTTCAGATGCTGCAACAGCTCTCTCTGCCCTAGCTGCTGCAGCACCTCTTTCTGTCCTGGCTGCTGAAGCACCTCTCTCTGCCCCTCAGGCTGCTGCGGCACAGCTGTCTCTGCCCCTCAGGCATTTCTAGGACATTATTTTCAGTGAACCTTGAAAATATTGTGCCGTAGCAGCCTGAGGGATTGTAACATAGTGGGATATAAGGTCTGGTATGGCAGTTCTAGGGTATTATTTTCGTTAAAAGTTTGGGGGGGGGTTCATCTCTGTGGGGGGGTCAGTACAGGGGAGGCGGTGCCAAAACTTACTCTCGCTCCGGGCACCATGGCGCCTAGCTACACCTCTGGGTACAACTATCCCAGGCCCTGCCTCCTAACAGAGAGGAGAGGGCCCAGGCTGCTCATGCCGCCGTCTGCCCGCCACGATGCTCCGCCCACTTTTCATGACAGAGTCCTGTCACTGTCACAGGAGAGGACGCTGCAAGCTTCTATTGTAAACGTCTCTCCAAAAATGGCCGCCGCCTCAGAGGAGACCGTTATTAAAGATACTGAAGGAGGATCCCCTTGTATCTTTAATAACTGTCTCCTCTGAGGAGGCGGCCATTTTTGGGGGGACGTTTACAATAGAAGCTTGCAGCGTATTCTCCCCCTCCTGTGATAGTGCCAGATCTATTCATGAAAAGGGGCGGAGCTACATGAATTAGAGGGGGCGGAGCTATACAGGACTAGGCTGCTACCACATCTGCTACAGCTGCAGTCAGCCTGTGATAGGTAAATTGAGGGAGAGTGAGTGGGAGACAGTTTGTGTGTGCATGTATGTATGTATGTATGTATGTATGTATGTATGTATGTATGTATATGTATATATATATATATATATATATATATATTATTATTATTTTTTATTATTATTTATTTATATATATTTTTTTGGGGGGCTGCCTATTTTGTGAGTCCCGGGCCCCAGAATTTCTGATGGGAGCCCTGCAAGGATGCGTCTAATAAGGTAATTTTGCTGGTGCTGAGCGGTGTGTGCTGTCCTTGAAATGGTTGCTAGACCCTTTGGACCTTGTTGGATGTTTCCCTATTGTTGCTGGTTTGCCAAGGGGTCCGCATAACAGTTCAAGCTTCAGGGCCCCAAAAATGTAGGTCTGCCACTGCACTACAGATAGGAACTGGTAACACACTGCTTTTTATGTAAAATAAGCCCAACCAGGCACAAAGCTCTGCATGCATACCTCCCAACTGTCCTGATTCTAGCGGGACAGTCCCGCTATTCGGACACTGTACTGCTGTCCCTCCCGCGGGCAGTAGTGTCCTGCGGGTGGGGGTCGGAGCAGTTGGGGTAGCCTCTGATCACCCGCTGCTCTGCAAAGCAGCAAGTGATCTCTGAATATATGCTGTACGAACCCGCATGGCATGTATTCAGTGCAGGGAGGGGAGCAGGGGGCTGCCCAGCTGCTCGGGGAGCGCTGGGCAGACCCCCATAAGGCTGTAAAACGGTCCATATGGTGAGACCACACCCACTCTGAGACCACACCTCACGACTGAGGCCACGCCCCTTTCCGGGTCGCCGCGCAATAGTCCTGACTCCCTCATAGTAAAAGTTTGGAGGTATGTGTATGTGTAACTTTGATGAGATCCATAACTGCATATATTTCACATATATATATATATATATATATATATATATATATATACTTTTTTTGCATGTAGGGACCATCTTGTGTTAGGTGAGACAACCTGTACAATCGCTTCCCATCCCTGTAGCCGCTATCCTATCCCTATATCTGCAAGTATACAGTTGGACCACACACCAGCGCGATGGGAGCCCCCCATGTATATATAATATCATTATGTAACAGCATTACACTTTTTCCTAAACTATTACTAAATTGCTCACCTAGTGCTTCTTGGGTCAATGATGTGTCTGCTCGGTGGCAGCTGTATCACAGACAACGCTACATATTGTTTTCTTGTAACAGTGAATCGGAGAACTTTGGAAAGCATGACATTTTTCGATGCAAGAATTATTATTTGTTACCCTCAAACACAGCAGTGTTACCACAGCCCTTCAATGCATAAACTTGTCAAACTGAAATTACACAGATGGTTATTGTGAAGTATGCTCCAACTCTGCAGCATGATATTTACAAATAGCAATCACAGTTCTATTGTGGACAAACACTATACAATCAAATAGTAAAAAATAACCCATAGGAATTAATCACATTGTAATTGTCATTTTTATTAATATCAAACAAAATCATATACAGATGGAGCTAGGGAGGCCAATCCCGGGCCATTTTTTTAATCCCGGGTATCGGGATTGAAAAATGGTCAATCCCGGTATTCCCAGGATACCCGGGATTGGCTTTCAACTGTTTCCGGCCATCCCCCACGCACAGACGGAGATGTTCTCCATTCAAGTGAATGGGACGCATCTCCGTCGCAGGTGTGAACGCTCGGCCGGCCGGGGACGTTCTCGGCGTTAGTCGGGTGCGCCTAGTCACAGACGGAGCCACGACTAGCGTGGCTCCATCTGCATATGATTGGTTTCTATAACAAGCCTAAAGTTACTGCTTGGAACTGGGTGTTTTGCACGTACATAATAGAGGATGAAGTAACACATTTGATGTTAAGGTTTTTTTTCTTAACCATGAAATGGCTCAATTCCGATTTGTATGGTATTGCACAGATACAGGGAATCAGCTGTGCAATACCATACAACTAATAAGCTAATGCAGCAGCAGGTGTCTGTAGGAAAAAGGAAGCCTCCTGTCAGCATCTGAGATCTAAGCACTGCGTACAAAGACGCACCATCAAATCACCTGATCTACCTCATCCATCGGCGTAAGCCAAGCTTATTTAGGACTGACCACTGGAACTCCTCTGCCAGGTCTAGGAAGTCTGTGTCTGATGACACAAACCCTGGGCTTGGCACACTTACAAAACATTGTGCGTTGTACTGCATATACAGTATGGTACCTTAGAAACTAAAGAAATAATAATAATAATAATAATAATAATAATATTCTTGAAATCTACAAAGAAATGAAATATATATATATAGGGGTAAGTTTGCATATCGTGTGTTTAAGCCCCAAATTTTAAACTGCAATAGCAGGGTTCTGTTTTTTTTTTATTTTTATGTTGGCTTAAACAGGCTAAGAAACGGTGACATGCAGAAGCCACTATAATAAAATATTTTAGGATTTAGATTTGGCACTTCTACAGCGAATAGAAGAATTATATTTCAGCACATACAGTACATAAGCGTTATGGTTAGGAAAAAAGCACGGGAGAATTTGGATTCAAAACAGTGAAAGTTCCTTCAAAACAGAAAACAGACCCATCAACAACACAGCAACCTGTATTGATCAGGCAAATCATAGCAAGAGACAGGTTCTCATGCATTATACCATACAAGAATAAGGTTCTATCTGTGTAATAATATCTCCAGGGCCAGGGCTCCAATGCTAAGCCAAGCATGGTGTCCAATGTAATACGCATGGGAAAGAACATGTCACTGTCCTGCAAATGCAGTACCTGTCTGTTGCACCCTATACACCCTATCGGAGCCTTTGGAACAACCTCCGTTTGCCTGTGTTCTTTCAAGGATAAGGAACAGCTACAACTGTATATCTCTATGGAGGAGAAAGAATTAGCCATTACCTCATTTCCCAATAACAAGACATCCTGCCTAGGTGACGTCCCAATTTCTTTATTCATAAAGCACAAATTCTTATTTACATCTGAATTGCATGAAACCTTCAAGTGCATTAAGATTTTTTTCTTTCTTGTACAGCCAATCAAGGCAAAGGCCCATTAACGTCAACTAACTAATTGCTAAAATTCTACATTAAGCAGTTTGAACTAATTAAGTATGCAGTCCCTAATTGCATATTTCTTTGACACCTACAATTTGCTAGTAAGTTGCAGCCAGTTCTTTTAGTGCCAGTGTTTATGGAGGCTTCCACAAAAATGTTTCCTCCAGAGAGCTGGATCCTGCAAACCAGTATCCTTCACCTACCCACAGCTGACTGGGAGAGATGTCAGAGGGCCATGGGTCGCACACACTGAAGGCTAAATGGGAGGTGAAAATGAGCACGTTTACTGACGAAAGGTAGTGACAGCTTTTGGGCCATTTGGGCCATGTATTGTCTGCTCTAAATCCCATAAAATAAAATACTCAACAACTGTAAAAATCATTGGCTTGTAAGATCAATGACTGACAAACAAACCCCTACTGCTCCGGCATTAGCCAAAATAATCCTTGCAAGATCAGGGTTGGTACCAAGTGTGCACAATGCATATCTCTGGTCAATGAAAAACTGGACATGAACGTTTTATGTGTAATAGTCATAACGGGTTGGGTATGTGTGACCAGCGGGATTCCGGCTGTAACATGGCCGGCGGGGAGAGGGCAAGCGCAACGAAGCCCCGGTGTCTCGCTGCGCCCGCAACAGGTTCTATTCCCACTCTACGGGTGTCGTGGGAATAGTCCCTGTTGGTCGGCATGCCGACCGTCGGGATTTTCAGATGCTGGGATCACGGCATCAGTATTGTGACCCGAGGTCTCCTAACTGCCGGTCACATAACCGCATCCCATCATAACTGCGTGATTAAATATGAATAAATTATGTGACAATGAAAAAGATCTCAATGAGCTTCTATTCTCACACATGTATTTGTACAATCTGAATTAAGGGGCTGATTCACAGGTGGACACTATGTTGATTTTTACGCAAATGGGTGATTTTTCCCCTCAACCGGGCATGCACCGGAGCCGCGTGCACTTGTCCAGCAATGGTGCTGTGGCTCCGAATGCAGTGCCCTGGATACTGAAGCCTGAGTGATAGGCTGCAGCTGTTTGGGGGCAGAGTGGTTGTGGTGATGGGGAGCATTTGACAAAATGGAGGTATGTCAGCCCTGTTTTGTAGGCGCTCCCAAGCCAGTGTTTGCATCTTCTGACGTAGATTTACGGTCCTCTGTAGCAGAGTTCTGGGGTCCATTCTGAGTAACCTTATAGTTACTCAGAAGGCAGATGACAGCCCAATGGTGATCCGATGCTGCCTTTTAGGAAGCAACAGCGGATCACAGAAGCCAGAAGTGGTGTCTTTTTACTTAAGACGCCTCTTGCAGATTTTACATAATATCGCACAGATGTTGTACAAATGCTGTCCACCTCTGAATCAGGTCCAAACTGCGATCTATGCTTTGTAATACACACTCGGTCACAATGTTTTATGTCATGTAGGTATAACTGAGCTGAAGAAAGGCAATACAGGATTGTGGAAGAGAATTCCCTTTTTTCCCCCCACGATTTTCAGAATTTGAATTGTTACAGTATAAACTCTTCAACATGTTCGGAAAACGCAATCGATGCTCAGTGACCACATTGAGGACATGAATCATGTTCTTGAGGTGGTCATGATTGCTGCCAGCTTCCTTAGCTTAGGAGCATTGGCCCTCATTCCGAGTTGTTCGCTCGCTAGCTGCTTTTAGCAGCATTGCAAACGCTAGGCAGCCGCCCTCTGGGAGTGTATCTTAGCTAGTCAGAATAGCGAACGAAAGAGTATCAGAATTGCTACTAAATATTTTCTTGCAGTTTCTGAGTAGCTCCAGACCTGCTCCTAGATTGCGATCAGCTCGGTCCGTTTAGTTCCTGGTTTGACGTCACAAACACGCCCTGCGTTCGGCCAGCCACTCCCCCGTTTCTCCAGACACTCCCGCATTTTTCCCTGACACACCTGCGTTTTTTAGCACACTCCCGGAAAACGCTCAGTTACCACCCAGAAACGTCCCTTTCCTGTCAATCACTCACCGATCAGCAGTGCGACTGAAAAGCGCCGCACGATCAACAGCAAACTGCTAAGTTTTTAGTTATATAACTAAGCGCATGCGCCCTGCGTACAATGCGCATTTAGCAACAAATCGCAGCATAGCGAAAATCGTCAACGAGCAAACAACTCGGAATGACCACCATTGTTAGACATTATATTATGAGATCATTACTATAACCAAGCGAAGTACATATCGGATATCCTTCCTGTAGAGAACAAGTGCTGAATATCACAGTGAAGAAAAAAAAACTTATCTCACCTGAAAATTTCCAAAACAACTTCCTCCAGGTAAGGTGACGTAGCAGACAAATGGTGGATCAGGGGATGGGACTGATTCATAGGCCAACAAGCTTTCACTTGGGAAGATTGCCTTTCTCTTCTCTTTTTTCTCCCAAAATTCTTGAAGTAAGGCAACGACATTCACTGGATGAAAGACATAAGATTTGGCAGGTGTTATTATAGAAACACAATGATATAGGGCACGACTGATAAAATTGTTATATTTAGTAATTGAAAGAGTAAGACAGATAACAGTGAATCCAGGTCAACAGAATGAAGACACTACAGTAGTATTTAGATCCCAGCATCCAGGGACCCCTCGTATTTATCTTAACTTTGGGGGTAGATGTATCAAACCATCAACAGAGATAAAGTGGAGAGGTTGGACATACTGTAGCAACCAATCAGCCTGTGTCATTTTATAGACTGTGCTAGATAAATGATAGTTAGAAGGCAACTGCTTGGTATGGTCAACTTTATCTATTGCGAAGGTTTGTTATCTTCCCCTGGGAGTTAGCCAGAGCCATTCATAAGGAAGATATGGCAGGGAATCAGTAAGCTCTCTGAATCACTGCCAGACAGTAACTGTTCCAGTGGGAAGCTTAGAGGTCTATTTACTAAGCCTTGGGTGGAGATAAAGTGCCAGCCAATCAGCTCCTAACTGTCATTTTACAAACACAGCCTGTGACATGGCAGTTAGGAGCTGATTGGCTGGTACTTTATCTCCGTCCACTTTATCTCCATCCAAGGCTTAGTGAATAGACCCCTTAGACTCTGAGTGCCGGATACTGTACATCAAGCATCACATTTTGCATCCCACCACTGATTGCAAGCATAGCAGTGTCTAGTAATGCCGAATACTTGGATGATTGCGCACAAAGGGGCTTATTTATTAACAAGTGTTAAAACTAGCTGTGAATGATAAAACTCTGGAATCCCGACACGCATCAGAATGGCAATGCCGGAACCCTGACAGGGTCAGGAGACCGATGCCAGCATCCTGACAGCCAGCATCCCGAACGTAAGTATAGTGGGCGTGTTATGGCCGGGGTGGAGACTAGGTTTAGGCGTCACCCTGGGGGGTTAGAGTTAGACTGTGGGGCTTGGGGTTAGGATTAGGCTGTGGAGAGGGGGGGTTAGGGTTAGGCACCAACAAGGGGAGGTTAGGGTTAGGCAATAAGGGGAGAGGTTAGGGTTAGGGGCTGCGGGAAGGGAGGGTTAGTGGTAGGTTAAAGGGGATAGCATACTTAACTCATCCCTGTGGGGATTTTGAACATCGGGATGCCGGCGTCAGTTTTGTGACTGCTGGCATCCCGTCCGCTGGTCACACATACCGACCCCTGAAAAATTACAGATGGGAACTGATTGGCTGGAGCACCATTTATCATACGTAATGAATTTTATCATCCTTCCCCGACACAGGGATCTATTTACTAAGCCTTCTATGGCGATAAAGTGGATGAAGATAATGTACCAGCCAATCAGTTCCTAACTGTAATTTTTCAAACCCAGCCTGTGACATGTCAGTTAGGAGCTGATTGTATGGTACTTTATCTCCATCCAAGGCTTAGTAAATACACCCCATAACCTTCTTAGGGAAGAATATGCCACAGGGTAGCGATAGCTGAGAAATGCACTTCTCGGTAGGATGAAGTGTATTGGCAGGGGGTACCAAGGGGCGGGTCTGGGACTCAGGGTCGACAACAAAAAGGTCGACACACCTTAGGTCGATGCCAATTGGTCGACACACCTTAGGTCGACATGGACAAAAGGTCGACAGGAACAAGGTCGACATGGAAAAAGGTCGACATGAGTTTTTTATGTTTTTTTGGTGTCGTTTTCTTCGTAGAGTGACCGGGAACCCCAATTAGTGCACCGCGTCCCCTCGCATGGCTTCGGGCATGGTGCCTTCGCTCCGCTCCGCTTCGCTCGGCACAGATTACCATTCCAATCGTAGTCCACGTGGATCGTTAAGTATGAAAAGGTTCGAAAAAAAAAAACTCATGTCGACTTTTTTCCATGTCGACCTTGTTCCTGTCGACCTTTTGTCCATGTCGACCTTTTGTTCATGTCGACCTAAGGTGTGTCGACCAATTGGCGTTGACCTAAGGTGTGTCGACCTTTTTGTTGTCGACCTGGAGTCCGGATACCCCAAGGGGCAGTGATAAAGTGATAAGAAAGAAGTATGTTACTATGGGGGGGAATTTGCCATTGACACAAGACAGCAAAAGGGAGGAAGTGTGTTACTATGGGGGGGGGGGGGGGGTTTGACACAGGGCAGTGATAGGGACGAAGTGTGTCACTTGTTACTATGGGGGGAGAGGGGATGTGCCACAAGGCAGCAAAAGGGAAGAATTGTGTTACTATGAGGGGGGGGGGCACAGGGCAGTGATAGGGAAGAAGCATTGGCGTTTCTATAATGGGTGCAATGGGTGTGGTGCACACGGGCCCCTGGGTCCAGGGGGGGCCCACACCGCACCCATTTTAATACTTACCCTTCGGAGTCCAGCGCCGGGAGCTGTGATCATGTTGGTAGCCAAATTTGTCTCCGGATTATGGTGGGCGCCATGTTTCCGAAGACCTGCGCATGCACAATGCCGGAGTCTACAGCGCCGTGCAGAGGAGGGGGCCCACCCGGAGGTGCACACGGGCCACCTCCTCTGAAGAAATGCCCCTGGGAAGAAGTGTGTTACTATGGGGGGAAGGGGGGGGGGGGGTGCCACAGGGCAGTGATAGGGATGAAGTTTGTTACTATGGGGAGGGCTGTGCTATACAGGGCAGCAGTAGGGAAGAAGTGTGTTACTATGGGGGGAAGGGGGGGGGGGGGTGCCACAGGGCAGTGATAGGGATGAAGTTTGCTACTATGAGGAGGGCTGTGCTATACAGGGCAGCGGTAGGGAAGAAATGTGTTACTATGTGGGGAGGGGTGTTTGTGCTATACAAGGCAGTGATAGGGAAGAAATGTGGGAGTAATGTACCACAGGGCACTTGCCTAACTGTGGTCTAAGGTAACTAGCTAACAAAAGGGTAACCCCACAATATGTGACCTGTCACTCGTTAAGCATTTTTGTTGTCCAAGTATGAGTCTGTTCTTTTATATTTGATAACATGTATATTAGATTTTCAGAGCCTTAAAAAATTTTCACAGCCCAATTTTATTCAAATTGTCAGACCACTGTGTAACTATACAGTTATTTATCTGACAAGTTAATACATCTTGATTTCTCCAGTCTCCTCATGGTCACCTCTGGCCTTACTGAACTGTTTATATTACTATGATGAAATTAGCTGATGGGGGAATATCAAAACATCAATTTAACATCTCATATTGATGATCTCAAATAAACAGTATAACGGTTTTGGTTTGGATCTGTGAAAAGAATGAATGGCTGGAACAGAAACACTAAAGTTGAAAATATCAACAAAAGCTTACAGAATTCCTGCTGGAATAATTTTGGCTTGGCAGTTCTAGAGCCAGTGGAATAGAGCAAGAAATGTGTAATAAATAAAGAATCTCTAAAGGAACCTGCACAGTACATAATCACCACTTTTTTAAAGCTCTTTAATCGCCTGTAACATCAAAATGTTAATCTGTAAAAAATGTCAAATAAATACCATCTGGAGCCCATGTAGATCAGTGTAAGCTGTCATTGTTGCTCAAGAATAAACTATAGAGAGTCCTAATTCTCAAATGAGCATGTAAAAAAAGCCTATTTTTTATCACTGCTCACTCTGATCTAAAAAGTGTCAGTTCATGGGGTCAGTCTTTTCTATTGATGAACTGTCAAAAAAGTGATTCTGAACCTTAACTTCAAATCTCAAGCCATTTTCCCAGTGATTTCTGCAGCGCTGCTGCGCCGCGGAGCTCCGGAGGGTAAGTATTAACAATAATAAGTGTGGTGTGGGCCCCCGGGGGCCCGTATGCACCGCACACACTGCACCCATTATAAATACACTAGTGTCTAGAGTACTGCATCAGTGCTGCAGTAGTAAAAATAAACAGCATGTACAGTACAGAAGTCAACAGGAACATGGCACTGGCACCATGATCCCAAAGACCTTTAGCTTTGATAAATCTCCCCCACTGACAGCAATGTAGAACACTTTTTCAAGTGTAGAAAAGTGGAGTTGTTGCCCCCAGCAACCAGCAGCTTCCACCTATCATTTTATAATATTTACTTGATAAATGCTAGCTAGCAGATGATTGATTGCTATGGGCACAGTCTCCACTTGTCTACTTCTCCACTCTTTAGAAGGTTGATACATTTATTACTAAAAATACCCTAAAGTACAAGTCACCTACCCTTTACACATTTGGGCAAGAGAGGGGTTAAACTCCATTAGATCTTTGATCTAAACACTAAAAACACCTACTGTATGTATTCACTTGACAAATCCAAATGTGCATTTATTAATTCTCATAAATTAAGCTTTCTTATGGAATCACCAACTCTACTCAGGAGGGAATAATGAATTTTCTAAGGGCTTCTACGATTTCTGCATCTTCATAAAGCTGCTATTATGCATTCCATCCAACCATCTCGCTTTCAGTGGGACAGTTCTGCTTTTTCGGGGCACTGTCCCACTGTCTACCTGTCAACCAAAGAGTCCTGCGAGTGGGGAGAGTTGGGCATGGGGCACTGTCATCACTGCTCTGCTGTGCACGGCCATCGAGAGTGGTGATGGGCCCATTTACTGGGTGGAGAAGGGCATGCCCAAAACAGGGTAGTGCAATCATGCGCCCTACAAAAAAAAGCCCAGGGCCTGGGTAAAGAGTATCCTTCCCCTACCCTCTCGGTGCCTCTGTTGCTGTGCCGATTTATTGCAAAGTCTACCTACCCACCTCCAGAGGCTACTCTATTGGAATACAATCTTCTTCAAATTGCTGTATATGTGCATGCAGTAATGTGTTACTGTACCACTGCATTTGGGACTGGAATGCAAAAATATGCATAAGATGCCTTCTTGATCTACTGTAAGTGCAGCAAAATTACAGTAGACCAGAGTGTAATAAAAAGCAATTGCTCCCTCCTCAAGGCTCCGATACCAAACGATCCCTGAATATTTTTGTTGTACTACCCCACTCTGGACCTCAGAAAATTGTCTGCACACATTTTGGAGGTGGCGAAATCCCAGATTGTTATAAATTGGAAAAAGACCTCTTCCCCGCTTCTCTCTGCACTTAAGACCCAGATTTGGCATTTTGCGGCCCTGGAGGAAATAATAGGATTTTAATTACCTACCGGTATATCCTTTTCTCGTAGTCCGTAGAGGATGCTGGGGTCCACATTAGTACCATGGGTATAGACAGGTCCCTTGGGAGCCATGGGCACTTTAAGAGTTTAATAGTGTGGGCTGGCTCCTCCCTCTATGGCCCTCCTATCAGACTCAGTCTAGAAATTGTGCCCGAGGAGACGGACATACTTCGAGAGAAGGAAATACACAGATAGTGGTGAGACTCATACCAGCTCACACATAACAACAGAAAACCAAGCTAACCAACTTGAATCAAGTCAGCAACGGCTGAACAACAGTACTTAACCAAGTAACAATGCAGTACCAGTGGCGTGCGGTGAGGTCATTGGCTGGTGAGGCACTGCAGCCATAATGATCCGAAAAGTCCGGCATCGCCACTTGTGATGTCATGGAAGTAGGCTGACAGTGCCTGTCTACTTCTATTTTTCTATTTAAACATTTATATATTTTTTGAAGATATGTGTTTTAGGTAGCCCTTTATTTGAAATAGTTGGGGGATTTGGGATCAGAGTTAGGTACCCCTTTTTACACATTACGGCAGACAGCGTCTCCTTTTTACACATGACGGCAGACAGCGTCCCCTTTTTACACATTACGGCAGACAGTCCCCCTTTTTTTTAGACATTACGGCAGACAGCGTCCCCCTCTTTTACTCATGACGGCAGACAGTCCCCCTTTTTTACACATTACGGCAGACAGCGTCCCCCTCTTTTACTCATGACGGCAGACAGTCCCCCTTTTTTACACATTACGGCAGACAGTCCCCCTTTTTTACACATAACGGCAGACAGTCCCCCTATTTTACACATAACGGCAGACAGTCCCCCTATTTTACACATAACGGCAGACAGTCCCCTTTTTTTACACATAACGGCAGACAGTCCCCTTTTTTTACACATAACGACAGACAGTCCCCCTATTTTAGACATAACGGCAGACAGTCCCCCTATTTTACACATAACGGCAGACAGTCCCCCTATTTTACACATAACGGCAGACAGTCCCCTTTTTTTACACATAACGGCAGACAGTCCCCTTTTTTTTTACACATAACGGCAGACAGTCCCCCTATTTTACACATAACGGCAGACAGTCCCCCTATTTTACACATAACGGCAGACAGTCCCCTTTTTTTACACATAACGGCAGACAGTCCCCCTATTTTACACATAACGGCAGACAGTCCCCTTTTTTTACACATAACGGCAGCTTTTTTTGTGTGTCTGTGTGTGTGTGTGTGTGTGTGTGTGTGTGTGTGTGTGTGTTACTCGCCTTGGGGGGCCAGGGTCCGGACACTCTCCTTGGCTGCGCTATGATGGTCTCAGGCGCTGAGTAGGCGCAGCGGGACTCGGGGACGACGGCAGTGGCGGGACAAGGGGGAAGGCGCGTCTCACACTCCTTCCACCGGCGGTACAGAGGGTTAGGCTCCCGGACAGTTCTCCTCCCGCGCTGCTGACTCCGGCCTGACAGGGCCAGCCGCCCGCTCCACCGCTGCTGCTCACTGCTACAGGGGCGTGCTATGGGTTGAAAGCACGCCCCTGACACTCCTCTGTCAAAGCGGCACTTCCACAAAGTGCCGCTTCACGTGTATTTTTTCATGGGCTTTTACTGCCCAATTCTTAGCACCGCCTACCCGCTTCCTGCCGTTGCTATGACAGCGGGAGGCACCGACAGCGGTGCCTCCTAAACTGATTTAAAATGATTATTTTAAACTAAAAGAATCATTAAAATAATATAAAGCCTAAATCATATACTTATGACACAGTATATGTGTCATAAGTATTTTCTTTATATTATTTTAATGATTATGACAGGGGAGGCACTGCCTCCCCTGCCTCCCCTGACTGCACGTCCCTGTGCAGTACTCAACCAAGGAACAAGGCAGTACTGAACAAGGTAACAACTGCAGGAAAACGAAGCACTGGGCGGGCGCCCAGCATCCTCTACAGACTACGAGAAAAGGATTTACCGGTAGGTAATTAAAATCCTATTTTCTCTTACGTCCTAGAGGATGCTGGGTCCACATTAGTACCATGGGGATGTATCAAAGCTCCCAGTATGGGAGGGAGAGCGCGGAGGATTCTGCAGAACCAATTGACCAAACCTTAGGTCCTCAGAGGCCAAAATATCGAACTTGTAAAACTTAGCAAACGTGTTCGACCCTGACCAAGTAGCTGCTCGGCAAAGCTGTAAAGCTGAGACATCCCGAGCAGCCGCCCAGGAAGAACCTATTTTACGAGTAGAGTGGGCCTTAACAGATTTTGGACACGGCAATCCTGCCGTAGAATAAGCATGCTGGATAGTAAACCTGATCCAGTGAGAAATCGTCTGCTTTGAAGCAGGCCACCCAACCTTGTTGGGATAATAAAGGACAAACAGAGCGTCCAACTTTCTGTGAAGAGAAGTTCTCTTCACATAAATATTCAAAGCCCTCACAACATCCAAGGACTTTGATGAAATTGAGGAATCTGTAGCCACTGGCACCACAATAGGTTGGTTGATATGAAAAGCCGACACAACCTTCAGAAGAAATTGCTGACGCGTCCTGAGCTCAGCTCTATCTTCATGAAAAATCAAGTAGGGGCTCTTGTAGGACAATGCCCTCAATTCCGACACACGTCTAGCAGATGCCAATACCAACAGTGTGACAGCCTTCCAAGTAAGAAATTTGACCTCACCCTCCTGTAAAGGCTTGAACCAATCTGACTGCAGGAACTGCAGTACCACATTAAGATCCCAAGGTGGGGTAGGAGGCACAAAGGGAGGTTGGGTGTGCAGAACCCCTTTCAAGAAAGTCTGAACCTCAGGGAGGGCAGCCAATTGTTTCTGGAAGAAAATGGACTAAGGCCGAAATCTGGAATTTTATGGAGCTCATGCGCAGGCCCACAGCCACCCCTGCTTGCAGGAAGAGGAGAAACCATCCAAGTTGAAACTCCACCGTAGGAAACTTCTTGGATTCACACCAAGACACGTACTTTTTCCAAATCCGAGGGTAATGTTTTGACGTTACTCCTTTCCTAGCCTGTATCAGGGTAGGAATAACTTTGATCGGAATGCCCTTCCGAGCTAATATCTGGCATTCAACCTCCATGCCATCAAATGTAGCTGTGGTAAGTCTTGATAAGTGAACGGTCCCTGTTGCAGAAGGTCCTCTCAAAGAGAAAGAGGTCTTGGATCTTCCAGCAGTAACTCCAGACGATCCACGTACCAAGCCCTTCTTGGCCAGTCCGGAGCAATGAGGATCGCCTGAACTCTTGTTCTTTTGATTATTTTGAGAATCCTTGTAATGAGTGGAAGTGGAGGGAACACATACACTTACTTGAACACCCACGGAGTTACCAGGGCATCCACCGCCACTGCCTGTGGATCCCTCGACCTGGAACAATACCTCCGAAGCTTCTTGCTGAGGCGTGAGTCCATCGTGTCTATTTGAGGTACGCCCCAAAGACTTGTCACCTCTGCGAACACCTCTTGGTGCAGGTCCCACTCTCCCAGATGGACTTCGTGTCTGCGGAGGAAGTCCGCTTCCCAGTTGTCCACTCCCGGAATGAAGATTGCTGACAGTGCCACCGCGTGCTTTTCCATCTAGAGGATGATTCTTGTTACCTCTGACATTGCAGCTCTGCTCTTCGTTCTGCCTTGTCGGTTTATGTAGGCCACTGTCGTTACATTGTCCGACTGAACCTGAATGGCCTGATCTTTAGAAGATGTGCGGCTTGTAGAAGACCATTGTACACGGCCCTTAGTTCCAGAATGTTTATCGGAAAGGATGGATTCCAGACTTGACCACCTTCCTTGGAAGTTTTCCCCCTAGGTGACTGCTCCCTAACCTCTGAGACTTGCATCCGTGGTTAGGAGGATCCAATTCTGAATCCTGAACCTGCGGCCCTCTAGTAGGTGAGTAGTTTGCAGCCACCAGAGGAGCGATATTCTGGCTTTCGGTGACAGACGTATCCTCTGGTGCATGTGAAGATGAGATCCCGACCATTTGTCTAGGAGATCCAGTTGGAAAGACCGTGCATGAAATCTTCCGTACTGTAGAGCCTCTTAGGAGGCAACCATCTTCCCTAGAAGGCGAATGCACTGATGAACTGATACCCGAGCTGGCTTCAGTACATCCCGGACCATTGTTTGTATCACCAATGCTTTCTCCTCCGGCAGAAACACCCTCTGTACTTCCGTGTCGAGGATCATCCCCAGGAAGGACAGTCTCCTTGTCAGCTCCAGATGCGACTTTGGAAGATTCAGGATCCATGATCCTGGAGTAATAGAGTTAAGAGAGCAATGCTCTGCAACAGCTTCTCCCTGAAAGACGCTTTTATCAGCAGATCGTCCAGATAAGGAATTATGTTTACACCCTGCTTGCGAAGGAGTAGCATCATCTCCGCCATTACCTTGGTGAACACTCTTGGTGCTGTGGAGAAGCCAAACGGCAGCGCCTGGAACTGATAGTGATAGTCCAGCAGCGCAAATCTGAGATAAACCTGGTGAGGTGGCCAGATCGGGATGTGAAGGTACGCATCCTTGATTTCCAGGGATACCAGGAATTCCCCCTCTTCCAGACCTGAGATCACCGCTCTCAGAGACTCCATCTTGAAGTTGAATTCCCTCAAGTAGGGGTTCAATGACTTTAGGTTTAATATCGGTCTTACCGAACCGTCCGGTTTCGGTACCACAAACTGGTTTGAATAATAACCTTTGTGTTGTAGGTGAGGTGGAACTGAAACAATGACATTTGACCTTAGCAATTTTTGAATGGCTTCCTGTAGGATGGCACTTTCTGTCAGCGAAGCTGGCTAGCCTGATTTGAAGAATTTGTGAGGTGGGAGTTCTTGAAACTCCAGTCTGTACCCCTAGGTAACAATATCCAGTACCCAGGGATCCACGCATGAGGACGCCCAGCCATGACTAAAATTTCTTAGTCTTGCTCCCACCTACCCGATCTCCAGGCTGGGAGTTCCACCGTCATGCCAAGGATTTTGAGGAAGCAGAACCAGGTTTCTGTTCCTGGGAGCCTGTGGGTGCAGGTTTTCGGGATTTCCCCTACCACCTCTAAAGAAAGTGGAGGGGTATTTGGACTTTTTAACTTTAGCGGTCCGAAAGGACTGCATCACAGACGTAGGATATGATTTCCTAGTCGGTGGTGTGCAGAGGGAAGAAAAGTTGACTTACCCGCAGTTGCCGTGGAGATCCACGCATCTAACACTTCCCCAAACAGTGCCTAACCTGTGAATGGTAGGTTCTCCACACTTTTCTTGGATTCCGCATCCGCAGACCATTGGCGCAGCCAAAGTCCTCTGCGTGCTGAGACAGCCATGGAAGAAGCTCTCGCATTCAGATGTCCAAGGTCTTTCATGGCTTCCACCTTGAAACCTG
Organism: Pseudophryne corroboree; assembly: GCF_028390025.1. Classification (NCBI taxonomy): domain Eukaryota; kingdom Metazoa; phylum Chordata; class Amphibia; order Anura; family Myobatrachidae; genus Pseudophryne; species Pseudophryne corroboree. The sequence goes on from NC_086444.1 coordinate 210,574,010, forward strand.
CAGAATCCTGTATGTGACGTAAAAACAATTCAATGTCACTTCTATCCATAAAATATAACTCCTCTAGTAAAGTGCCTGATCACTTTACTATGGCTTTAGAAATCCATGCACAAGCAATAGTGGGTCTTAAAGCTACGCCATTTGCTGTGTATAAAGATTTGAGTGTAGTCTCAATCTTGCGGTCGGACGGCTCTTTTAAAGCGGTGGACCCAGGCACAGGCAAAACCACTTTCTCAGACAATCTAGAAACAGAAGCGTCTACTACCGGCGGGTTTCCCACTTTTTCTTATCCTCCTCAGGGAAAGTAAAAGCAATGAGAACCCTTTTAGGGATCTGGAATTGTTTCTCTGGGTTTTCCCAGGATTTTTCAAACAATGCGTTTAATTCCTTAGATGCATGAAATGTAAGGGAGGATTTCTTAGTGTCAGTAAAGTAAGCCTCCTCTACTTGCTCAGGTATCTTATCAGTATTGTGTAAAATGTCCTTAATAGCCTCAATCATTAGTTGCACCCCCTTAGCAAGGGATGCTTCACCCCCCAGGATATCCCCCTCACAGTCTCCTGTATCAGAGTCGGTATCCATGTCGACTTGCATTATTTGGGCAAGAGCATGCTTTTTAGGATATATATATATCAGGGGTTTTGGATGAGGTAGCGGGAGCAGAAAACGTCAAAACCTCTGCTGATCTTTTCAAAACCTGTGTTTCAGTCTCATTATGAGCTATCTTAGATGAAATCTGGGCTATCATTCTCTTAAGAGAAGCCACCCACGGGGGTTCGGATTCAGAAGGCTGAGACAGTACATTGCATTCCTGAGTACATGGAATAGACTCCTCTGGAGAGGACACACACTCTGCAGCACAAGATACAGAGTCCCTAGACATGGTAATGTGAGATATATAACACACACACACACAGGAAAATGTCAGACACAGTTTCCCCCAAGTACCTTCAGAGAGACACAAAGTATAAGGAGCCAGCACACACAGCGCCCCAGTAGGCAGTTATATGATAAATGCCTGGCGCTGACTGAGTAACCTTAATAGCTTAAACAGTTAATAACACTCTCTCCCCCCCCCCCTTCTATAACCCCCTGGTACCGCACAGGGTAGCTGGAGTTATGTGGAGGGTCAGCGCTCCCTATCAGCGTGTCTGTATGTAATCTGCAGGGAGAAAATGGCACTGGTGAGTACTGGATCCGCTCTGAGGAGAAGCCCCGCCGTAATGGCGCGTCTTCCCGCACTTATTAGTTTATACTGGCCTGAGGTTTGCTGCAGCTAGCAGTGGGATTAGCGTGTTAGCTAGTTTTGACTAGTGTTAGGGTGTTGCGCTGGCACACTATGGTACCGCTGAGCCCTCCGAAGCGCAGCCTGTCAGCGCTGCGCTCCGACCCTTATGCCGCCATTCCCACCAGTGACCCGCTTACTAGGGCACCGGTGTCATACTCACCACTCCATCTTCTGGTTCTGTTAGGGGGTGGCGGGCAGTGGCGGATCCAGGGGGGGGGGGGGGGGGCGCCGCGATGAAGGGTCTTGTGGTGGTGGCAGCAGTACTAATGAGTCAACTGACTCATTACAGTGCGCTGCAGCTGGCTGTAGTAAAGCCGGAAGACTCGGAGGAGAGGAGAGGCTTTCCCCTTCTCTCCTCCACTCGGAGTTGCAGAGGGTGCTCTGGCCACGATAGAGCCGGCAGCGCTGTATCACTGCTGCCTGCAGCGTACGCGTTGCGGCTCGTCCTTGTGTGTTCGTGCATATGTAATGAGTGGCAGAGCATCATGCCGTTCATTACAATATGTACAAACTGTGCTGGGCCCCCACAAAGCCACTACAAATACTATATTAACGGAGGGTAGGACAGCATTTTGCTGCCTGCGAACCAGCCTCCAGTTAGTGTTCTCACGACAGTCCCCGCCCCCTCCCCAGCAGCTGCGGCCAGTCAAGGCAAGGAATGCAGAGGACACTGGTCCATAGCACACCGCACCTCCCGGCGCTCTCAGGCTGCTGGAGTGGGAAATCGGCACTGTTGGCCACAAGATGGGTGTCCTTAGAGTAAGGCTCTCTGTATTTCCTGCCCCAAAACCCCTTCTCTGTGCTGTCCTAAACCCCCTTCTCTGTGATCCCTACCCTAAACGCCCTTCCCTATGCTGTCCTAAACCCCCTTCTCTGTGATCCCTACCCTAAACCCACTTCTCTATGCTGTCCTAAACCCCCTTTCTCTGTGATCCCTACCCTAAACCCCCTTCTCTGTGCTGTCCCAAACGCCCTTCTCTGTGATCCCTACCCTAAACCCCCTTCTCTGTGCTGTCCCAAACGCCCTTCTCTGTGATCCCAACCCTAAACCCCCTTCTCTGTGCTGTCCCAAACGCCCTTCTCTGTGATCCCTACCCTAAACCCCCTTCTCTGTGCTGTCCCAAACGCCCTTCTCTGTGATCCCAACCCTAAACCCCCTTCTCTGTGCTGTCCCAAACGCCCTTCTCTGTGCTGTCCCAAACCTCCTTTACTGTGATCCCTACCCCAAACCCCCTTCTCTCTGATCCCTGCCCCCTACCCCCTTCTCTCTATGAAAGTAAATAAATGTATACGTATAGTACATAGGTTCTCAAACTCGGTCCTCAGGACCCCACACAGTGCATGTTTTGCAGGTAACCCAGCAGGTGCACAGGTGTATTAATTACTCACGGACACATTTTAAAAGGTCCACAGGTGGAACTAATTATTTCACTTGTGATTCTGTGATGAGACCTGCAAAACATGCACTGTGTGGGGTCCTGAGGACAGAGTTTGAGAACCTGTGGTATAGTAGATTCCACAGTGGACTTGATGAAGTCTGTGTGACTAAATGCGTTGGATGACCTGTGCTGACCTCATACCCAGATAAGGAACAACCATTTTGTACTTTTACAATAGTCTTTCAACCATATTTTTTAAGTGCGACAGTTTAGCTGTGTTTTTATGTATTGTCCCATTTTTTCATAAATGTACATAATGTGAGATACTTTGTTAATAAATTTTAACTATTTATTTATCAATTTGATATATTACCTTATTTCGGACACCAGTGGTCGCTGCAACTCCTCATCCTTTTCTTATCAATCTCATTTATTCAGGGAAACTACCGTCTCTGTTATTTTTTGAGGGAAATAACGGACGCCTCATAATAAAATAGTGGGGAATGTCTGATAATTTATAGAATTATTTTAATACAACATATCTGGTACGTCTGTTCCCATCACACGTGGCGCAATATTAATCCTTTCTTATATATATATATATATATATATATATATATATATATATATATATATATATACACACTTTTTTTGTAACACAATTATGTTAATAGGGGCCCCTACAAGTTTGTTGTGCAGGGGCCCCCTCAAACCTTAATCCGGCCCTGCTGGGGCAGGATGCTCGCCAGTCGCCACTACCATGTGGAGCATGGAGCAGAGGAGACCCGTCTGAGTGGGTGGCCCGCTCCCTGCCTCCCCATTGCCGCCATCTGAAGCTCCCAGAGGAGGTCAGTTCATCTTTAGGCATAAACAGTATACGTTGCTTGGTAACATATACTGTTTGTACCAAGGAAAAACAGTATATGTGTATGCATACCTTGTGGCATAATGTGAATTTAGGCTCATACCATGTGCTATAATGTGAATTTCGGCTCATACCATGTGGTATAATGTGAATTTCGGCTCATACCATGTGGTATAATGTGAATTTCGGCTCATACCGTGTGCTATAATGTGAATTTCGGCTCATACCATGTGTATAATGTGTTTCCCCAGTGAATCTTTCCCTTCATGCCTCTGTAAACCTCACTACAAATGTCTCACTACTCCCTCCTACTCCTACAGAGACCTTAGCTACCCACTGCCTCTCCCTGTCCCCCTCTCTTTGTTACCCACTGCCACCTCCCCCTGGCATCAAACACTTTTCCATGTCACCCTTTCCCCAGTGTTACCCACTCTGCCTCTCACCGTCACCCTCTCCCTGTCACCCACTGCCTCTCCGTCTCCCACTATGTCTCCTTCATCCACTGCCTCTCCCCTGCGTCACTATAAACCCATCACCCTCTCTCTCCTGTCACCCGCTGCCTCTCCAAAGTGTCACCCTCTTCTCGTCTTACGAATACGACGTTCCCTTTGAGGCTATGACCCTTGTTGCTAGGTCATGCCCTTGTTGTGAAGCCACGCACACCTTCATGGGACCGCACGCCTTCAGCATGCACAAGGTGCCCCCCCCCCCCTGTCATTTTTTCCTGGATCCGCCCCTGGTGGCGACAGTGCTGCGGGAGTGAGCGGTCGCCTCGGGGGCTTGCGATCATCACCCTCAGGAGCTCAGTGTCCTGTCAGCGGAGATAGGGGCCATTAACCTCAAGGGTTGGATCCTACACCCCCCCCCCCCCCCCACCACCCATGTCCCACGAAGCAGGGAGGCTGTTGCCAGCAGTCTCCCTGTACCTAACTTAAAAAAAAAACAATAAAACTAAAAGAACTCCTAGGAGCTCCCCTAGCTGTGACCGGCTCCACCAGGCACATTTTCTAAACGGAGTCTGGTAGGGGGGGTATAGAGGGAGGAGCCAGCCCACACTATTAAACACTTAAAGTGCCCATGGCTCCCAAGGGACCCGTCTATACCCATAGTACTAATGTGGACCCCAGCATCCTCTAGGACGTAAGAGAAAACATATTACTTTTGTGATAGAGGACATGTTTTTACTCAGGTTTGGGCTCCCTGGTTGTTTACGGAGCATAGACCCCAATCCCATTCATCTTCAGTTCTACCCTCATGTTGGACCAATCGACAGCGGATGACGTTTCTTTTTCACTGCTGTGTTTCCAATTCCTATGCTATTGTTTTTTTCTTATTTTTAGATGCTTATTGTGTATTTGCCCTTATGATATTGTTTTGTGGCCCCCCTCAACCTATCCATAACCCACATACTCCCCTATCATTTCCGTTAATCACCTAACTTTTGATTTCATGTTTAATATTTGGTGTGTATTGGGCTCTTGTTACATGGAACTTTACACTTTTAAATGACCCCTACTGCTAATCTAAATATTTCCGGTACTCAAACTACAAAATGCCTGAGATAGCGCAAATTGAAAAGTTCTCTTCGTAAGATCTGCTCCTAGGCAAATTAATCTAAAAAAAGTCTGTAAGATGGCTTATACAATTCGCTAGACAGGAAAACAAGATCAGAAACATATTCCCTGAGCACTTACATTTTTAACTATGGCTGTGCTCATATATATTCTGTATTAGTCAAAGGCCCTAGGGTAACATATAATTCCTTTACATGTACAGAGGAAAACAAAACAAAACAAAACATGCTCCTTGCATTCAGTTCATTTATGTGGGTACTTAGATCAAGAACAATATAGACTTTACATACCAACAAGCGATCCATTATTAAGCATTATATGTTTTCACCACATGAGTTATACCCCTTTCACACCGCACCAATAACCCAGTATTATTGCCGGGTCGATGTGCGGAGTGAAAGGGTTAAGTCCCGAATTACCGGGTCACCTGAATTGGTATTTCTACCCAGGAATAAAGCAGGGTTATTCCTGGGTTATAACCAGGTCAGGTGCAGAGTGAATGGGTTGCCGGGTTGATGCAACCCAGGACCCGTTGACAGTATAGGGAGAGGCGGCGTTAGAGGGACAGGCGGCGCTTGGAAATTATCTGATCTCTAGGCGCAGCCTTTGCACACGTCACCGCTAAGGTCACCAACCTGGCAATTTGCAACCCGCCAGTCTGAGAGGGGTCTCAACCGGGTTGCACCCGGGAAGGACCCATGTAAAATTCCCGGGTTCAACCTGGTATAGCGATGTGAAAGCGGTATGAATGTGCCCTGTGCAGCACTTGAGTTAAGCTGTGCCACACAGTATATGTGCAGCATTCTGCATTTGTCAGCGAACTGTTGCACATTTTGCTGGCGGAAATTGCCCATAGTTCTTCCGAGTTGTATCCCAAATATGCCACACAGCAGAATGAATTACCTATCATCATCTTTACAGCTATATTCCAATAGTACATATTAGGCGAATGGTGCAAATGCAAGACACGTTATTTGTAGTGCCTCAAACACGGCATTGTGCAGAGTTGGATGTAAACGCAAATTGTGGCTTTTTTTCTCCACAACTTGCTCTATTTTAGGTTCTCATAGAAACATAGAAACATAGAATTTGACGGCAGATAAGAACCACTTGGCCCATCTAGTCTGCCCATTTTTTTTTTATCCTTTAGGTAATTGCAACACTTTTTGAACCTGAATTCTTTGTAAGGATATTCATATGCCTATCCCAAGCATGTTTAAATTGCTCTACAGTCTTAGCCTCTACCACCTCTGATGGGAGGCTATTCCACTTATCCACTACCCATAAGTAGAAGCACTGACAGGGGAGCGGGTACGAGTTGGGTCCGCATTACCGGCGGCCGGGATCACGGTGGTCATCATCCCGACATCGGGATCCCGGTCTGAGAAAGCTGGCAGGGGGCAAGCACAATGAAGCCCCTTGCGGGCTCACTGCGCTCGTCACAGGTTCTATTCCCACTCTATGGGTGGCGTGGACACCCACGAGTGGGAATAGCCCCTTCTAGTCGCCATGCTGAATGACGGTATTTTGAGTGTGCGGTATGCAGGGGGAGGTTATGTGACCGTCGGACTCCTGACTGTCAGTCACATAACTACATCCTGCGTGTACTAATTACCCTGGGCCCAGGCTTTTAGAAGGAGCCTGGGCCAACTGCTAATACCCCTTGCTCAGCCCGTGTCCTTGTATACAATTTTTTTAAACTTTATTTGAGGAGGGAGACATGGCCACACCTTCCCCGTATTTGGTCACCCTTCCAGTTATCAGACCTGTGGCCCAGGGGCTGGCTGGCAACTTTCAGCCTGGGGGGCATACTCAAGCAAGTGGCTTCCTTTAGGGATGATGTACACTGCATATTATTTTTCATATATTTGATTCTTTCCTACTGCAGAAACCTCCATTTTCAATAAAGCTGTGACATTTTGAAGTACCCCATGATTGTATTTGAGGCAGGGCTCGAGGAACATCCTACACAAGTTGAATAGCCGGACTGTTGAACTACTGTAATAAAAAAATCAGAAAACATGGTCTCATAAAATGGGTTTTCTAGACATTTCAAGTGTATGCAAAATCTACTATATATGCTATTGAATTAACTGTATTTAAAGATAAATGTCATATTTACAGGGAAAATTATTCATCTAGAATATTGGCATTGAGACTCACCTGTCACTAGGTGTTCCATTTGGTTATTGGTACATTTATTTATGGTTGAATGTTCACTGGCTCAGAGGCAACACTGGCTTTTTTAAATAAAAGACTGAATGGGACACTGAAACTCCAAAGCAGATTGTAATCAGACTGGGTGGTCTTGTCAATGATCGTAAGAATGTAATTTAATTCCAAGTTACTACGCTTCTGTTGTGAGTTATTGCTTTGAAACAAGTTTGTAGCTAATGGGATAAATTCTAAGGAATTAAAAAATCCTTATACAGCTGTGTTTGTGCACAAACCCTTCAGAGTCACTTAAGCACCTGTGTTAATTAGAAAGTAGTTAACACTGACTGATATTTTAAATTAACATTCATTTTGGGGTATACAGTATTTACTAATCCCTGGCAACAAGTCTGTTACATACAGTATGTTCGTAAAATGAGTTCTAACTGCTATTTAGTAGTGATGTGCACCGGACATTTTTCGGGTTTTGTGTTTTGGTTTTGGATTCGGTTCCGCGGCCGTGTTTTGGATTCGGACGCGTTTTGGCAAAACCTCCCTGAAAATTTTTTGTCGGATTCGGGTATGTTTTGGATTCGGGTGTTTTTTTTACAAAAAAACCCAAATACAGCTTAAATCATAGAATTTGGGGGTCATTTTGATCCCATAGTATTATTAACCTTAATAACCATAATTTCCACTCATTTTCAGTCTATTCTGAACACCTCACAATATTATTTTTAGTCCTAAAATTTGCACCGAGGTCGCTGGATGACTAAGCTAAGCGACCCAAGTAGCCGACACAAACACCTGGCCCATCTAGGAGTGGCACTGTAGTGTCAGACACACTTCAAAAAAATAGTCCCCAAACAGCACATGATGCAAAGAAAAAAAGAGGTGCACCAAGGTCGCTGGATGGCTAAGCTAAGCGACACAAGTGGCCGATACAAACACCTGGCCCATCTAGGAGTGGCACTGCAGTGTCAGGCAGGATGGCACTTCAAAAAAATTGTCCTCAAACAGCACATTAAGCAAAGAAAAATGAAAGAAAAAAGAGGTGCAAGATGGAATTGTCCTTGGGCCCTCCCACCCACCCTTATGTTGTATAAACAGGACATGCACACTTTAACAAACCCATCATTTCAGTGACAGGGTCTGCCACACAACTATGACTGAAATGACTGGTTGGTTTGGGGCCCCCACCAAAAAAGAAGCAATCAATCTCTCCTTGCACAAACTGGCTCTACAGAGGCAGGATGTCCACCTCCTCCTCATCGTCCGATTCCTCACCCCTTTCACTGTGTACATCCCCCTCCTCACAGATTATTAATTCGTCCCCACTGGAATCCACCATCTCGGGTCCCTGTGTACTTTCTGGAGGCAATTGCTGGTGAATGTCTCCACGGAGGAATTGATTATAATTCATTTTGATGAACATCATCTTCTCCACATTTTCTGGAAGTAACCTCGTACGCCGATTGCTGACAAGGTGAGCGGCTGCACTAAACACTCTTTCGGAGTACACACTGGAGGGTGGGCAACTTAGGTAAAATAAAGCCAGTTTGTGCAAGGTCCTCCAAATTGCCTCTTTTTCCTGCCAGTATACGTACGGACAGTCTGACGTGCCTACTTGGATGCGGTCACTCATATAATCCTCCACCATTCTTTCAATGGTGACAGAATCATATGCAGTGACAGTAGACGACATGTCAGTAATCGTTGGCAGGTCCTTCAGTCCAGACCAGATGTCAGCACTCGCTCCAGACTGCCCTGCATCACCGCCAGCGGGTGGGCTCGGAATTCTTAGCCTTTTCCTCGCACCCCCAGTTGCGGGAGAATGTGAAGGAGGAGCTGTTGACGGGTCACGTTCCGCTTGACTTGACAATTTTCTCACCAGCAGGTCTTTGAACCTCTGCAGACTTGTGTCTGCCAGAAAGAGAGATCCAACGTAGGTTTTAAATCTAGGATCGAGCACGGTGGCCAAAATGTAGTGCTCTGATTTCAACAGATTGACCACCCGTGAATCCTGGTTAAGCGAATGAAGGGCTCCATCCACAAGTCCCACATGCCTAGCGGAATCGCTCTGTTTTAGCTCCTCCTTCAATGTCTCCAGCTTCTTCTGCAAAAGCCTGATGAGGGGATGACCTGACTCAGGCTGGCAGTGTCTGAACTGACTTTACGTGTGGCAAGTTCAAAGGGTTGCAGAACCTTGCACAACGTTGAAATCATTCTCCACTGCGCTTGAGTCAGGTGCATTCCCCCTCCTTTGCCTATATCGTAGGCAGATGTATAGGCTTGAATGACCTTTTGCTGCTCCTCCATCCTCTGAAGCATATAGAGGGTTGAATTCCACCTCGTTACCACCTCTTGCTTCAGATGATGGCAGGGCAGGTTCAGGACAGGTTTGCTGGTGCTCCAGTCTTCGGCACGCGGTGGCTGAATGCCGAAAGTGGCCCACAATTCTTCTGGCCACCGACAGCATCTCTTGCACGCCCCTGTTGTTTTTTAAATAATTCTGCACCACCAAATTCAATGTATGTGCAAAACATGGGACGTGCTGGAATTTGCCCAGATGTAATGCACGCACAATATTGCTGGCGTTGTCCGATGTCACAAATCCCCAGGAGAGTCCATTTGGGGTAAGCCATTCTGCGATGATGTTCCTCAGTTTCCGTAAGAGGTTGTCAGCTGTGTGCCTCTTCTGGAAAGCGGTGATACAAAGCATAGCCTGCCTAGGAATGAGTTGGCGTTTGCGAGATGCTGCTACTGGTGCCGCCGCTGCTGTTCTTGCTGCGGGAGGCAATACATCTACCCAGTGGGCTGTCACAGTCAAATAGTCCTGAGTCTGCCCTGCTCCACTTGTCCACATGTCCGTGGTTAAGTGGACATTGGGTACAACTGCATTTTTTAGGACACTGGTGACTCTTTTTCTGAGGTCTGTGTACATTTTCGGTATCGCCTGCCTAGAGAAATGGAACCTAGATGGTATTTGGTCCCGATGACACAGTACCTCAATCAAGTCTGTAGTTGCCTGTGAATTAACGGTGGATAACGGAAACACGTTTCTCACCGCCCAGGCTGCCAAGGCCTAAGTTATCCACTTTGCAGCAGGATGATTGCTGTGATATTTCATCTTCCTCGCAAAGGACTGTTGGACAGTCAATTGCTTACTGGAAGTAGTACAAGTGGTCTTCCGACTTCCCCTCTGGGATGACGATCGACTCCCAGCAGCAACAACAGCAGCGCCAGCAGCAGTAGGCGTTACACTCAAGGATGCATCGGAGGAATCCCAGGCAGGAGAGGACTCGTCAGACTTGACAGTGACATGGCCTGCAGGACTATTGGCTTTCCTGTGTAAGGAGGAAATTGACACTGAGGGAGTTGGTGGTGTGGTTTGCAGGAGCTTGGTTACAAGAGGAAGGGATTTAGTGGTCAGTGGACTGCTTCCGCTGTCATCCAAAGTTTTTAAACTTGTCATTAACTTATGATGAATGCGCTGCAGGTGACGTATAAGGGAGGATGTTCTGAGGTGGTTAACGTCCTTACCCCTACTTATTACAGCTTGACAAAGGCAACACACGGCTTGACACCTGTTGTCCGCATTTGTGTTAAAATAATTCCACACCGAAGAGGTGATTTTTTTTGTAATTTGACCAGGCATGTCAATGGCCATATTCGTCCCACGGACAACAGGTGTCTCCCTGGGTGCCTGACTTAAACAAACCACCTCACCATCAGAATCCTCCTTGTCAATTTCCTCCTTAGCGCCAGCAACACCCATATCCTCATCCTGGTGTACTTCAACAGTGACATCTTCAATTTGACTATCAGGAACTGGACTGCGGGTGCTCCTTCCAGCACTTGCAGGGGGCGTTCAAATGGTGGAAGGCGCCACCTCTTCCCGTCCAGTGTTGGGAAGGTCAGGCATCGCAGCCGACACAATTGGACTCTCCTTGGGGATTTGTGATTTAGAAGAACGCACAGTTCTTTGCTGTGCTTTTGCCAGCTTAAGTCTTTTCATTTTTCTAGTATGAGTGCTTCCATCCTCATGTGAAGCTGAACCACTAGCCATGAACATAGGCCAGGGCCTCAGCCGTTCCTTGCCACTCCGTGTCGTAAATGGCATATTGGCAAGTTTACGCTTCTCCTCAGACGCTTTTAATTTTGATTTTTGGGTCATTTTACTGAACTTTTGTGTTTTGGATTTTACATGCTCTCTACTATGACATTGGGCATCGGCCTTGGCAGACGACGTTGATGGCATTTCATCGTCTCGGCCATGACTAGTGGCAGCAGCTTCAGCACGAGGTGGAAGTGGATCTTGATCTTTCCCTATTTTACCCTCCACATTTTTGTTCTCCATTTTTTAATGTGTGGAATTATATGCCAGTATCAATAGCAATGGCCTACTACTATATATACTGCGCACAACTGAAATGCACCACAGGTGTGGATGGATAGTATACTTGATGACACAGAGGTAGGTAGAGCAGTGGCCTACTGTACCGTACTGCTATATATTATATACTGGTGGTCAGCAAACTGTGCAAAACTGAAATGCACTACAGGTATGGATGTATAGTATACTTGACGACACAGAGGTAGGTAGAGCAGTGGCCTACTGTACCGTACTGCTATATATTATATACTGGTGGTCAGCAAACTGTGCAAAACTGAAATGCACCACAGGTATGGATGGATAGTATACTTGACGACACAGAGGTAGGTAGAGCAGTGGCCTACCGTACCGTACCATACTGCTATATATTATATACTGGTGGTCAGCAAACTGTGCAAAACTGAAATGCACCACAGGTATGGATGGATAGTATACTTGATGACACAGAGGGAGGTAGAGCAGTGGCCTTCTGTACCGTACTCCTATATATTATATACTGGTGGTCAGCAAAATTATGCACTGTACTCCTACTATATACTACAATGCAGCACAGATATGGAGCGTTTTTCAGGCAGAGAACGTATAATACTGGTGGTCACTGGTCAGCAAAACTCTGCACTGTACTCCTCCTATATAATGCTGCTGGTCCCCAGTCCCCACAATAAAGCAGTGTGAGCACAGATATGCAGCACACTGAGCACAGATATGGAGCGTTTTTCAGGCAGAGAACGTATAATACTGGTGGTCACTGGTCAGCAAAACTCTGTACTGTATTCCTCCTATATAAATACTGCTGGTCCCCAGTCCCCACAATAAAGCAGTGTGAGCACAGATATATGCAGCACACTGAGCACAGATATGGAGCGTTTTTCAGGCAGAGAACGTGTAATACTGGTGGTCACTGGTCAGCAAAACTCTGCACTGTACTCCTCCTATAATACTGCTGGTCCCCAGAATAAAGATATTTGCAGCCCCCTGAAAGTCCTGAAACAAAGTGAGAGGACGCCAGCCACGTCCTCTCACTATCACTTACAATGCACGAGAGAATAATGGCGGCGACGCGCGGATCCTTATATAGAATCCGAATCTCGCGAGAATCCGACAGCGGGATGATGACATTCGGGCGCGCTCGGGTTAACCGAGCAATACTGGAGTATCCGAGTATGCCTCGGACCCATGTAAAATGGGTGAAGTTCGGGGGGGTTCGGATTCCGAGGAACCGAACCCGCTCATCACTACTATTTAGTAGGAAGAGATAGCCAGCTGCCCGAGATACTGGCTGTCAGAGGTTAGGGTCCCATTACCATTTTGTTAGACAATCATATCAGCTGTATACTAACAGTTCACCCATTCATGCAGCTTTTACTTTCAAAATTGCCCATCAAAATATTACTGCTTCATACATTCCCCCAATGAGCTTCTATTTGTTTTATATCATCAACATTAAAATCTGTTTACTGATATAAATGAAGCATTAAAGTAACTATACACTGGGCACCCAGATACCAAGGGGGCCCACAACGCACACCCTGCACCCAATATTTCTAATACTTACCCTCCAGAGTTCCGCTACGCAGCAGAAGTGCTGCAGAAATCACTGGGAAAATGACATGGCACATTTTCCTGGTGTTTTGCGCATGCACAGTAGAAAAATCACTGGGAAAATGGCCACCAAACCATCTTCCCAGAGATCTGTGCATGCACTGTAGACTCTGGGACAGCACTAGGGTCCCCTAGAGACCCTAGTGCCCACAGCTAAGCGCTGCCTGCTAGAGAGGAGGAGGCTGAGATAGAGCCTGCACACGGGACTCCTCCTCTCTAGAAACACCCCTGCGATAATACCAGATCATGTTTAACATGTTTAGCATGCAACTCATAGTAATTAGTTGTCCTACAAATCATCTCCTTTTCAAAACATCTCTTTAGAGGTAGAAAAAATTATGGCTGCCTGTTACACAGATACAGGCTCACAAATCTCAGCATGTAAAGTCAGAGAGGGTAAGAGAGGTTGGATATGAAATCCCAGCAGTCGGGATGCCAACAGTCAGGAGACAGACAGTGGGATACCGACAGACAGAATCCCGACAGATGGCGGTAAGCAATTTTACCCTACCCCTAACCCACCCCTCCTGCAGTCTAACCCTAACCTCCCCTTCCGGCAGCCTAACCCTAACAGTCCACTGCCGCAGCCTAACCCTAACCGCCTCCACCCCTGCAATCTAATCCTAACCTGCCCACTAGTGCTTAACCCTAACCCATGTACTTACCTCTGAGATGTGTCAGGTTCAAGCTGTAGGTCTTCTGACTGATCTCAGCATGTTGATATTTTGACCACATCTCGGGAGAGAAGCTTACAGTATGCAGAGTAGACAAAAGCTTGTAAGGACATTCCAAAGCCTGTCTGCTCATTACATCATGTGCCATGACTGTCATGCTGGTCCATGACAATGTACATTATTCTAAATCATTAATAGTTGCCTGAAGAAAATGTACAATGTGGCAACATTGGGGGTAATTCAGAACTGATTGTAGGAGCAAATTTGTTAGCAGTTGGGCAAAACCATGTGCACTGCAGGGGGGGGGGGGGCAGATATAACATGTGCAGAGAAAGTTAGATTTGGATGGGGTGTGTTCAAACTGAAATCTAAATTGCAGTGTAAAAATAAAGCAGACAGTATTTATCCTGCACAGAAACAAAATAACCCACCCAAATCTAACTCTCTCTGCAAATGTTATATCTGCCACACCTGCGGTGCACATGGTTTTGCCCAACTGCTAAGAAATTTGCTGCTACGATCAGGTCTGAATTACCCCCATTGTTCTGTACTACAGTCTAATATTTAACATATTTTTGCTTTAAGTATCGCTGCTGTAATATATTTTGAAAAGAAAACATCTGAATGCAAGATAAGTTTTGATAACTATGTGAAAAATTGTGACATTTCCATACCTCCAATCATCCCTAAAAAATTGGGACATCCCAAAGTGTTAGGCTGACCTCAAGTCAGTTTGCTCTAGTACAAATACCCCTAACAGTGGTAAAAAAAAACTCCCAACTGTACTTAAATTGGGACAGAGTGCTGGTAATCAGTAAAATGGGACTGTCCCACCTAAATTAGGACAGTCGGGAGGTATGCATTTCTAAATGTCATTATATTTTATTAATAAAAATGTAAGCGTAATTAATTATCCACACATAATAGCATCAATAAATAACTTGTTTCGGTATAATTGTAGTCATTTAGTAAGGAAATAGGTTAGATAATAAATATATATTTATTTGTGTGCTCTAAATAATGTTTTTTGTTTAGTGGGAAAGTGGTGGTGTATCAGTGGGACTGGTGACGAGAGCTTGTGATAACATATTGGCACAAGTAAGAGGCTTCTCCAACGCCATGTCACACCTGGCAAAGAACAGACGCAAGATGCTGATATTTATAGAACAGTCATGCCATTTTTTATAGCATAAAGTATTTTTGACCAATAATTTCCAGCTGAATCACATCTGTAATTTTTCAGTGTTAACGTTTTTTACTTTTTACAAATGTTCCCCAGTGTGCCTGTAATGTAGATCATGCCTTATTCTCTGTTATCTTCAGATGTCATAACTACTCACATACCTAGCATTACAGCACAGTGAAAGACGAGGACAAAATAACACATGGACGTATTTATCAAGGCCAAACAGGGACAAAATGAGGGATTAATATATTTTAAGTAAGAAAAGAAATTTCCAGTGTGATAAAAATATATGAACCATTTGCCCCAGAACTGACCCAGTTTTCTTTTGTTGATTAATATGGCCCCTTTAGCTGGGAAATTTCCAAACGTAACAAAAAAGGACAGAAAATGTGTATTGCTTTCCGCATAAAATATGACATTTCTTACTTTACTAATAAGTGAATGAAAAGCCTTATCAGATGATTGAGCGACTAACTGTTTTTATGAGTAAGACTGTATACTGTACAGTAATGGTGCAAAATCTTTTTTATTATGCAGCTGAACAAAGGGTCTATTTATCAAGTGGTGAAATCCTTTTTCTCTGACTTCTTTTTGCTGCAGACAGAGGCTATAACCGCTTCCTGCAATTTCTGAACAGTGTTATCACAGAGAAATTAATCATTTCTCTTGTAGGCCATTTACATTTTGAATGTGAGTGTATTGCACCCCCATAGTCTGTTATGGGGACTTCCATCTATACCCAATTTACCAAACTGTGATCAGCTTGACGTATGATGACAATATATTTACATAGGTGGCCCACCAAGAAGTCCTGCTCATGTGCAAATACACATTTCAAGTATATGTGCACGCGCGTCATACAGGCACAACGAACGATGTAGTTTTGCACAGGGTCTAGCGAAGCATTTCAGTCGCACTGGTGGCCGCAGAGTGATTGACATGAAGTGGGCGTTTCTGGGTGTCAACTGACCGTTTTCATGGAGTGTTTGGAAAAATGCAGGCGTGCCAGGAAAAATGCAGGCGTGGCTGGGCGAACGCAGGGCGTGTTTGTGACGTCAAAACAGGAACTGAATGGTCTGAAGTGACCGCAAGCGCTGAGTAGGTTTTGAACTACTCTGAAACTGCACAAAAAAACTTTGTAGCCGCTCTGCGATACATTCGTTAGCACTTCTGCTAAGCTAAAATACACTCCCAGTGGGAGGTGGCATAGCGTTTGCATGGCTGCTAAAAACAGATAGCGAGTGATCAACTCGGAATGACCACCTTTATGCATTTTTATTTTAGCAGTACTATGAAACAATCAATGACATATTTTCAAAGGGAATAATTTACTTTATGCATCTGCTTTGATCACTGCCTAGACACTCCCTGCTGAACACATTGCTTGTATAGCTTGTAAGCTCGCAAGAGCAGGGTCTTCTATCCTCAAGTGCCTTTCCTTTTCTTAATTACAGTATATTATACGCCAGTGGTTCCCAAAACGTGGTCCTCAACTACCCCCAACAGTTCTTTTCCAGTTCTTCTCACAGGATTGCAAGTGAAATAATTTGCTCCACCTGTGGGTCTTTTAAAATGTGTCAGTGAGTAATGAATACACCTGTTCAACTGCTAGGTGACCTGGAAAACACAAACTGTTGGGGGTTCTTCGAGGACTGAGGTTGGGAACCACTGCTATACCCCATACTCCCTTTGTTGCCACCTAACCCCTGATTTTCCATACCTGTCCTATATTGCCTTGAACTGTAAGTGCTGTTTTCTGGTCTGCTCATTTGAATATGTACTGTGTAATGGGCGCTGCGGATCTCTTGTGGTGCCATACAAATAAAGGTTAGTAATAATAATAATATTGCTAGCCTACTAACCTCATCTAATCACCACCTATTATTATTTGACGCATCTGTCTCTATATCATTGTTGTACCACTGTCATCTTACCTGTGTTTTATAGTATTCCTCCACGCACCCCATTGCATTCTACCATTGCTTAGTATAGTCTTATACTCCTGCTAGCCATATTTTTCAATTATCTTTATATTTTAGAATTGTAGACCTGCTTTCATTCTTACCTGTAATGCCCTGTTTTATCTGCAAATGTACCTGCAAACTGCCATCTTACCTGCACTATCTTGCATCTTACTGTTTCCACTACAATTGGCATTTCTAAAAGCCAAGTGTCACTGGAGGAAATGGTTTCCCATGCAGACTTCCTCCATTTCAAATGTATGCTATCCACAAGTGCTGCCGTGTCCCTCTCCAAATAGTCACATTTCAAATCTTTCTCTCTTATCAGTTATTAAACCCCCATAATTTCTTTGCCATCTTTAGCTCCCACCACTGGTCCACCCTCTTAGTCTCCCCTCATCCATCTCCGTCCATGACTTTGCCACCTACTTCACATGCAAAATTGACATAATGCATCAGAACTCCCACGAGACTCCCCTGATCCCACCCTCTCCCTTCCCATCAAGTCTCTTCAGCCCCAACCTCTCTCCACCTTTGTCCTCCATCCTGCCAACCAGGGCGGTTTAATAGAGGAGGGTATGTGGTGTGGACCGCACACACTGCACCCATTATACTGTATATACACCAATGCTGCCAACTCTGACTTCCTTCTCTCCAGCTTCTAGATCTGAAGCCAAGGCCCTATTTTGGTCATCTCTCCCTATCCATCTCTCCACTGGACTCTATCCCCTCCCGCCTCCTCCACTCCCTCTTTCCCACTGCCTGTTCCTGTCATGCCCATCTCTTCAACCATTCTCTGTTATCCAGCACAGTCCCCACTACATTGAAGCATTCCCTTGTCTCTCCCATTATTAAAGAGAGAAAAAGTCAATGGGTAATCAGAACTTTTTTTGCCATGCATGCTTGGTTAATTCAATAAATTACAGACCAGGAAGAGTTTACTTTTCCTAGAGGCGATAAGGCTTAACACAAGCTATCTAAGGAGAACCGACTGGCCAGGACAGACACTTTTTGCTAGAGATGTCCTGTGAAATTATTATTGATAAATTGCAGAGAAACCCTATTTTTTAGCTCTGTAAAAAGTAGTGATAATATAGAGTTGTTATTGCAACAATCAGGCAGATATTGATAGATAGGCCCATAAATGTGCACATAAGAGCATTGTAAAAAAAAAAAAAAAAATTGTCCACTTAAGAAAAAAAAAAAACTTTTAAATAGACTACACTTTTAGGGGGTGATCTTCACTTTGCCGGCGGTCGGGCTCCCGGCGCCCAGCATACCGGCGCCGGAATCCTGACCGCCGGCATACCGACAGTTCTTCTCCCTCTTGGGGATTCACGACCCCCCTGGAGGGAGAATAGATAGCGTGGCGCGCGTAGCTCATTTGCGCTCGCCCAGCTGTCGCCCGGCGCCGGTATAACATACTGCACCCCTTTTAGGACATTGCAGAAACAGCTGCATTTAAAAACTGTTTAAATCAGACTATGTAAATTCTGAGATTCCTCAACACTGCGGCTACACTTCAAAGTCGTTTTAGACACCGAGCTTCCAAAGCACTTTTAGTCCAGTTTATTAGGTTGTATGTTATGTCTTCTTGCAATAACAATCAAAATATTTGACTAAAAGATGAACTCTTAAGTAATCAAGTTGAGAACATTTTGGCTCTTTCTTGCTTTTTTCTTCCTAACATTTAACATATGGATTCCACACTACAGTATGTAAATATATGTTGCAAATGCAGCACTTTGATGTTTTTGCCAAGCAGGCTGTGTGGTTCTCCACCATCAAATATCCTTACACATTGACTATGTACTATTTCAGGTTTATGCACTATTTATGTAGCATACAAAGGATAAAAACAGTTCAGTATTAGGAATATACTTTGTCATTTTCATAGAGGACTGATACGGGTTGTGTACGGGATCCCGGTGTAGGAATCCCGATGGTCAAAATACAGACACTGGAATCCCGACCGTCAGAATGCTGGCAGGGGGGCGAGCAGAGCGAAGATCATCACAGGTTCTATTCCCACTCCATGGATGTCGTGGACACCCAGGAGTGGGAATAGCTGTGGCGGCGCTGCCGGTATTCTGGTGGTCAGGATTCCAGCGTTGGTATTTTGACCGTCAGGATTCCGACCACTGGTATTCCAACTACATCCCAACTGACACATGTGAGATGTTAATTCAAAGTTATGTGCACGGACCATGGTCTTTTGCTTCTCCAGAAAATGGTAGCAGGCATAAAAAGGCATATCTTATTTATACGATACGTGTCTATTTCTATCAGCTGCATATTAAAAGTACGTATGAGGGAGTATTCTCTATTTTCCTATAGATTATATATATATATATATATATATATATAGAGAGAGTAAAGATACACTCGGCACTCCGCCAAATAAATGTAGACATCTTGCCCGGTGCCTTCCTTCTGAGTTTGATATAAGTATGGTATGTAGGCGGCACTCGTGGACTTAATTCAAATAAGAAACCCGGACACTCCTGGGTTGAATACAACGTTTCGGATTTATTATCCTTCGTCAGGTATATAACAAATGCAAGAAATCAAGCTTACCTTTATGCAGTTAAGAAACACCAAGTGAAAGTGAAAGTAAGTGCAAAAACACTCCCCATGCTGCTGACGTCATCACCAATAGACGGCGCCTGAGCAGTGACTGGGACAAAGTGAAAATGAAAGTGAAAGTAAAAACCGTTACCATGGTTACAATGATACATTGTACAAACGGACATTACTACAAATGATCTTACAGCAATACTACAAAAAATAGCAACATAACCATTATAAGAAACAATTAAAGGAAATCATTTCATTCAGTCCATGCGGGGAAACAGTATTCAAAAGATGTATCCATTTAATTTCTAACTGCAGAAGGATCTTTCCTCTATCACCCCCCCTGATATCTTCCTTGACATGGTCCAACATCATGTAGCGTAATGAGGAGAGACTGTGCTTGCAAGTTTTAAAATGTTTGGCAACAGGCTGATCTATGTTTTTCCCTTCCAATATCTGCTTAATGGCGCTACGGTGTTGTGCCATTCTTTCTTTGAACTGGCACACCGTTTTGCCTATGTAATATAAGCTGCAAGGGCACCTAATGCAGTAGATCACATATTTGCTGGTGCAAGTAAAAACATGTTTTAATTTGATCTGTTTACCACTATGTGGATGCCTGATATAATTGCCGGTGTCCAGATAGGTGCAAGTAGTGCAACCTAAGCACCTGTAGTTTCCTGGTTTTTTAGTCATGAAGTGTTTAGGATATGTGGGTGACATGTTAGCAATGTCAACATGTATCACATGGTCCCCGATGTTTTTACCCCTTGTATAACAAGGTAGTAACGCACTTTCAGACAATTCTGCAAGGTCTGGGTCTGCTTGGACTACTCAACAATTACACGGTATCTACTAAGACCATTGTCAGTACCGCTAAAAGGGTTTGGCCAGTAGTCCAAGCAGACCCAGACCTTGCAGAATTGTCTGAAAGTGCGTTACTACCTTGTTATACAAGGGGTAAAAACATCGGGGACCATGTGATACATGTTGACATTGCTAACATGTCACCCACATATCCTAAACACTTCATGACTAAAAAACCAGGAAACTACAGGTGCTTAGGTTGCACTACTTGCACCTATCTGGACACCGGCAATTATATCAGGCATCCACATAGTGGTAAACAGATCAAATTAAAACATGTTTTTACTTGCACCAGCAAATATGTGATCTACTGCATTAGGTGCCCTTGCAGCTTATATTACATAGGCAAAACGGTGTGCCAGTTCAAAGAAAGAATGGCACAACACCGTAGCGCCATTAAGCAGATATTGGAAGGGAAAAACATAGATCAGCCTGTTGCCAAACATTTTAAAACTTGCAAGCACAGTCTCTCCTCATTACGCTACATGATGTTGGACCATGTCAAGGAAGATATCAGGGGGGGTGATAGAGGAAAGATCCTTCTGCAGTTAGAAATTAAATGGATACTTCTTTTGAATACTGTTTCCCCGCATGGACTGAATGAAATGATTTCCTTTAATTGTTTCTTATAATGGTTATGTTGCTATTTTTTGTAGTATTGCTGTAAGATCATTTGTAGTAATGTCCGTTTGTACAATGTATCATTGTAACCATGGTAACGGTTTTTACTTTCACTTTCATTTTCACTTTGTCCCAGTCACTGCTCAGGCGCCGTCTATTGGTGATGACGTCAGCAGCAGCAGCATGGGGAGTGTTTTTGCACTTACTTTCACTTTCACTTGGTGTTTCTTAACTGCATAAAGGTAAGCTTGATTTCTTGCATTTGTTATATACCTGACGAAGGATAATAAATCCGAAACGTTGTATTCAACCCAGGAGTGTCCGGGTTTCTTATTTGAATTAAGTCCACGAGTGCCGCCTACATACCATACTTATATATATATATATATATATATATATATATATTTATTTTATTGTTACCTCCCTGTATATCTCTCCATAACCTTCTCTTTAGTCCTTTCATATAGTAGCTCTCTCCAGTACCCTCTATGGGGGTCATTCTGACCTGATCGCACGCTGCTGTTCATCGCAGCGATCAGGTCAGAAGTGCGCATGTGCCGGCGCCGAAGTGCGAGTAACGACGAGTAACTCTTGGCCAGCACGCAGGAGCCGCGCTGGATGGGAGTTACTCTTCAACTAAAAAAGCATCGCCGCTGTGTGATGCTTTTGTACTTGTGTGGTGGGGCCGGGCCTGACATGCGGGGCGGACTAGCCCTGTGCTGCGCGTCCCCCCCCTCCGCATGTCACTGTGGATGATCGTAGCTGTGCTAAATTTAGCACAGCTACGATCATGTCTGAATCACCCCCTATATCTCACTGCCCTTCCTTCTTCCACAGCTAACACTGCTCTCCTCACACCTCACTGCCACCCACAGCTCACACTTTCCTCCCTCACACCTTACTGGTCCCCCCTTCCCCAGCTCACTATCCCCATCACACCACACTGCCCACATAACTGCTCCCCCACCCTCACTGCCCCCTACTGCTCACATTGATTCTGTCACTGCCCCATCATCCCCTCACACACCACTGTCCCCATACCGCTCACACTGCAAACACACTGCACACACGCTGTACACACATTGCACACATGCATACACACACTGCACACACGCTGTACACACAGTGCACACATACACCCTGCACATACACACATGTACACAGCGGTACCGAGAGGGGAAAGAGAGGGAACTAATTACCTAGGACCAGGTCTGATGGAGGGGCTCATTGAGGGCCACCCCCCATCCCCTTATCTAGCAGCAGCAGCAGCTCTTCTACTCAGCCCAACACATGCAGCAGTGTGCTGTACCACCCTAAACAAGTGGCGCCCCAGGCACATGCCTCACGTGTCTAGTGGAAAATCCTTAAATGTGCTCATTACAAGGTTAAATAGTGGAGTGGACACACGAGTGTAGTGCAAGACAAATAATGTTGGTGCCAGACCATATCTTGTTGAACAAACAAAATAATTTATTGCATCATGGTTCCAAGCACATCACTCTCTTCCACGTGCACAGTACTTTCTGCAATGCCAAATACAATCTGTTACACAAACGCCTCCACCTGCACAATATTCAGCACGGTTGCAAATAGAAATTAATTTACAATTCACAATGCAGTCTTAAGTATTACGTCACAGCAATTAAAGCTGTGTGTCCTTCCCTTTCATTAAAGGGTCACATAGCAGGGACACTGTCCATGGATTCTCCCTTCTCTCTATGCTGCATGGGGGTAGTGCTCCCCCCGGACAATACCATGCAGCTATTCCCCTTCCTCTCCACAGGTCCAATGTAAAACTGCTGCACTGGGCAGTCATTGTCGCTTAAGTCACTGGAGGTGGGGCTTCCTCCAGAACGGTCTTTTGTCACAGCAGTGAATGCTGAGTTGTCACCTGGATCCCTCACAGCCACACTGTATGTCCACATGTACTTCCAGGAATATTTCCAGGAATTCTCCCCTCTTCTGTATGGGGCTTCTACTCCTTACTGTATTATGTAGTCACTCACTACATTTACATTCTGGGTGGGCTCTCACCTGAACTCACAGGTGGTCTCTCACTGACCTTCAGCTGTGGCCCTAAGAATTCCACCTCTGGTCCTCTACATGGCTCTTACTATGCAGGAGCTCACTCGCTCCACTGCACTCACTTGGATTGCAGGCACCTTGTACATAGGCAACGTTTCTTCCATTCTCCAGTAGCTGCTACTACCTCCTCACTGGCAGGGGTCTTAGTTACTGCAGGGCCTCACTTTCACTCTCTGCGGACACTCTGCTCACTGGTAGCCATGCCGCATGGGGGCACTGGGCACTGTTCTACTCGCACTATACCATGGACCTATTTCTCCCCTCCATAGGTCCAATGTAGCACTGCTGCACTAAGGCAGCCGTTCTCACCCAATTCACCAGGGATGGGGCTTCCTCCAGCACTGTCTTGGACCAGATATATCACAGACAGTAGATTGTTTACCTCTCAGTACAGTGCTGATCGTTGCAGAACCTTCATCATTGCTTCTCTCTGCTTCATGCTTGCCACTAAGCTGTCCTCGGCGACAGGGGCTGGATTGGCTATGGTTGGCAACAGAGCTTGTCTGCTTACATAATATGTTGTTGCAGCCGACAGGCAGATGTTATATACCCTGCTAAATATAATTACGATACGATACGAAGTCGCAGAGGGGGGAGGAAACAATGGTCTGATTCTGGATTTCCTTGCAGTGGCAGTTGCAGAGCACTCCATTATTTAACTAGGGGAGCCACATCAATTGCCACCCCTAAATGCTATCAAACATCGCTAAGTGTGGCCCCCCTACTTGAATAATTGACTGCTCTAAAACTGCCCCTGCAGATGTAACATGTGCAGAGAGAGTTAGATTTGGGTGGGTTATATTGTTTCTGTGCAGGGTAAATACTGGCAGCTTTATTTTTTACACTGCAATTTAGATTTCAGTTCAAAGTTCCTCAGGGTCCTCAGTGATATGTAATACATCTTTTATTGCCACAATCATGTACTGAATGCTCTTTGCCAATTTTGGATCTAATCTGGCATCACTATAGTCGACACTTGAGTCAGTGTTCGTGTCGGTATCCGTGTCTGCCAGGTGGGTAAATTAACGTTTTTGTGACCCCGAGGGGTCTGGACTTGTAACAACACATCCTCTACGGATTTCTTCCAAGCCTGGTTCTGAGATTCAGATTTATCCAATCTCTTATTTATCAGAGCCACATTAGCATTCAGAGCACTCAAAACATTCACCTAATCAGGTGTCGGCAGTGCCGACAGGGTCACTCCCACAGCCGTTTGCGTCCCTAACATAGTCTCCTCCTGGGAAGAGCCTTCAGCCTCAGACATGCCGACACACGTGCACCCAGCACACACAGACACACTGGGCATATAGGGGACAGACCCACAATAAAGCCTGTCAGAGAGACACAGAGGAAGTTTGCCAGCTCACAACCCAGCGCTCAAACCCGGTTCTGACACAGTCACAGAATGTCCCAGACCTGCAGCGCTTTTAAAATAACTTATATTGCACCAAAAATCACTGTGCCCCCCCCCCCCCCCACACCGTTTTGCACCCTGCTACTTGTACAGCAGTGTGAGGAAGGACCAGCGTCTCTGCAGTTTCTGTGAAGAGAAAATGGCGCTGATGTGAGCTGTGAGGACTATGCCCTGCCCCCAGAATGGCGCGCTTCAGCCCTGCTATTTTTCCAAAATCTTTATACTGGCGGGGGTTTGGACAGAGGTTTGGCACCTTGTCCCCTCTTGCCAGTCACTTTTTTTTAGAGGTTAATATGCTGCCCTGCACCCCCCCCCCCCCCCCCCCCGCCCTGCACCCTGTAGTGCCGCTGAGTACGGTACCTCTGAAGCCGTCACTGAAGTCTTCTGTCTTCTTCTACTCACCTGTCTTCTGACTTCTGGCTCTGGCAACGAGCATCTAGGCGTACCTAGCGATCAAACCCTCAGGAGCTAATAGGGTCCTGTAGCCAAAGAAGCAGAGCCTTTAAACTCACAGAAGTAGGTCTGACATCTCTCCCCTAAGTCCCACAAAGCAGGGAGACTGTTGCCAGCAGTTCTCCCTGAAAATAAAAAAACCTAAGTTTTTTCAGAGAAACTCAGTAGAGCTCCTCAGTGTGCATCCAGTCTCACTGGGCACAGATTCTAAACTGGAGTCTGGAGGAGGGGCATAGAGGGAGGAGCCAGTTCACACCCCTTTGAAAGTCTTAAAGTGCCCATGTCTACTGCGGATCCCGACTATACCCCATGGTTCTTGAAGTGACCCCAGCATCCTCTAGGACGTATGAGAAACAATCTGCAGATTATGTTCTGGTAATTGAAATTGTGTTACCAGTGGCGTAACTAGGGGCCCGCAGCCCCTGCGAGCGCTTGGAGGTGCGCAGGGCTGTGGGGCGCCCTAGCCGCCGCCACTGATTTCTGCTGGGAAGCAGGGACACGGAGGGCACAGCGCGCGCCTCTCCTGTGTGTCCCTCCTGGGTCTCCGGTGGCCAACAATTACCAGAATAACCCAAATGTATCTACAGGAGAGCCCTGAACCTAAGCAATCACTTGGTTCAGAGTGCTCTTCCTCCTGTTGATAAATGTGTGGGTATTAGATATCCTGTCACTTCGGGCCCCATATCCATCATGGCGGCCTTGCGCACAAATGCTGCAGCATCTCAAGATGTTGATGCTAAATGGATTAATTAGTATAAGAGCTGAACGTACAGTATGTTGTTCAAGTACATTGAGAACACAGCCTTACTGACTGTACCTGTGCTGGTGACGGAATAGCAACATGGAACTGAATAAACTCCTGTTTTGTGTATCCATCTACATGGAATACTAAAACCCCAAAGGTTGAAACAATAGGCATAAAGGAGCATTTATAGTATATAATAAAACCAATTCCTGCATGTATGTTTGAAACTCGCCTCTAGGAGATCCTGGAAAAGAGGTCCAGGAAGCCAGCACAGGGTGCTGTGGTACACGTTTCACGGCATCATGGCTCTTCCCCTCCCTCTCCCTTTCCACTGACCAGGGAAGAAACTTGCAGCGGACAGGTGGGGACATAACAGTCACATTCACTGTGAAACGCGTGATCAAGCCATGCACCTTAATGAAGTGGGCAGGATGTGAGACGGTGGTCTGCTTGCTGGAATGCACATACGGGGACAACAGACAAGTCTGGTATTCTGTATTGTACTTTTGTAAGAAATATTTCTTGGGTTTTTGTTTTTTTGTCAATATTATGCTAAATCATTCTATCCAAGAACACTTCATTAAACTTTCAGGTGTTTATTTAAAGTTAGATGAATGTCAGTTTAAATAGACTCCTAAATGTCAAAAGTAACAAAGTGACAGGTCTACAGATAGAAGAAGGAGACAGTTGTTGTTGTCCACATGTGGAAATGTTAAAAGTTTCTACAGAGCACAGAATATCTACATGAACTCCAGGACCTGCTGAGCTGGACTATGACAGCCATTATCCTCTCCTGTCAGAGATGTACTAAGAGATGTACTAGAGGACTCTTATCCATGACACAAAGGATTTATATGCATGAGGTGTTAGCCTAATAAAACAACTAGCTCATTCTATCCTTCATAGAAAGTAGGAATGCCAAGCAGGATTATTTATATCCCTCTCTGGGAAGCCACAACCTAAAAACAGTACAATGGAGACTAGGGTGATAAAGGAGAGACCACAAGTGAAGTATCTGAGGCTGAAAATCCAATATGAAATCTATTACATAAAGAAATTCTTCTGTGAAAGGGCTCCTAAGGCTAGATTACATTTCTTAAATCAATCTATGACACATAATCAGTAAAACCATATCATTTATACATAAAAATCATAAGTGCACCCTGCTGCAGCTGTATCCCATTACAAGTTGTAACTTGAAGCAAGATTCTATGAAGTTGTTAAAAATTGACTTGGGTCTAGGAAACATATTGCAGGAGAGTAGACCATGAATGAGAGGGCTGTTAGCCACAACTGTTTGCAGGAGGTTTTCAGTATTATGCTTCCATTTCAAACACCAAGGTTGTTTCTTTTATATGTGTAAAATGTATTGCTCTCCTATAACTAACAGTCATAGAACTAATTAAGAGGCACATAAATAATATATAAGTAAAAAAATGGAAGATACGCTAACTCCGGGATTCAATTACCCACTGTAAATTACTGCAGGTGAAAAAGAGTAGTAGCCTCGGCCTTTAACACCCGGAGCTATCCAATTGCGGTCCCTCTTTCTTCCGATCACTTTGTTAATGCCTGTTAACATAACATATTAACTGGCAATAATATACAGAATAACTTTATGAATTTGTGCGTTAATAGGGTTGCGGCTGGCAACGGACTGAGGCCTTAATTCGGCCCTGGCATTTGTGAAGGCGCGTGTGTGTCACAGGGGGCGTGCCGCACGACGTATGGGGGCGTGTCACAAGTCATAGGAGCGTGGACTCGTGGCACGCCCCCATTACCATGGAGACCATGGAACCAGAGAGCCGGAGGCTGTGCTGTGCGCGGCTTTCCCGACGCTCTGAGTGACCGGTTTGGCTCATCGGCCCTTCTGGCATGTGCCAGAAGTGTCAGATGGCCAGTCCAGCCATGGTTGTGGCATTTGTTAACCCTCTAGTTATCAGGTGCTGGTGAGGCAGGTGAAAAAAAATCTGATTAACTCCTGATGTCAGGGCTAATTGGCTAGCCCCAGGTTGAGCAATTAGCCTACTCTAATCTGCAGCGGCAAATTGAATCCCAGCCTATGTATGATTACAGCAGCAGTTTTGAAAGCATATATTCTATATGGAAACAATTGTTGCTCTCTTTCCATTTTTTAATACAAGTGAAAGCACGGTGCATTTTGGATTGTTCTTGCATAATACAAAAGAAAAGGCAAGTAGACTAACCTCAGGGATCCCACCCACTTCCTCTGCAGTTTGGTGCTCCCACGGGACAATGCGACCCGTGGGAGGGACAATGCGACCCGTGGGAGGGACAGTGTCTGAATAGCGGGACTGTCCCGCTGAAATCGGGACAGTTGGGAGGTATGCCAATGCAATTTGATATATATCTGCTATATCAACGCCTCAGCCTGATTGACAGGCAGAGGCATTCACAGGGCAGCAACAGAGTGTTGCGGGGGGCGGTGCGGCAAAACAGGGGCAAACTTCCTCTGTTTGATTGACAGACATAGTATTTGCGGGGCGGTTGGGGGTGGCGACACAGCTTTGCAGCGGCTATGCGGCATTGCAGACGGTGGCGCCATTAACGGGTGCCTTTTCAGGGAGGCAGTGTGACCTCATGGGACAGGAAACATGGCGGCTGCCCAACTGCGTTCGCAGCCAGGCTGCAGAGGCAGGGGGCATCCCTTATTTAGCGATGCAATCGCAACTGAATTGCAATTGCATCGCTGGCCGCCATTAGCATGCTGGGCGGCCCCCAGCATGTGATCGCAAGCAAATGCAGTTTTGCTATTTTAGCAAAACTGCAACTGAAGGTGAATAATACCCTAAATCCAGTAACACACTGCTCTTTATCTGCAAATGGAAATACACACTTTACGCACTATTTAAATTATCCCACATTTCAAAAACAGTGAAAATATTTTATTATTCCACAAACCCCATCTGTCAGTGTTGTATGTTCCAGGGCATGCCTCTGGGTGCCACTAGTTATGTGCATGGGTGCAGATACTCTTCTGGTGGGGATCCGGTCTGACGGTTGACACTGTCTAGGTCGACAATGTTTAGGTCGACCACTATAGGTCGACAGTCACTAGGTCGACATGGATGGAAGGTCGACGGGGTTTCTAGGTCGACATGTGCTAGGTCGAAAGGTCTAAAGGTCGACATGAGTTTTTCACTTTTGTTTTCTTTTTTTTGAATTTTTTCATACTTAACGATCCACGTGGACTATGATTGGAACGGTAATCTGTGCCAAGCGAAGCGGTAGCGGAGCGAAGGCACCATGCCCGAAGCATGGCGAGCAAAGCGAGCCATGCGAGGGGACGCGGTGCACTAATTGGGGTTCCTGGTCACTCTACGAAGAAAACGACACAAAAAAAAAAAAGATTAAACCTCATGTCGACCTTTAGACCTGTCGACCTAGCACATGTCGACCTATAAACCCTGTCGACCTTCCATCCATGTCGACCTATAGTGGTCGACCTAAACATTGTCGACCTAGATACTGTCTATTTGATGAACCACACCCCTTCTGGTGTGGCATATTGGTGTTATTTGCACAATTTCCCTCAATTTATTTACTTTTTTAAATTGCCAGGAAATAGAAAGAACATTAGGTCTGATTCAGAGATTAATATAAACCCGCTATTAATGCAAATCTCCAATGTTTAATGATCTACGCATGCGCAGGAGCCACAGTTCACATTTGCAAATCTGGTCCTGAGATGTTGTTCGCAATACCCCTAAAAGTTGCAGCATAACTGACATGCGGCTGGCGTTTGGTGGTGGACCCAGCAGCGTGATTTTGCCGGACATCCTGATGGTTCCTCAGATGTCTGATGTTCACACAGAGAAGTCTTTGGACACGGCTATTGGATCACAGAAGCCTGCGGTGGGAGTCTTTTTGCTTAAGACGCCTCCTAACGTAAATCTATGACTCAGGCATGTTATCCCCAAATAAGTTCGACACATTGGTGTATCTATAATGGGTGCCCACACCCCATACTCTGCACCCATATACTGTAATTATATTTACCCCTCCGGAGTCCCGTGGCGTGTTACCCATTTTCCCGGTGATTCGTGCATGCTTAGTAGATAGGTCCCCGGCAATAAGGCACAGGCAACATTTTCCCGGAGACTTGCGCATGAGCATTAAATCTGGCACAAAGCCTACACAAAGCCTACAGAGGCTACAGTGCCACGGCCACTTACAGAGAGGAGCGGGCCCACATGGAGCCTGCACACGGGCCCCCTCCTCTCTTAATCCACCCCTGGTCCGACACTGGACTGCATAGTAACTCATTCAACCCAAGCTTACTTTGACACTTATAGAGATCATAATTGCACCACCGAGTTTGCATAGGGAAGCAGTGCCGTCTTAACAGCAGCGTATGCTCATGGACAAAGCAATGCACTGGAGCCCCTACCCATCCTCCAGCACTAGGGGTGGGGAGTGCTATAAGCAGCAGCTTTAAAATTCCACAAGTGGGAGGGGGTGTTCTGTCTTTCGCTTAGCAAGTAGGACCTGGAACAGTAATTTCTGCTTATTACTCTACTACACAGATGGTGGGAGATGGGGCGGGAGGGAGAACACTGAACTGTAGAAGGGGGTATTGGGCTGAATGAAGGGGCCCCAGGGGTAGTGGGTGTTTAATATGCAGGGGAGATGTGGAAAGTGGAGCAAATTTAATATTCATAATTCTCCGAAGGGAAGGCTGCTTGCTTGACTGCAAGTACTTCCAGCTCCTGGAAATAGTTTTTTTTGCTTTCAATGTGATAAAAAACTAGAGAGTCCCCCTTTCAGGAGGTTCTGGGGACTTGGGGATCAGAGTTCAGGAGCCAGAGCAATCTACCAATGAAAATATGAAACTGCATACTAGGAATGAGGAGCTGGACCAAGGACAAGCTGCTGGAAGGTTGCTGTATCTCTGGTTCTGGGCATAGTAGAGATAAACTGTCAGTGTCCACCAAAAGAGGAGAGTCACAGCTTTTGGAGTATACCCTCAGAAAAACTTTAAGTCAGACAGAACCTCAGATATCTGGCTGGGAAAAGCAATTAACAGTCTTGAATGTGGACCACTGCTTTAAAGTCGGATATCTCTGGTTCCCCAGGATTGATTTTCAAAAACCGTGTAACCATGGAAAAAGGGGACGCTCAGCTATCAGTCCATGGCCCTTATACTCCTGGGGCCCTTGGGAAAGTGCCCACTGAGCCCATACAAAAAGACTGGGACAATCAATTATCCTGAGCACCAAACTATTGGATGATGTTATGATTAATTACCATACCTACTGTACATATTATCCCTCTACTCTTAGATATAGAGGACAAGTTTGAAAATTAAAGTTGGAAGTGACTCAATAATGCTATACACCTGACAATGGGCACAGCAATATGTAGGATTACACTCATTGTATCACCATGCCCCTTGCCATTCAGTGTTTGCTGAGATGGGTACCACATGATGTGTGACATTACATCACAACCCTACCCATCTTACAAGCAGGCAAACACTCTTGTGGAAGAATTACGGTCTCTCTTGGGAGACATAATTCATGTCTCCTGAACATTCTTGGAAAATAGACAACTATCATTATCATCCAGTACTGGATGTGATCCCAGTTTCTATATGGTGTTTTACAAAACAAAATGCATATACTATATCAGTACTGAGTGTCCCTCAGCTGCTGGGGGGCAGCAAAAATGGACACAGTACTCACAAAAATATAATATTGTTTAAAGAACCATTGGAGCCAGCCCGATGGATGCCGAGTCAGTCATATGGGCGCTGGGGGTCTTCTCCTCCAATCAGTATAAAAAGTTGGCTCCTTTGTAAAGAACAATACATATTCTATACAGTGGTGCAAGTATACGGGTATGCTAGGGTACAATGTACCCTTAAGAATTTTGCAACGCCCACTCAAGACACGTGACCACGCCCATTCAGTACCACTAAGAAAATATTTTTACTGGCACCACTGATTATATAATATGTTGCACACATAACTACACAAAGCATCACCACATAACCTATAGGACCACAAATATTAAAGGTCTGACACACCTGCAGATATTTTGAGAATCATTGCAGCAGTCTTTTTTTTTTATATGTCAACCTGGAGAATCCCCCTTTTCTTTATTGTGAAAAGATGGGTAGGTGTGTGCGATCCTTTGGCCAAAATCAAGTATGTCTGTGTGCTAAATGAGTTAACCTGTCCGTTCAGTGCCCTGGGATGAAGGTTTTAGTCCTCAAAGTAGAAAGAGCTGTCAATAATATCATTTGTGAGGGAAAGTGTTACTCATCTTGCATCCCACAATGTTACCTATCCATCTGGATTGCAGTCATTTGGAAGGAAAGAGTAGGTCTTCCAAGGGTTGCTCTCTGCTGAGTGGTTGCTCCCACCCCATTATGTACAGTGGGGTATAGTATTTCCCTTTTTTCTGAATTTTATGAACTGTTAACAGGTATATTTCCTTAGACATTCATCCCTCATGCATGCTATACAACCACGTGTAGATCATTTTATCTGAACGCTTTGCTTATAAATATAGACGCTAGAGTGATAGGGTTTTTTTTGCATCTGCTATTGAACGCACATGCCAGAGTGAGATTTTGTTTTGTGGCCCAAAATATTTAAAAGGGAGACAAAGGGTGAAGAAACCATATTTGCGTGGATGTTCCCTAATACTGTACAATGTGACAGAGCGTTATTCATCTAGAACATGGCTTTGATTGTTACATATGCAAGGAGAGAGGAACAAAATATTTAAACCTGGGCCAGGTTGTAATGAAGTCCGAGCTTGGCGGCCGTGCGGGATGCTAAACCATGCCTTGTACATGAATGCCCCTTTGAAAAAAGTCTGTGTTCAGCCGGCACCCACCACGGCCGCTGACTTCATTACGTCCTGGCCCTGCTCTGCAAAATATTTGCTGCAGTCGCCATTTCTCCGTGGAGCTGTACAGGCTGTAGTGCGCAGAGAATGCGCGGCAGTGAAGGTGCTGTGACCTGCGTCCTGTGCCATGGCATGGCTTGCACACCCCTAGTTACAGCCCTGTGTGGAGAATGGCAAAGCAAAATCAGCTGCCTGTTACAGTATGTGGCAAAAATTCTTAATTTTACTTATTCCTAGTGTAAAGTATATCTAGAACAGACTAAGCACAGATTCTCGCACATCTTGCAGTCATCATATACTGCACACAACAATACTATATAACAAATACACATAACATATAACAATTGACTGATTTTAGAATCCCCCCCAAAAAACCCTAAATGCTTAACAGGTAGTTTAATCTAGACAGTGCATAGCTGAAAGCATTTATACTTTTCTGCAATGTCTGTTCTACATTTATGCAACTTTCTACTGGAAATCAAAAGCAGATGGGCCACTCGTATCTCGGTTTATAAGAATACAATGGAATACAAACCTTTGAAGACTTTTGGGGGGGTTTATGGAAGGTGCTTTCAATTTAATTTATTGTACCAGTGTTTCTTATTGCCCTGACTTTGAATGTATTCAGTGAATCTATTGTATTTAATGATGATGTTCTGGCCGCTGCCCTTGTGTTTAAAAGAACAATTTTAGTTCGTGATCGTTTCTTGTGCATATAGGCATCACACAACAATAATTCCATGTCACATTCCCTAGCTGCCAGATACTGGGAAGAAGTTCTGTGCAGACCACAGCTGAAATATTTCCTGAGTCAACATGAAAAATGCTTGAGGTACAGCTTCATAGATGTTCCATTACTGCTAATCAAATTGTGGTTCATTAAAGGGAAAAGTAATAATTTGTTTATAAGTAGGATTTATTTTCGCTTTGATGGCTATAAGAAACATATGGACATGGTACACAGTGTGTAGAAAACAAGCACTTTCAGCGTATTGAGATTTTTTTTCTCCATATTAAACAGCATTTAATGGGAATAAATCCATAGTGCTGAACTCCCTGACAGATTTAGGATTTCTTTACTGCTGCAGCAGCGGCTATGACTTCTTTCATCTTATATTTTTCCTCAATATATCTCAGCCTGGTGTAAGATGGCATTGTGTCTTGCTGTCTTTGCATACGGGTACAGCCTCATCGTGATTCCTAAGTTCTTGAGTGGGTTCTTCTTAAGTAGTCTGTGCTCACCCTTTTGAATGGTGCATGCAGAGCCTTCTGTATCTCCTAACTCTTCAGAATTCTCCTCAGATCTGTGTTTGTAATCTGCCTTTAGGGTAGCAGATTTACACCATGTTCCATAGAGTTCATCCAATTTGCGGAAAGCACATTCTATCTATGAGCCTGAGAGGATTTTTGTGAACAGTTTATAATCTGTGCTCAAGAGGGATATCGGGCGATAAGAACTGGGGAGCTCAGGGTCCCGTCCAGGTTTTGGGATAACTATTATAACTGCAGAGTTAAAATACTGTGGTAATGGGTCGCCATTTAAGAAGGCATTAAATAACATGGAGAGAGGCTAACAAAGCCTAGCGGATAACATTTTAGAATAGTCATTGGATAAACCATCTGGGCCCGGAACCTTCCCAGTCTTAAGCCCTGCTATCGCTCCAGAAACCTCCTCCACCGTAACGGGCGCGAGTAAAGAGACACTATGTGCCTCGGACATTCGGGTCAATAGTAGACCAAAAACTGGATTTGTTAACTTGATTAATGACAGGGTCAGACTATAGGTCAAAATAAAAGGATTGTAGTACCTCAGTTATCTGGGCAGAGGTCCGTGTGCGCTATTGCCATCAGGAATAAGCAAAGATTGTATGACCACCCAAGGGTGCCTTCCTTTTAACAACTAGGATAAAAGTTTGCCAGACTTGTTCCCATACCTGTAAATACCACAATCCCTTGAAAAAGAATATTTGGCTTCCATCTAAGAAAGTAAGGTATCAAACAACGTTTTTTGTTTAAGATATTGTGCCCTGGAGGAAGGGGAAGGAGAAGATTTAAATTCTTGAAAAGAGTGAGTGAGGGCTGACTGGACTTACAGGTACAGTGCATTTAGATCTGAATCCCTTTTTTTGCTATAGTACATTATATGGCCTCTGGTAACGGATTTAGATGCCTGCCAATACAATGTGGGGTCATAATCCAAAGTCTCCCCATTGTATGCTTGAAATTCTATCCATGCAGAATCGAGGGCCGAATAAAACTTCTGAGAATTACTTAAATGGGAGGGGAAGTGCCAGGAATGAAAAGGGCCTTTGTCTGAGGTAAGTATCAATTTCATCCAGCATAAGACATGGTCTGAGACACTGGTATCTTCAATGTTAAAGTCACCTAGATTTAAAAAAAGGGATTCAGATTGTAAAAGGTAATCAATTCTCGACAAAGTGGGATGCGCTGCCAAGAGGCATGTCAATTCTCCAAGGGGTAGCAAGCGCGCCACATGTCGACCAAGGATAATTGAGAACAAATGTGGGGAATACCTATTCTTAGCATCGAAGGAGGAGAGCAAGGGGGGGGGGGGGGGGAGGGGGGTTATCCATCGTTGGGGAGGAAAACATATTAAAATCTCCACCCAAGAATACAGGTATCTCAGTATAACTGAGGAATTTAGTATTATGTGAATAATTGTTGGGGGTATAAATAATAAGAATTTACTTACCGATAATTCTATTTCTCGGAGTCCGTAGTGGATGCTGGGGTTCCTGAAAGGACCATGGGGAATAGCGGCTCCGCAGGAGACAGGGCACAAAAAGTAAAGCTTTAGGATCAGGTGGTGTGCACTGGCTCCTCCCCCTATGACCCTCCTCCAAGCCTCAGTTAGGATACTGTGCCCGGACGAGCGTACACAATAAGGAAGGATTTTGAATCCCGGGTAAGACTCATACCAGCCACACCAATCACACTGTACAACCTGTGATCTGAACCCAGTTAACAGTATGATAACAGCGGAGCCTCTGAAAAGATGGCTCACAACAATAATAACCCGATTTTTGTAACTATGTACAAGTATTGCAGATAATCCGCACTTGGGATGGGCGCCCAGCATCCACTACGGACTCCGAGAAATAGAATTATCGGTAAGTAAATTCTTATTTTCTCTATCGTCCTAGTGGATGCTGGGGTTCCTGAAAGGACCATGGGGATAATACCAAAGCTCCCAAACGGGCGGGAGAGTGCGGATGACTCTGCAGCACCGAATGAGAGAACTCCAGGTCCTCCTTAGCCAGGGTATCAAATTTGTAGGATTTTACCAACGTGTTTGCCCCTGACTAAATAGCCGCTCGGCAAAGTTGTAAAGCCGAGACCCCTCGGGCAGCCGCCCAAGATAAGCCCACCTTCCTTGTGGAATGGGCATTTACATATTTTGGCTGTGGCAGGCCTGCCACAGAATGTGCAAGCTGAATTGTATTACACATCCAACTAGCAATAGTCTGCTTAGAAGCAAGAGCACCCAGTTTGTTGGGTGCATACAGGATAACAGCAAGTCAGTTTTCCTGACTCCAGCCGTCCTGGAACCTATATTTACAGGGCCCTGACAACATCAAGCAACCTGGAGTCCTCCAAGTCCCTAGTAGGCGCAAGGCACCAAAATAAGCTGGTTCAGGTGAAACACTACACCACCTTTGGGAGAGAACTGGGGACGAGTCCGCAGCTCTGCCCTGTCCAAATGGACAACCAGATATGGGCTTTTTTGAGAAAAAAACCACCAATTTGACACTCGCCTGGTCCAGGCCAGGGCCAAGAGCATGGTCACTTTTCATGTGAGATGCTTCAAATCCACAGATTTGACTGGTTTTAAACCAATGTGATTTGAGGAATCCCAGAACTACGTTGAGATCCCACAGTGCCACTGGAGGCACAAAAGGGGGTTGTATATGCAATACTCCCTTGACAAACTTCTGGACTTCAGGAACTGAAGCCACTTCTTTCTGGAAGAAAATCGACAGGGCCGAAATTTGAACCTTAATGGACCCCAATTTGAGGCCCATAGACACTCTTGTTTGCAGGAAATGCAGGAATCGACCGAGTTGAAATTTCTTCGTGGGGCCTTTCTGGCCTCACACCACGCAACATATTTTTGCCACATGTGGTGATAATGTTGTGCGGTCACCTCCTTTCTGGCTTTGACCAGGGTAGGAATGACCTCTTCCGGAATGCCTTTTTCCCTTAGGATCCGGCGTTCCACCGCCGTGCCGTCAAACGCAGCTGCGGTAAGTCTTGGAACAGACATGGTACTTGCTGAAACAAGTCCCTTCTTAGCGGCAGAGGCCATAAGTCCTCTGTGAGCATCTCTTGAAGTTCCGGGTACCAAGTCCTTCTTGGCCAATCCGGAGCCATGAGTATAGTTCTTACTCCTCTACGTCTTATAAGTCTCAGTACCTTAGGTATGAGAAGCAGAGGATGGAACACATACACCGACTGGTACATCCATGGTGTTACCAGAACGTCCACAGCTATTGCCTGAGGGTCTCTTAACCTGGCGCAATACCTGTCCCGTTTTTTGTTCAGACGGGACGCCATCATGTCCACCTTTGGTATTTCCCAACGGTTTACAATCATGTGGAAAACTTCCCGATGAAGTTTCCACTCTGCCGGGTGGAGGTCGTGCCTGCTGAGGAAGTCTGCTTCCCAGTTTCCATTCCCGGAATGAAACACTGCTGACAGTGCTATCACATGATTTTCCGCCCAGCGAAAAGTCCTTGCAGTTTTTGCCATTGCCCTCCTGCTTCTTGTGCCGCCCTGTCTATTTACGTGGGCGACTGCCGTGATGTTTTTCCCACTGGATCAATACCGGCTGACCTTGAAGCAGAGGTCTTGCTAAGCTTAGAGTATTATAAATTTACCCTTAGCTCCAGTATATTTATGTGGAGAAAAGTCTCCAGACTTGATCACACTCCCTGGAAATTTTTTCCTTGTGTGACTGCTCCCCAGCCTCTCGGGCTGGCCTCCGTGGTCACCAGCATCCAATCCTGAATGCCGAATCTGCGGCCCTCTAGAAGATGAGCACTCTGTAACCACCACAGGAGAGACACCCTTGTCCTTGGATATAGGGTTATCCGCTGATGCATCGGAAGATGCGATCCGGACCATTTGTCCAGCAGATCCCACTGAAAAATTCTTGCGTGAAATCTGCCGAATGGAATTGCTTCGTAGGAAGTCACCATCTTTACCAGGACCCTTGTGCAATGATGCACTGATTTTAGGAGGTTCCTGACTAGCTCGGATAACTCCCTGGCTTTCTCTTCCGGGAGAAACACCTTTTTCTGGACTGTGTCTAGAATCATCCCTAGGCACAGCAGACTTGTCGTCGGGATCAGCTGCGATTTTGGAATATTTAGAATCCACCCGTGCTGTTGTAGCAGTATCCGAGATAGTGCTACTCCGACCTCCAACTGTTCCCTGGACTTTGCCCTTATCAGGAGATCGTCCAAGTAAGGGATAATTAAGACGCCTTTTCTTTGAAGAAGAATCATCATTTCGGCCATTACCTTGGTAAAGACCCGGGGTGCCGTGGACAATCCAAACGGCAGCGTCTGAAACTGATAGTGACAGTTCTGTACCACGAACCTGAGGTACCCTTAGTGAGAAGGGCAAATTTTGGACATGGAGGTAAGCATCCCTGATGTCTCGGGACACTATATAGTCCCCTTCTTCCTGGTTCGTTATCACTGCTCTGAGTGACTCCATCTTGATTTGAACCTTTGTAAGTGTTCAAATTTTTTTAGATTTAGAATAGGTCTCACCTAGCCTTCTGGCTTCAGTACCACAATATAATGTGGAATAATACCCCTTTTCTTGTTGTAGGAGGGGTAATTTGATTATCACCTGCTGGGAATACAGCTTGTGAATTGTTTCCCATACTGCCTCCTTGTCGGAGGGAGACCTTGGTAAACCAGACTTCAGGAGCCTGCGAAGGGGAAACGTCTCGACATTCCAATCTGTACCCCTGGGATACTACATGTAGGATCCAGGGGTCCTGTACGGTCCCAGCGTCATGCTGAGAGCTTGGCAGAAGCGGTGGAACGCTTCTGTTCCTGGGAATGGGCTGCCTGCTGCAGTCTTCTTCCCTTTCCTCTATCCCTGGGCAGATATGACTCTTATAGGGACGAAAGGACTGAGGCTGAAAAGACGGTGTCTTTTTCTGCAGAGATGTGACTTAGGGTAAAAACGGTGGATTTTCCAGCAGTTGCCGTGGCCACCAGGTCCGATGGACCGACCCCAAATAACTCCTCTTCCTTTATACGGCAATACACCTTTGTGCCGTTTGGAATCTGCATCACCTGACCACTGTCGTGTCCATAAACATCTTCTGGCAGATATGGACATCGCACTTACTCTTGATGCCAGAGTGCAAATATCCCTCTGTGCATCTCGCATATATAGAAAATGCATCCTTTAAATGCTCTATAGTCAATAAAATACTGTCCCTGTCAAGGGTATCAATATTTTTAGTCAGGGAATCCGACCAAGCCACCCCAGCTCTGCACATCCAGGCTGAGGCGATCGCTGGTCGCAGTATAACACCAGTATGTGTGTATATACTTTTTATGATATTTTCCAGCCTCCTGTCAGCTGGCTCCTTGAGGACGGCCCTATCTATAGACGGTACCGCCACTTGTTTTGATAAGCGTGTGAGCGCCTTATCCACCCTAAGGGGTGTTTCCCAACGCGCCCTAACTTCTGGCGGGAAAGGGTATACCGCCCATAATTTTCTATCGGGGGGAACCCACGCATCATCACACACTTCATTTAATTTATCTGATTCAGGAAAAACTACGGTAGTTTTTTCACATCCCACATAATACCCTCTTTTGTGGTACTTGTAGTATCAGAAATATGTAACACCTCCTTCATTGCCCTTAACGTGTGGCCCTAATAAGGAATACGTTTGTTTATTCACCGTCGACACTGGATTCAGTGTCCGTGTCTGTGTCTGTGTCGACCGACTAAAGTAAACGGGCGTTTTAAAACCCCTGACGGTGTTTCTGAGACGTCTGGACCGGTACTAATTGTTTGTCGGCCGTCTCATGTCGTCAACCGACCTTGCAGCGTGTTGACATTATCACGTAATTCCCTAAATAAGCCATCCATTCCGGTGTCGACTCCCTAGAGAGTGACATCACCATTACAGGCAATTTGCTCCGCCTCCTCACCAACATCGTCCTCATACATGTTGACACACACGTACCGACACACAGCACACACACAGGGAATGCTCTGATAGAGGACAGGACCCACTAGCCCTTTGGAGAGACAGAGGGAGAGTTTGCCAGCACACACCAAAAACGCTATAATTATATAGGGACAACCTTATATAAGTGTTTTCCCTTATAGCATCTTTTATATATTTCTAACGCCAAATTAGTGCCCCCCCTCTCTGTTTTAACCCTGTTTCTGTAGTGCAGTGCAGGGGAGAGCCTGGGAGCCTTCCCTCCAGCCTTTCTGTGAGGGAAAATGGCGCTGTGTGCTGAGGAGATAGGCCCCGCCCCTTTTTCGGCGGGCTCGTCTCCCGCTCTTTAATGGATTCTGGCAGGGGTTAAATATCTCCATATAGCCCCCGGAGGCTATATGTGAGGTATTTTTAGCCAAAAAAGGTTTTCATTTGCCTCCCAGGGCGCCCCCCTCCCAGCGCCCTGCACCCTCAGTGACTGCCGTGTGAAGTGTGCTGAGAGGAAATGGCGCACAGCTGCAGTGCTGTGCGCTACCTTAAGAAGACTGAGGAGTCTTCTGCCGCCGATTCTGGACCTCTTCTCGTTTCAGCATCTGCAAGGGGGCCGGCGGCGAGGCTCCGGTGACCATCCAGGCTGTACCTGTGATCGTCCCTCTGGAGCTAATGTCCAGTAGCCAAAGAAGCCAATCCATCCTGCACGCAGGTGAGTTCACTTCTTCTCCCCTAAGTCCCTCGTTGCAGTGATCCTGTTGCCAGCAGGACTCACTGTAAAATAAAAAACCTAAGCTAAACTTTTCTAAGCA
The DNA here is from genome assembly GCF_028390025.1 of Pseudophryne corroboree. Taxonomy (NCBI): domain Eukaryota; kingdom Metazoa; phylum Chordata; class Amphibia; order Anura; family Myobatrachidae; genus Pseudophryne; species Pseudophryne corroboree. Next base: position 210,614,755 of record NC_086444.1, read on the forward strand.
GCTCTTTAGGAGAGCCACCTAGATTGCACCCTTCTCGGCCGGGCACAAAAATCTAACTAACTGAGGCTTGGAGGAGGGTCATAGGGGGAGGAGCCAGTGCACACCACCTGATCCTAAAGCTTTACTTTTTGTGCCCTGTCTCCTGCGGAGCCGCTATTCCCCATGGTCCTTTCAGGAACCCCAGCATCCACTAGGACGATAGAGAAATTGCATAATAGGAACATAGTGGGTCATTCCGAGTTGTTCGCTCGCTAGCAGATTTTAGCAGCATTGCACACGCTAGGCCGCCGCCCTCTGGGAGTGTATTTTAGCTTAGCAGAATTGCGAATGAAAGATTAGCAGAATTGCGAATAGAAAATTCTTAGCAGTTTCTGAATAGCTCGAGACTTACTCCTACACTGCGATCAGTTCAGCCCGTTTTGTTCCTAGTTTGACGTCACAAACACGCCCTGCGTTCGTCCAGCCACTCCCCCGTTTCTGCAGAAACTCACGCATTTTATCCTGGCACGCCTACGTTTTTCCGCACACTCCCAGAAAACGGTCAGTTTCCGCCCAGAAACACCCACTTCCTGTCAATCACACTCCGATCACTTCAACAATGAAAATTCTTCGTTCGGACGTGAGTAAATCTACTAAGTTTTGTGCTAAAATACTTAGTGCATGTGCACTGCGTACCATGCGTATGCACATTTTTGCCTTAATTGCTCCGTTGCGAAAATCGGCAACGAGCGAACAACTCGGAATGACCCCCATAGAATTAGCCAACGTTACATCAGCTATTGCATATCTACCCCGAGCATCATCTAGAACTGCATGAATGGAAGCAGGGATAGATTGTCTAACCAAAATACTTACACTTCGCGCTTTAGAAGAAAATGAAGAAAAGGCCACCACAGACCAACCCATAGTATTCAGTTTTACCACCTCATTAGACATGAGGTGGGATTCCTGGATGATCAACCCTCATTTTCCGAAGATATAGTAAAATCTTCTTACGTTTGACCGGAGAGTTGATGCCTCCCACATTCCAGGTGCCTATCGACAGACTAGCCATCCGTCAAAATAACAAAATAAATAATGACCCACATTATACATGAAAAGGAATATAAGAATTGGACTTCAGACATGGCAATAAAAACATATAAGGACCATAGGGGAACACAAGACAAGCAGGGGATTACACCAGGGAAAAAAGAGGAGGGAGAAAAGAAAAAAAAGAAAGCAATAACACATACAGAACAACACGGAGTAAGAAAGTCCTACGGAGGACAGTCACACCTTCATAGCAACCAATAACGACTGGTTTAAACAAGCACTGATGCTGCATGAAACAGCAGAAGTGCCAGCAATAAAATAAAAAAATCGAAAAATGGTGAGCGCAACATATGAAAAAAACGACAAACACAATAATATTAAAACAATAAAACAACAGAGCACACAGAGCAGTATTAAAGAAACATTAAGAAGTATATCTCCGCCAAGTGTAAATAAAGGGTGAGGGGGAGACATTAGAGCAACAAGAAATAGTCACGTTTGATTTGATGATGTTCAATGACAACAAATAACTGTATGGGGATGGGATCCTGAGCAAATAGAAAAGCAACAGCTGCAACGACCCTCTAAACAACATCCAAGGAAACAGCACTTAAAACGAAATCAACTCCCAGAGGAATACTCAGCCATCTTAGTCTTGAACATCATTAGCCTGAGGGGAGTCATTATCAGCCTCAGTAGCTTCAAGGATATAAGCTTCCGCATCAGCCACATTATACCCCTTTTCCACCTACGTACCGTGTCCGATCCGGGATGTTTAACACGGCTACAACCCGTGTCGGCTCCCCCGTTTCCACTACACTTCGACACGGGTTATTCCCGTGTCTGATCTGTTTCCACTTAACCCGGGTAAGCTCTGTAAAAGCCTATTGCTGTCATTACAAATGGACTTTTTACTGTCTCATCAAGATGATGTCATCAAAAGGACCAAAAGGGAGGGGTGGGGCCTGCTCACAGCATTGCAGCAATGGACGCCGGTGCAGTAGCTGTGTCTAGCATGGAGTCGCAGACTGTTTGCAGTTTACTGCTGCTTTCTGCTACAGACAGCTTGATGCAGCTTTTCACCTTGTGCTACCTACTGCAGAGCTGGAGAAGGAGAGCTCAATTCTTTGCAGAGAGGGCTACCTATCGACGCAAATATTTGAAAAGGAGGAGAGCGCGTATATCATCCACTGTTGTTATTTCTTTAATAACAATGAACTGTACACCAAGCCGAAGAATGTGGATGAGAGATCGCAGACATGGGGAAGCATTCATGCAGACTATTCTAGCATATCAGGAGGAGCAGTGGATGTCAAACTTCAGGATGTCTCGCGCTACATTCGAGTATGTTTTGGAACTACTGTCCCCCGCAATAACCATGCAGACCACCAGGTTCCGTAAGCCCATTGAGCCAGCCAGGAGGTTAGCGATTGCTCTCTGGTGGTATGCTACCCCTGGAGAGTATCGCACAGTTTCCAGTTTATTTGGAGTAGGGATTGGCACGGTCTGCAAGATTGTCTACCAGGTCACGCGGGCATTGCTGGATACCATGTACCATCGCTTTATTTCCTTGCCACAAGGACAGCGGCTAGATGAGACTATAAAAGGGTTTAAGAAGCGTGGCTACCCACAGTGTGCTGGTGCCATAGATGGGACCCACATCCCCATCATCGCCCCCCATGACAACCCAGCAGACTATTACAATCGTAAGGGTTGGCATTCCATTGTTCTGCAAGCTGTAGTGGACCACAAATACTGGTAAGCACTGTTTCACTAATGTGTTTGAAATAGGCTTGGCCTGTTTTATGATAATGCATAAACCTTTATTTTTAGTTTCACAGATGTCTTCATAGGGTGGCCCGGACGGTCACATGATGCAAGGGTTCTCGCCAACTCCGATCTTTACAGTATTGCTGAGGACAAGCTTGGTGGATGGCTTTTCCCTCTAGAGGTAAGATTATTTACTACTTAAACTAATGTTCGCCCATAAACCAATAGTCAAGTTTTACCCCTGTAATAATATTAATGTTTTATTAACAGAAATCGGTGATCGTACATGGTGTGGACATCCCGGTCCATCTCATTGGTGATGCAGCATACCCATTACAGCGCTGGCTAATGAAGGGCTACACCCAGCATGTTCACTTATCCCCCGAACAGACATCATATACCCATGCCCTAAGTTCGGCCCGTATGGCAGTGGAGAATGCGTTTGGGCGTTTAAAAGGACGCTGGCGCTGCCTCATGAAGAGGAATGATGTGGACTTGAAAATAATGCCAGATATAGTAGCGGCCTGCTGCATTCTCCATAACATATGTGAGATACAAAAGGAAAACTTTCTCCCCGAGTGGAATGTACATGATCATGGGGCGGGGGTCACTGTACATGATGCACCAGGCTTGGTGGGGGGGCATGACGCTGCCAGCGAGTGCATAAGGGCCACCATTGCAGCTAATCTTCAAACAATGTTGCAGTAGAGAAAACAGACAAGTTTTTGTGTGCAAACAATTTTTGTTTATTTCGTTTTTTCAGTTATAAAAATTTGGTTCAAAAGTTGTTATTATATTTTTCCTTTTAAACAGTTGGCACACATTTTCTGAGGTAACAATATAAAATATTTAAGTGCAAACATGTCACTGTAAAATTCCACATAACGCAAGGGGTCTTCAACATGTGTCCCTCCAGCTGTTGTGGAACAACATGTACCAGCATGTGTTGCTATGTGTTTCCACAACAGCTAGAGGGCCACATGGTGAAGACACCTGCCCTGAGGTAAAAGAGTAAAGTGCAAACAGGGCACTCTGTATAAAAAAAAACCTAATGTTTGGTTTGGCAGATATCGGGTCACCCCCAATATTTGGATCGCACTGCCGCACATTTTCTGAGGTAACATTATAAAATATTTAAGTGCAAACATGTAAAATTCCACATAACGCAAGGGGTCTTCAACATGTGTCCCTCCAGCTGTTGTGGAACAACATGTACCAGCATGTGCTGCTATGTGTTTCCACAACAGCTAGAGGGCCACATGGTGAAGACACCTGCCCTGAGGTAAAAGAGTAAAGTGCAAACAGGGCACTCTGTATAAAAAAAAACCTAATGTTTGGTTTGGCAGATATCGGGTCACCCCCAATATTTGGATCGCACTGCCGCACATTTTCTGAGGTAACATTATAAAATATTTAAGTGCAAACATGTAAAATTCCACATAACGCAAGGGGTCTTCAACATGTGTCCCTCCAGCTGTTGTGGAACAACATGTACCAGCATGTGTTGCTATGTGTTTCCACAACAGCTAGAGGGCCACATGGTGAAGACACCTGCCCTGAGGTAAAAGAGTAAAGTGCAAACAGGGCACTCTGTATAAAAAAAAACCTAATGTTTGGTTTGGCAGATATCGGGTCACCCCCAATATTTGGATCGCACTGCCGCACATTTTCTGAGGTAACAATATAAAAAGGTAGCCCAAATATCTGGATCCCACTGCCCATTTTCTGAGGTAACACTATAAAACTTTAAAGTGCCAACAGGGCACTCTGTAAAATCAAAATAATGTTTGCATTTGTAGGTATCAGGGTTGAGGATACAGTGCAAACATAACCTTAAAACACAAACATTGTTTTATAACCCGCTGCTCTAGGGCAGTTGTCTATATACCCGAAATTCTGAGGACTGCGGGATTTGTGTTGGGGGATTTGAGGGAGGCTCATAGTTGTATGGACCATATGGGTGCTGTGGGTAGGCTGTGTCTTGCTGTTGTGTTTGTGTGGTATTCCCTATGGTACGTGCAAACGTGCGTTCAAAAAATGTCATCTGCCTATCATGCATGGTCATTAACTGACTCATAAAAGTTTGATGCATTTCTTTTTCTGACGCAAGGAATCTCTCAAGCCGTGCATCTTCCTGGGCATTGAGCTCACTATCTGCCTCACGCAGGTGATCCAAGATAATGGACTTCATTGCTTTGACCGTTTGTTCTGTTTTGTTCAGTTTCTTTTTCCGCTGTGGAACGTTGTAGACTGTGAAGGAGATGAAACAGAATGTAAGCAACAATTTAAAAATAGCAGTGGTAGCATATACGTGTTTGTGGCCTTCTCCCACCTGCACACTAGCTATACTCTGCAACATTACCATGATTCTATTAAAAAATAGCAGTGGTATCATATACGTGTCTGTGGCCTTCTCCCACCTGCACACTAGCTATACTCTGCAACATTACCATGCCTTTACATATAGGGACTGCTGCAACTGTATTTGTAATGGTAATACTTACTATTTGAGCGCAAAGTCGTGGTCTTGGGGGGTTGCGACGTCTCCGCCTGAGACTGTGGTACGTCCTCAATAGTGGCACTGATGGAATCATCATTGACGGTCGAGTCTTCAAAACTGCTGTCCGATATAAGCAGCGGGGATGATGGGCTGCATTGTGAGCTGGGAAGGCTGTGCTGTGTTTCGTCACAGTCCTCGTCGACTGACATCTGGCGACTGGCAGAGCTGGATGACGATAGTGCTATGGGATTTGTTATCGCAGTTTTGCCGAAGACACTATAGCATAGGTCATAATATGGCCATTCCATACGCCCAGCACCACTTTTCTTGCGGTTATGGTCGTGTACTTTGGTGAATTGTCTGCGTAGTGCCTTCAATTTGTTAACGACTTGTTGCTGGGTTTTTTGGATGCCCCTTTCTGCCAGCATAAGGGATATGTTCTTGTAGACGATAGCATCCTTAACTGTTCCAGTCACCTGCCTTCTTATTTCTTCCTCTCCCCGAATATTAAGCAGCTCCTTGATCTCTGTGTCTGACCAGATATGGCTAGCCATGTTGCTGTGCTGGAGCTTCTGCTGCTGTATATTGTCTGGAAGCTGCTGCAATAAAAAGATCTGTATGTACCCAGCGCGACTTCAGAGTGTTTTGTTTGCTGCCTCAATGCCTGCATGTGCCCAGCGTGTCTCCCAGGGATGACATCATCTTCCAGTGCCCCAGAAGCACCAATCAGCGTCTCAGAGCGTTACTCGGGTCTGAAAACACGTGTAATGACCGTTTCCACTGCACCGCTATCCGTGTCATTACCGTGTTCTACCCAGGTAAATAGCCGGGTTGGATTCCCGGGTCACTCAACCCGTGTTGACCCGTTTCCACCTACTAAAAATCCGTGTTGATGCGCGCCCCCGTGCAAAAACACGGGTAAAAACAGCTAGTGGAAAAGGGGTATTAGTAACATCCTTAAAAGAAGAGCCCTGAAAGATACAGTATAAAGTCTGGCAGGAAACAGCAAAGCAAATTTCTTATTCGCCTTGACCAAACGAGAGCAGAGAGGAGAGAATTCACGTTGCGCTCGGGACACCTCTGCGGAGTAATTCTGGAAAATGTCCAAACGGCTGCCCTCCCATTGCAAATTCCTATGCTTCCTGGATGCTGCCCAAATCACCTCCTTGTGGACAAAGTTCAAGCATTTGAAAATAACCACACATGGTCTGCTGTTAGGTGAAGAACGTGGAGGTTAGAGCCTATGAGCTCTCTCAATAACTAAGCCATTGCAGTCATCTTGTACATGTAATAAATCGAGCAGGGATGTTTGCAGGAAAGTAACCAGGTCAGGGCCTTTCAATGATTCTGGAAGCCCCAGCACTCTGAGATTCGATGTTCTAGATCTATTTTCAAGATCATCAATCTTGTTAATTAGCTGGTAGTGGGATTTCTGTAAAACATCATATTTGTGCTTGAAGTCCCGACGTCCCGAAAAGTCTTCCCTTAACCTGTGCTCATTAGTAATGACAGTCTTAGACAATTGTTTAAGCTGTGATTTAAGATCTTTCACTGCCTGCTGCATTTTGGAAGCAAGAGCCTCCATAACAGGCTCCATGGCATCCCTGACAGCCCTCGCCACGACTGAATAGGTCACTGGAGAGTCAGGGGAACGGTCAGACCCACCTGCAGAACAAACTTGTGACATAGAAGCCTGTTTATCACTGCCAGCAGCTTGCAGGCTTGTTTGTGAGCTGGATGCGGCGGCCATCTTGGATTCCCCAGGCCGTCTTTCAGACCACGATCTCTGGACTTTAGGGGACAGAAACTTATCCATCCAGTGCCCAACACTCTCCCACAGGTATAGTGTGCAGACCGCGGAGAAGCGCTGCGGGGAGGCGGCTCTGCGGGCTCCGGTTGCAGGAGAGCTGTAGTGATCAGCGTCTCCTCACATGGGCGCCGGAACCGGAAGTCCCCCAAACCAATGATCTTATATAGAAACATATCATTTGACGGCAGATAAGAACCTCTTGGCCTTTCTAGTAATAAACATGTGAAATAAGCCAGGTTTTTGTTTTTTTTTTTTAAACTTGGCGTTCCCTCGGTCCATCTATTTCCTGTGGACAGATAACACTACAACATTCAGTAATACAAATACATTCCTGGTCAGTCAATGGTATACCTACATTGAATATTTTGGAGGCTCTGTCTGGTAGATCCTTATGGAAACGTAATCAAAATGTTTCTAAAAGTTCTCCAATTTCAAACACAAAGTAGCATAAATTATTTCTATTTCTCTAAAAACCTACTGTGCTGTCAGGACATGTTCCCTGTGTAACCTCAGAGAGCATGCTCACTCCTTTCCTGTCAGAATGAAACAACTCGGCAAACCTTACTCTTACTATTGCATTGTATCAAGATGCTTATTTGTAGCTTTGACATGTCCGCCCAGTCGTATAACTAGGGTGCTACAAGTGCCCTGGCACTATGGCACGGTGGATACTTGGCACAGAGCCACCCATGCTGTGGGATGGATTTTGAATGTCAGGTTGTAGTTATATCAGGATATTTTAACAGTGTAATGTGCCCTGCCCGTTTTGAAAAATGCAACAATGTGCCCTAGCCTCAACCATTTCTGGAGAAGCAGTGTTTCTTCCTGCAATTGCTGGCTTCCGTGGACCTGACTGGCGTGATTTGACCTGAGATGTCTGCCACCACCGGGACACAATCATCTGCTAATCTGCAGGGAATGAGGTGTCACAAGATCCAATGACAGATCAGCCCCCACTGTCCTGCATCTATGGGTGCCGTCACTGCTGTCGAAGGCCCCCCAGTGACGGATACTGACTGTTGATAAGCTTCTCAATGGACAGAAGGTGGGAAGGAAAAGACAATTTTGGCTGCAGCAAGATTTCTGCACGTGGCAACATTACCTAGCACGCCGAGCAGAAGGTAAGTAGGTACTTAGGATTAATTGGTACTGGAAATAACTATGCCACTTTGCTACCTAATCACCAAGTCAAAATGGTATCTGCCCCAAACACACTATTCTCTTGTTGGGATACGGTCGTTAGGTCGACACAGCTGAGGTCGACAGTCATTAGGTCGACCACTGAAGGTCGACATGCATTAAGTTGACATGATCATTAGGTCGACATGTACATGGTCAAAATGTCGACATTAGTTTTTTTTAAATCATTTAAAAAAAAAAAATTCCGATACTTGACGATCCACGTGGACTACGATTGGAACGGTAACCTGTGCCGAGCGGAGCTAGGCACCTTGCCCGAAGCATGGCGAGTGAAGCGAGCCATGCAAGGGGACACGGTGCACTAATTGGGGTTCCCCGTCACTTTACGAAAAAAACGACACCAAAAACAGTCCAAAAACTCATGTCGACCTTTTCACCTGTCTACCTAGTACATGTCGACTTAATTCCCATGTCGACCTAGTGCCCATGACATCCTTGAGTGGTCGACCTAATGACTGTCGACCTAAATTGGGTCGACCCAACGACCCATACCCCTCGTTGTATGGATGTGTACAGAAGGGTTCTCTGACTACTTGCAGCCGTGCAGCAAAACGAGTCTGTTTATTAGGTTACATGTTTCAGCCCATTAAGTCTCTAAGAGGAGCGAAAAGCTGAAAATCCTCCTGATTTGATGGATTTAGGATACTGTACCTCTGGAGTCTAGCAACATCTGTAGCACCCAGGCGGCAATTATTATATATTTATGTTTTATATATTGCCAGGAATTTCATCAAAAGTTGCAGTCCGGAATGTGCAGAGCAATCAGTGGAAGTTGTCAGTATTGAACAGCATTTACAACTTTGATCTGGTCCCCTTTTATTTATCTTTATTTTTAGCTGATTTGGGCAGGTTGGATTAAAACAGATAACAAAAAACTCTTTAAACAAAAAAAAGTATGCATTTAATTTGCCATAATTTGCCTAATACTGAAAATGTTTTATAAAAGTAGGTTACTGACATGTGAATATCAGCTGCTTGTCCTATGTCACTACTGACATGCTGGTGATCTGGATGGAAGGAGAGAGGGTGCTTCTGATAGAGAGATAAAATGCAGTTGGCAGAGCTTACACAGCACTCCGCCAAGTAGGAGGTGAGCGGAGGCAATGACCAGACTCTGATTGGGTCACCCCATAGAATGATGACAGGAGGGTGGGGGGAGGAGAGCTATAGAGCTGATAAACAGGATTCTTATAATTAACAGCCACCAGTGTGTTGGAATACCAGAATTAGGCACAATCATCTGCTGTTGAACCATAGTAATTCTGATGTTGCCCTCTGGTGAGAGATGCCAATTACTGATTATTTCCAAAATCTTTCCCCGCACAGCACACTGTCCAAAAAAATCCTGTTGTGATCATCATTCCTCCCCTCCCGCCTCACATTTCATAGATGCGTTGCCAGCCCATTTACATCGTCCTATATAGGATGCGGACGCAGAAAGTGAATTCCACTGTCCACATACTCAAGGATTGTGTCATATGCCTGGCTCCCTGGACTGTGCTAATTGTGTCAGTTTCTCCTATGCACATTACCCTTCCACTGTGTGTGTGCTGCTAAAACGGTCCAGGAGAGCCAGTGATCAGTTAAGGTGTCCAGATCTGAAATTAGGAACGTTGGGTAGGAGGCAGGAAACGTAGGTATTCTGCATTGGGATATGGCTGTTTTCCTCTTTTAAACTGCACCATCAGTTTGCTTTCTTTAACACTGCAGACCCCTAGCCCCCCTCTCAGAATGGGTCTATTAATGAAGCAGTGAAAAGTGTGGAGAGGTGAGCCAGTGGAGAAGTTGCCCATGGCAACCAATCAGCTGCTATGTATAATTTTATAGAATGCACTTTAAAAATGTTACCTCAACACTGATTGGTTGCCATGGGCACTTCTCCACTGGCATACTTCTACACACTTTTCACTGCTTCATGAATAGACCCCAATGTGTTATGTGGGCATCTCACAGCACCTGCAGATACGTCCCAGCTAGTTATAAGTGTTATAAAAGCATCTCATTTCACAATATAAAAATCCCTACAGCTTATGGGGTCCTAGGTGGCCACCAGGCCCCCAGCAATTAACATCACCATTCCATTACACAACAATGTCAGATTTGCAGGTAAAATAATTCCCCCCCACGTCAGCGGCTTACATAATACGATGGGTGTGCAATAAGCTTCCGGATGCATGAAAAGTATTACAATTACAAACGAAGTGAACATTACATTTTTTTCAAAGTATTCACCAGAGTAGTCTGTGCAAAGTTGCATGTGCTTAAACCACTTGGTGAAGCAAGCTGGACCAGTGCCTTCTACATGCTGGATGAAGGTCTCCACTGCTGCTTCCGAAAACTCAAAACTAATCCCACGCATCTTGCACTTGATTTATGGGAACATGAAGAAGTCATAGGGGGCAAGGTCTGGACTGTACACGAGCAGATGACCAAGCTCCTCGATTTGTTCATGAGCCAGAAAATCCACAATTTTCCTGGACTTGTGGGCAGGTGCATTGCCAGGATGGAAAAGGGCACCATGAGCGCAAGTTCTTGGATGGTGCCTGGAAATGGTTTCCAGCACTTATGGCAGGCATTGCCTTGCATATCAGTCCCCAGTGATGGTGCACTGCTGCATGAGTGGTATGGTACTGTAGCTACAAAACCAGTATTGGCCACAAAAATTGGTACTATCTGTTTGGCCATACTGTTCTCATATTGGAACTTCTGTGGGAGCGCACCTCCGACTGGGGTCTTGGGGTCGACACTGTAGATCCAGGATTCGTCACCACTGATGATCTCCCAGACAGAGTTTGAGCAACCGCCATCAAGCCTGGCCAGCTTGTTGGAGAAGTAAGTCACCCAAGCCTCCTTCTGCCCTCGAGTCTGCTGATGGGGCACCCAGCATGGAGAAACCTTGTGGAGACCAAGCTTTTTGTAGAGTGTCAAGTGGACAGATCCTGATGAGATGCCTATCTTCCTCTCTGTTTGGGCCACGGTCAGTCTAGCGTCCACCTCAACTATGGCACGCTCGGCAGCAATGAGGCGGACACAGCCATCGCTCCTCATCTTCCAGGGACCATCTCCTGAACTGAAATTCTGCAAACTACTCAAACACAGTGGTTTGGGATGGTGCTTCCTTCCCTAAAGCAGCTCGCAGTCGGTCAAAACTCTCCTGCTGTCACACACCACTCTTGCCTCTGTTGAGCTCCATAAAGAGTTTGTAAAGGAAGTGAACATGCTGACTTCTTCAGTGTGCGGTGCGGATTATAGACGGCTCTGTATCTTGACATTTCACAAGAACTATAGTCAGAGATTACAGTTCACAGGCAGACAGTCAGAATGTGTCTACTCTACCTATGCACTGCACATCTGGAAACTTATTGCACACCCCTAGTAGTTTTCATTATTTTGTTTTTCCAGGTGTGTATGTTCACTATGCATGCACATCACAACCCCCCCCCCCCCCCTTCCACTCTCCAAATGCCAGTTCTTACATCCAAGTCTACATATACCCCACATAAGGCTGTTTTATAGAGATAATTAGAATTTCAGTGAGCCACAACTACTCCTTTGGTTCTAATCGAAAATTAATCTTTGCTCAGTTTTGTATAAAATAATTTCTTCTTTCTTATTCTATGTGAATACACCTATTCTATTCATTTTTTTATTTTTATTAACAATACTTGAAAAATATTTGAATAAACAGCTTTTAAGAAGAAAAATAAGTCACTAATAACATAAACCAATATTTATATGCTCATTGTAGTCTGTCTGTCTGTGATCACCGACAACAGGTGGAATATTCTCTATGGAATTTAACATAGCAATAGTAATCAATGACAAATCAGGCTACTGTAGCGTGTATTGCCATTATCAATGAAGAAGCCAAAAAGCTGCTGCTTAGTAAATATGCCCAGTTTGCAGTGACACAGATAACAATAGAGGAAGTTTTTTTACATCTGTATTTGCGAACGTAACAAGATCGTTTTTTTTTTTTCACATCATGTCATCATTTTAGGTTCAGTAGCCCTTTAAAAGTTCACTCCCATTGTTTTACATCTGTTTATCACAGCTAATTATAGTGCCTTCATTCCTTAACGGCAAGATCTTGCTAACAAGACTTTATTAATGTAGTATATAACAAATAATAGTCAAACATATACTATCTGGTTGAGGTAGGAATAATATATATATGCCTTCCACATATAAAGGTTAGTTTTTTGCAGGAATAAGTTATGAAATCATGTATATTATTGGACAGTGTGAAAATCTTTGGCGCCTCCTAGTGGATAAACATGTCTAATGATAAACTGTACAGTTACAGGTAAGGGTTAAGATTAACAAAACAATTGTTCCATTTTGTAATTTGCTTGGTGGGTTAATTAATTCATTTTAAAGAACAAACATGGAAAGTTTTCATTGAAATTAGTTGTAAACAGTAGACATTTCAATTGCATTGTTACTCTTTATTTTATGGTGATGGGTGCTTGTTCTGCTTAACATCAACAAAGTATCTTGCTTGAACATCATTTGTTCAACCTCTTACAGGAAAGTAGATGAAAGGATAAAATATAAAGAACAGACCTGATGGGAATGTTGGTATTGTCTAACTTGGTTGATTCCCAGTCAGACTACACTTTTCAAACCATCCACCTGATCTGTGAGAATACCCCCCATTCTTCTCCTCTAATCACTACAAACATGCAAGCATTATATGTGTGTGAGTAAATAGTGTATCTACAATATACTGTATGTGTGTGAGGTAATACTGCATGTACAATATGAGTTATTATAAGTTATGTCACTGGGATAGTTCCAGTTTTGCGGCTTCCGTCCCCAGCAAGATTACATCCCTGAAACACTCCCTGTGGTTCAATTTAAGTCATTGTATCTTTCAATGAGCTAAATAATGATGGGATTTAAACGAGATTTAAAAAGGAGTGCTGCAGTGGTACCAGTTTAAAATGTCTCTCTCTATCTCTCCATAATATATGACACTGCTTGAGGAAGCGCAGGAGTTTCTTTACCCTATTCTGATACAGCATACTTTTCTACTTTTGTAAAAGCATTTTCTGGGAGATTGTAAAAGTACTATAAGCGCGGACGTATGCTGCTACATCCAAGAGGAGTGTCATAAAAATGGATTACATCAAATTGTAAATGAGCCCCAACACAGTCAGTAAGATCTACTTGTTTTACTAGTGGTTCCAAATAAGTGAAAACTTAAAATGCATGTAGCCATAGGGCTCATTGTGCCTTATAGCCAATGCAGGGAAATGGCACTTATGGGGGGTACACACTGAGAGATCTGGGTTTAAAATCTAAGCAAGCTGACTAGATTGCTTAGATTTTAAGCACGGATCTGCCGTATGTATGCCCCACAGCGATACATCGCTATCGCTGGTGTTAGACTGAGCTTGCATGCAGGCTCAATCTAGCGGGTCGCTCGTTTCACCGCTGTGTGAAGTGAGCGTCCCCCCGCCCATCCCCCCCCCCTCGCTCAGCACATCGCGCCGTGCTGAGCGGGGGGAGAGATGTGTGCTGAGCGGTCTGTGTTAAGATCGCTCAGCACACATCTCTCCCGTCAGTACCCCCCTTTATGATCCCATGTTAATGTATATATCTCTGATATATATATTTTTTCTCCCCAGGAATACAACAGCTACATAATGGGGATAAGGTGCAATCAGAGAGATTGCTAGACTTGTCTGGGAGTAATGGAGATTGCTACTATTTCAGGGAGTCGTTGGCAAGTAATGTATGTGATACAGTGCTTATCATTGGTAGATAATCCCCTTGGTGTGTAGAAAATGTGACCTGGAAGCTGGAGGAGCCACCTATTTGTGCTCTAGCCTCTCCTCCATCCACAGATTCTAGGTCTGTATCTGTAATGCTAGATGCTGGGTGATCTAGTGATTCCAGAATACAACATTGTGAAATGTTGTTCTCACTGTCATCATAACTGGTGCTTATATATAGGGGAATATCTAGCTTCAGTGATGGTAACAGTTCTCAGGGGATCATCAGTATGAGATCCCGGCGCTCAGGATACCGACGCCAGTAACCAGACAGCTGGGATCCCGGTGGCGAGCGCAGCGTGTCCCCTCGCTGGATCGCCGCAATCGCCATGATTCAGGCCTGGTGGTGACCGTTCTATTCCCCCACAGGTGGTGGCATGGACCACATTAGCTGGCGGTCGGAACTCCGGCCGACGGTATTCCAGCTGAATTCTGGTTTCTGGCGTCGGTATCCTGACCGCCAGTTTTCTCAGTACTGGTGGGCCCCACAGATGCTTTGGAGAGGACAAGTATTCAGTGGGCAGAGGTTAGTGATATTTTGCCTCACAATCATTCTGTGACCTCACAAATAATGGTGTAGTGCTTTTGTGGCGACACACAATCTTGAGTACAGATTTTGTGGGAGTAATGCTCATTGTTCCTGTTGGGGCATAAAGGCTGTATGTAATACTTTTGTGGAGGCACACAGGATGGTGTATAATATGTTTGTGGAGGCACACAGGATGGTGCATAATATGTTTGTGGGGGCACACAGGATGGTGCATAATATGTTTGTGGGGGCACACAGTATGGTGTGTAATATGTATGTGGGGGCACACAGTATGGTATGTAATATGTATGTGGGGGCACACAGGATGGTGTGTAATATGTTTTGGGGGGCACACAGTATGGTGCATAATATGTTTGGGGGCACACAGGATGGTGCGTAATATGTTTGGGGGCACACAGGATGGTGCGTAATATGTTTGTGGGGGCACACAGCATGGTGCGTAATATGTTTGTGGGGGCACACAGCATGGTGTGTAATATGTTTGTGGGGGCACACAGGATAGTGCGTAATATGTTTGTAGGGGAACAGGATAGTGTGTAATATGTTTGTGGGGGCACACAGGATGGTACGTAATGTGTTTGTGGGTGCACACAGGATGGTTTGTAATATGTTTGTGGAGGCACACAGGATGGTGCGTATTGTGTTTGTGGGGGCACACAGGATGGTGTGTAATGTGTTATGTTTGTGGCAACGCACAGGATGGTGTGTAATATGTTTGTGGAGGCACACAGGATGGTGCGTATTGTGTTTGTGGGGGCACACAGGATGGTGTGTAATGTGTTATGTTTGTGGCAACGCACAGGATGGTGTGTAATATGTTTGTGGAGGCACACAGGATGGTGTTTAATATGTTTGTGGGGGCACACAGAATAGTGTGTAATACTTTATTGGGGGCCCACAGATTGTTGTGTAATACATTTGTGGGACTACACAGGTTGGTGTATAATGTTGTTGAAGTAACATGTTGGTGTAATACATTTGTGGGTACACATGCTGGTGGTGTGTAATGATTCTGTATCAACACAGGTTGGGGTATAATACTTTTGTGGGGCACAGGCTGATGTGTAATACTTCTGAAGTAATATAGGATGGTGTGTAACACATTTGTGATGCACCGTTTGCAGCATACTGATATTGGGTCCTAATTCAGACCTGGTCGCGCAGGCTATTTTTTGCACTGCTGCGACCAGGTAATCGCCACAAACAGGGGAGGGGGGATTCGCTGTGCAGGACTGCAAACGCTTGTGCAGAGAGCTGCACAAACAAAAGTTTGTGCAGTCTCTGCACAGCTCAGGACTTACTCACCCGCTGCGATGAACCAGGACGGAGTTGACGTCAGGATCCCTCCCTGGAAACGGCCGGGCACACGCACGTTCGCATGGACACTCCTTGAAAACGGTCAGTTGACGCCCACGAATGTCCTCTTCCTGTCAATTTTCTAGCGATCGCTTTTTTCGTTAGATCCGTCGCTCTCTGTCGACGGCCGTAGCCAGGGCGCGACACGCCTGCGCATTGCGCCCCATGTGCAGGCGCACTTTAAACCTGATCGCACCGCTGCAAAAAATGTCAGCGTGCGGTCAGGCCTGAATGACCCCCATTCTGTAAGCTGCCATACTCAGTGCTTTGCACCCAGCCCTAAGTGGTGTGGTTCACAAACTCTAATCCCAATATACCAAGATTGCATTATCTGGGAGATAATATCACTGATATTTATTTGATTATATTCTTTTTTGGGTGGGGGGTTTACAGGGGAGGGGGAAGACATAATATATCTTATAATTTATACAGTATCTACTGCTACACTTATATTATTTCTATTTATTTTTAATAGCCAAACTGTGAAGTCCAACTGTTCTATGCATTATAATAAGTAGTAAGGGGTCTATGTACTAAACTTTGGAGAGAGATAAAGTGGCCAGCGACAAATTACTAGCCAGTCAGCTCCTAACTGCCATGTTACAGGCTGTGTTTAAAAATTCAGTTAGGGGGTAATTGGCTGATACTTTATCTCCATCCACTTTATCTCTCTTCAAGGCTTAGTACATAGACCCCTTAGTCATATATTTACCTCAATTCATGAATGCGCCTGTAAGATATTACACAACACAACAGGTGTACCTCAGAGCTGCAAAGTTCTCATTCACAACTTAGGTTACAATTACTCTTATACCACGTTCACACTGCCTTTAAAAATCCGGGTTATTGCACGTGAACGCACAGTAATCCGGATTTGCAGTGTGAACGGGGGTCCTGGCAAGTTCCCGGGTCGTCTGACCCGGTATTTTAACCCGTGAATAAAGAAGGGTTATTCCCGGGTCAATACCGGGTCAGGCGCAAGAGTGAACGGTGTTCCCGGATCGATGCGATCCGGGACCCATTCACACTATAGGAGCGGGCGGCGCTTGTAGATCATCTGATCTCCAAGCGCTGCCCCCGCATGTGACCCGGTGACGTCATCGACACGGCAATATGCCGTGTCGGGCCGCCACTCTGAACGGGGTCTCAAGCGGGTTGCACCTGGGAAGGACTCGTGCACGAGTCCCGGGTGCAACCCGCCAAAAGACAGTGTGAACATGGTATAAACAACAAAAGGAAGGCTATGAATGTACTGTGCATGTATGTCCTATGCTGTCCTATGTGTGTACAGGTGATGCTTATACAGAGCATGGGCACTGAGCAGAACCATATGCTATAAATGGTGCTTGGTTATTACTCTAGAGAACCAGGAATCTGCTGCATTACATCTCTAATATATGAAACGGAAGCCTAAAACCTGAAAGACCTTACTTGCTGCAGTAAATACCTAATAAGAAGAAATGTTGGTGTAATATTACTATTATACTCTATGTACGCCATGTGTTTTACATCGTACAAGTGGCACATGCATCCACTTTCACATAAGCATGATGCAGGTAACCACAGTCACATGTGCACACTCTGCTGGCAGAACATAATTACTGGGCTCACTCTCCCCAGTTGTACAATGCCTACACTGAGTGCTTACTACTTATGGGATGCAGTCAAAATACCGGCTGACGGGATCCTTACATTTACAAGTTCCCAGACGATTGCCGTTGCTGTCAAACGCTGCTTGCCTTATAGATATTAAACAAAAACATATCTAACATGAACTAATCCTCAACGTTTTCTTTGTGTAACTCTGTAGCACACACTTCCTGGGGAGTCTCATGAGGAGTATATTGGTTTCATTAACTCTCATGCACCTCTTGCTGAAGCAGAGAAACATCTCCCACTTTGAGTTTGGGGGCATACGGATATTAGTACTTAATAGTCACAATAAGAGAATGATTACTTACTAAACATACTGCTATTAATGTCTGACGTCTCCATTTGCTTAATGGCAGTAAAAACACAGATATTTGGGTACAAAGTGCATATATATATAGAGAGAGAGAGACACTTTGTACCCAAATATATGTTTTTACTGCCATTAAGCAAACGGAGACGTCAGTTATATATATATATATATATATATATATATATATATATATATATATATATATATATAGATATATACATACATACATACATACACGTATCAGAATTGTAGAGCAGTATATATATATATATATATATATATATATACACGTCATTTTATGGATTGGTATGCTGTATATGTATGAAATAAGTATTTTGCATAGAAATAAAAGTTTTTCATTTTAGTCTGGTGAAATGAAATATAACCACAAAAGTTCTACAGCTGCTGTGGAACTACAAAGGCCAGCATTCCCTGTTGGTTGCAGAGCCACGAGTTGCCTATCAACTCTCAGCCAAATTATAGCATTTTTAAACAAACAATCCGCAAATTATCCAGTGTCCACAATGATTACTTAATGTGACAGAATAAAACAACACAAGCATAACAACATACTGCACCACAAACCACAGTTATAGGAAGTGATTGAATTGTTATATAAATATAAGACAACAAATAAACCATTGGTTATATATATACACCACTCATGAGATTACAGACTTTGCTTTCCTGAAGACTACTGCAAGTCTAAACTGGTGGGACATGCTGGCACTTGTAGTTACCCAACAGCTGGGGGGCTACAGGTAACTTGGAGCAGCCATCAAAATACATTTTGTACTTACAATATACAAAAGTGTTACATTGTGCAAAATAATACCTCAAAACAGGCATAATGAGACACAAACTGGAGTTAGCAAGTATGTCTAGGGAAATATGGGAACCTGCACAGTACTGTGTATGTATATCATTATTTACATGCTGCATGTGGTTTTGTAATAGCAACTATATCGTAAGTAACAATGCTTCTACAGAAACACATGACACACACTGCATCCCCCAGCCAGTAACAGAGGTTGCGATGGGAGAGATTTCTTATATACTTACAGTCTCTGAACACCATGCTGGGGTCACTCTGAGGCAGCACCTGGGTGACTAGAAGTTGCAGAGAGTCCAGTGTCCTGTCCATGTTAGTTGTGTACCCTTGCAGCTGCTTGCAGCACAACTATCCTCATGCCTGGATTATCCCATCCCTCTGCTGCTGAATGTGTGTAGTTCATTGATGCAGTGGATTATGGAGAAATCTCTTTTAACATCTGCCAATCAGGCAAAGGCCAGAATCTAAAGACCCTCGGGGGTCCTCCTCCCTGGCTTGCTTATCTTTGTTGTAGGCTGAGCTAATTAGCTGTATGACTGGCTGACAGATCTATTCCAAGGCTTCTCTCTGGGAAACACACCCACCTACAGGCCAGACTCAGAGCGCAAGCAACTGTAGGAAAGGCATTCTTCTCTTCTTCTTTTCAAGCACTTTCACTACTCTGTCAATTGTCAAACTACTGTAGATGGAAATAAAGATGCCTGATATCCTCTTTGTATTTTATATACCAACAATGGGGGTCATTCCGAGTTGTTCGCTCGTTATTTTTTTGTCGCAACGGAGCGAATAGTCGCTACTGCGCATGCGCAATGTCCGCAGTGCGACTGCGCCAAGTAAATTTGCTATGCAATTAGGAATTTTACTCACGGCATTACGAGGTTTTTTCTTCGTTCTGGTGATCGTAATGTGATTGACAGGAAGTGGGTGTTTCTGGGCGGAAACTGGCCGTTTTATGGGTGTGTGCGAAAAAACGCTACCGTTTCTGGGAAAAACGCGGGAGTGGCTGGAGAAACGGAGGAGTGTCTGGGCGAACGCTGGGTGTGTTTGTGACGTCAAACCAGGAACGACAAGCACTGAACTGATCGCAGATGCCGAGTAAGTTTGGAGCTACTCAGAAACTGCTAAGAAGTGTCTATTCGCAATTCTGCTAATCTTTCGTTCGCAATTTTACTATGCTAAGATTCACTCCCAGTAGGCGGCGGCTTAGCGTGTGCAAAGCTGCTGAAAGCAGCTTGCGAGCGAACAACTCGGAATGACCCCCAATATACAAATTATACTGTTTTTTGATACTCGTATCAATCATTCCTTAAATATATGTAGAGAGAGAGATTAGTGTGTTAGAATTTGCTACATCATCATGTTGCTGATAATGTTTTAAGTGCAATAATAGTAATACCCCTTTTCCACTAGCTCAAAAAACACGGGTAAATGCACGGGGGCGCGCATTTACCCGTGTTTTTGGCAAGTGGAAAAGGGTAAACCCGGATCAAGTGACCCGTGAATCCTACCCGGCTATTTACCTGGGTAGGACACGGGAATGATCCGGGTAGGGTGTAGTGTAAACGGGAGCCGTGTCGATGCGACACGGCTCCCGTTTACACTGTATGGATGGGCGGCGCTGGGAGATCATGTGATCTCCCTGCGCCGCCCCTGCCGTGTAGCTAGAAGCGTCACCAACCCGGCATATGCCGGGTTGTGACTGCTAATGGGAAAGGGACCGAGCACGGGTCGCAGCAGGGGGCAGCTCCCGTGTCAGGCTCCCGGCTGCGACCCGTGCTCGTAGGTGTAAAAGGGGTATAACATAGTAACATAGTATCTGAGGTTGAAAAAAGACAATTGTCCATCGAGTTCAACCTATTTGTGGTCTCCTATGCATGATGATTTGACTAAAATTTCTGACTGATGCTGCTGTCAGCCGTTGCATTTATCCCTATTTATAGTAACTATAATGCATGACTATGCACCATACCCCTGGATATCCTTATCCATTAGGAATTTATCTAACCCATTCTTAAAGGTGTTGACAGATTCCGCCATTACAACTCCCTCGGGCAGGGAATCCAAACACGTATTGTCCTTACCGTGAAAAAGCCTTTACGCCGTATTGTGCGGAATCTCCTCTCCTCTAACCTGAGCGAGTGTCCACGAGTCCTCTGTGTTGATCTAACCAAAAACAGGTCCCGCACAAGCTCTGTGTATTGTCCCCTTATATATTTGTAGATGTTGATCATATCCCCTCTTAGTCTCCGCTTTTCCAATGTAAACATGCCTAGTCTTTCAAGCCTTTCCTTGTATTCCATCGTCTCCATGCCCTTAATTAGTTTGGTCGCCCTCCTCTGTACCTTTTCTAGCTCCAGGATATCCTTTTTGTAGTACGGTGCCCAGAATTGTACACAGTATTCAAGGTGTGGCCTCACTAGTGATTTATAAACGGGAGTATAATACTCTCGTCCCTAGCATCAATACCCCGTTTTATGCATGCTAATATCTTATTAGCCTTCTTTGCTGCAGTCCTACTTTGGGTACTACTGCTTAGCTTGCTATCTATGAGGACACCTAAGTCCTTTTCCAGTACAGAATCCCCTAATTTTACCCCATTTAGTAGGTAGTTGTAATTTTTGTTCTTGTTACCACAGTGCATTACCTTACACTTGTCTGTGTTGAAGCGCATTCTCCATTTGGCTGCCCATGCTTCTAATTTAACTAAGTCGTTCTGAAGAGACTCGGCATCCTCCTCTGTATTTATAGCCTTACACAATTTGGTATCATCTGCAAAAATTGACACCATGCTCTCTAGACCTTCTGTTAGGTCGTTAATGAAAATATTGAACAATAGCGGTCCTAATACTGAGCCTTGCGGCACACCACTTAGCACTTCAGTCCAAGTTGAAAAAGATCCATTAACCACAACGCGCTGCTCCCAGATGGAGTTATTTATAACACTTGGGTGGAATTCAATTGTTTGAAAAGTCGGTTGGGTGTCTGTTTTTTCCCTGTCTATTAGATAGGAAAAAACAGACACCCAACTGACTTTTCAAACAATTGAATACCCCCCTTTCAGCGAGAAAGTGGTTGAAGACTCAGCTTTTACACGGGCATTTGAAGCATAGGTTTTTTCTGGCCCTAGCCTGTAGCCCCCTTTACACAGCAGAACAAATTGCTGGGTCAAGTATTTGGATCCAGTAATTTGCCGGGTCAACCCCAGACCTTATTCTGTGTCAAAAGGTCAACCTGGGTTGCAATTCCCGGGACTTTGATCCTGGTTGAAAGCCTGGTCAAAGTCACAGGATTTTTGACCTGTGTTGACCCTTTCACACAGAAAAGGACCTGGGATGACCCAGCAAATCAAAACCTCTGTCTGAAAGGGATATAATGATGACCTCTTACAGCAAGGTGCCCTACTTCTATATATTCACTTACAGTACTGTCACAGGTCTGTAGACTGTACATGCATACCCTCCAACTGTACCTTTTTGGCAGGTACAGTACTTTTTTTTATGGTCTGTACCGATTTTTGACTCTCCATTTTCCATTGAAAATATAGGAAAAGGGGCGTGGCCCCTTCACCCGTGGCCACATCCCTTTTCTAATTTGTACCGACTTTTATGTGTAAAATGTTGGAGGGTATGTACATGCCTCCACTGAGACAGTTACTTATGCATTTGTGCATCTGACATTGGGGTTTTGAGTTGATCTTAAAAGCACTTTCTTTTTTTCAACAACATTTGTTTGATTGTGACTTGGGCGCAGCTCCTTATACAGCCACAGTTAGTGTAAGCATACTGTGCATGCACAGAAGTTAATTTATACATTTTTAAGCGTCTCTGGATGATTCTGCGTGAGATGGATCTGGTCTGGAACTCTCTTTGCGTGTAATGGGCATTTGAGGGCAGCAGCTGGGTGGTAACACTGCTACTGCACAAAAGATACGCCTTGTGGGGCCATATTAAGCCTTCCAGGGGGCCCAAGGTGCTTAAGACAGGGGAGCCTGCCTGCCACCGCATCTCCCCCTCCCAGTCAGGCTCTCCCCTGCTCATCATCCAGCCCACTGCCACTCGTCTGTCCTGTCCCACCCCTATTTGTCATATGGCCCATCCCCACTGGCTCTGCTGCTTGTGAGGACAGCACTGAGCTGTGGATGACAGAGCCGGGAAATGCTTGGGCACAGTGGGACAGTACTGGACACAGGTGGGCAAAGGATAGGTTGAGGTGGAGTGGGACAAAGCCGCTGCCTACCCCTGCTGGACACCTGGCCCACTCCCACTACAAGATTGCACAGTGCATGTAGCAGTGTGCTCCAATGGGGGGAGGCTGAGAAAGGGGTCCTGGGGCATTCGCCCCCTGTGCCCCTCCTTAATCTGGCTTTGCTAGTGGGAGTGTCATGGGAGTGGGCTCAGTGTGTAGCTATTCTTTTATGCCATTAGGCCTAATTCAGACCTTATCGTAGCAGCAAATCTGTTAGCAGATGGGCAAAACCATGTGCACTGCAGGAGGGGGGGGGGGGGGGGCAGATATAACACGTGCAGAGAGAGTTAGATTTTGGTGGGTTATTTTGTTTCTGTGCAGGGTAAATATTGGCTGCTTTATTTTTACACTGCAATTTAGATTTCAGTTTGAACACACCCCACCCAAATCTAACTCTCTCTGCACGTGTTATATCTGCCCCCCGCCCCCCTTCCCCCTCTCGCAGTGCACATGGTTTTGCCCAATTTCTAACAAATTTGCTGCTATGATCAGGTCTGAATTAGGCCCATTCTCAGGTGCACATACAGCTAAGGAATGTTTGTTTCAGATGGATCTTTTTGCACCCAGCATGGGTCAGGTGAAAGTATACGCTCATACTAATGACAGCCCTGCTTGAAGCTGTACGCATAGCTGCATTAAAATAAGGTAGTTTATCTGGATCCAGTGGCATTATGCTAATACATGCACTTTGTGTCTAACTTAGAATCAGGCTCTATGTGCATGTATTTAAATAAAGACAATTAGATCTTATTTATAGTGTAGGTGAGTCAAGAAATTCAAGGGCCCTACACACTGGCCGACATGACTGCACGATATGAACGATCATATCGTGCAGTGTGGAGGCTCCAGCGATGAACGATGCGCGGCCCCGCGCTCATTCATCGCTGATCCCCCGTCGGCTGTACATGCAGGCCAATATGGACGATCTCGTCCATATTTGCCTGCACTTCAATGCAGCTCGGCGGCGGATCGGCCAGTGTGTAGGGCCTATTAGGGGGACTTTTTTTTTTATAAACGTATTCATTGGGTTTTTCAGAGAGAAAACGTAGCAATGACATTACAGGAGCAGAGGGATCATCAGGAACATTAGACGTCATTATTACAAACATAAAATAACACAGCATAGAAACAGGAGACATCCAGGGTATCACCTGACATTCGATAAAAGAGAGAATTCTGCACCTGCAAATGAATTACTATAAACCATAAACATTGTATCAAAGATTAGGAAGGGGGGGGGGGGAATAGAAGGAGAGGGGGGTGAGGGGCAAGAAATAATATACAAAAATAAAATAAGGAAAGATAAAATCTACGCCATACTTGCCTACCTGACCCTCTCCATGAGGGAGAAAATGCTCTGTTCCTGGCAGAGGCGTCACTAGGGTTGGTGTCACCCGGTGTGGTAACTCATGGTGTCACCCCCCATGGACCTCCTCCCGTATCACACCACATGGAATCCTTATTAATGTCATAATTCAGGAGGCAGTCAATTGACCGTCGGACAGGATCCCAGCGGTCAATATACCGATGGCGGAATCCCATCACCCGCTGCAATACCGGCTGGTTTCCCCACTTGGGTGGTGGTCCACGTAACCACCTGAGGGGGAAGGCCCGAAGCATGGTGAGCACAGCGAGCTTGCGAGGGGACATGCTGCTCTCGATGCCGGGATCCCGGCTGTTGAGCTCTCGGCGTCGGTCTCTTGATCGCGGGGATCTCTTACTGATCCCCATAATTCCTGTATATCACTGAATGCAATGGCAATAGCAGTGACATAAAACAGCTAACAAAATTAATATTATACCTTTATATCCTTTGTTTCCCAAGGAAGGGGCATGACCGCACAATAGTACCCCCAATTCAAATTACAGTACACGGTAGCACAATCTTATTCACATTACACTGCACATGATGTCACTTATATACATTACATCACACAGTAGTACCCCTTATACATGTTATGCTGCACAATAGTACCGAAGGTGGCAGGTGGTGACTGAGGAGTCAATAGGTGACAAAGTGGTAGATGGTGACAGGGAGAAGGTGACAGAGTGTCAGTGGATGATGGGAGTTGCAGACAGGCAGAGGCAGTGGGTGACTGGGTAGTCAATAGTTGAGAGGAAGATGGGAGGCAGAGGGTAACAGCGAGAGAGTCTGTGTGTGATGAAGAGGCAGGTAGTGACAGGTAGAGATGAAAGGAAGAGGCAGTGGGTGACAAGGGAAGGCAGTGGGTGAAATCGGGAAGCAGATTGTGACAAGGAGTGGCATAGGGTGACAGTGGTAGACAGCGAGAGGCATAGGGTGACAGGGGAAGGCAGACGGTGACAGCGGAGTGGTGACAGTGAGAGGCAAAGGATGATAGGGAGAGGCAGCGGGTGACTGGGGAAAGGTAGTGGCGAGAGACTGTGGGTGAAATGACAGTGTTCTCACCAGAATATGTTTGAATCTGGCGGCATTATGAAGTACAGTAGGTGGGAAGGGGAGCAGGGTGGGGAGGAGTGTACCTGATGTCTGTGGTGGCATCAGGTCTTAGGGGTCCCTGGGGCCATGTTTGCCTTCACAGATATTATTGGGGTCTCAGGGGGCAGCAGGATGCGTGTGTGAGCAGGAACATAATCTGCTGCTGTGGCTGGGGACAGTGCGGGACTCCCTCCAGCAGCTACACTGGTAGAGCAGATGCAGGAGAGGAGATGATTTACAATACTAGTTATGCTTACTTCTGCGTCGTCTCAGTGTGTTGGATTAATTTGTGCAGGCAGGGCAGTTCTTCACTTAGCCGCGATCGTATCACCGCCTCCCCCTCAGCGCACATCTAGTCCCCGGCTGGCACTCAGGAGGCAGAGAGGAGGAGCCGGGGAGTGGTAACAGGGGAGGTCAGCATTGCTTCTCCTCCTGACCTCCGTGGCTCCGTCCTCCTAACCTAGGGTCCACTCCTATCACGGGCCGCTGACAGCGTAATTAATCTGATTGTGATTGACCAGCACAAGCTCCGCCACTAGGGGTGCAGGTGTGCGGCTCATTTTGGTGTCAGCCCATTGAACGGTGACACCCGGGAGCGGGCCGCACCCCCCTCTTGACGCCACTGGTTCCTGGACTTTCCTGGTAATGTATGATTGCCATCACCTGCGGTGAGCTAGTTGATTGATAAGAAAAGTGTTTCACCACAGGTGATGGCAATCATACATTACCAGGAAAGTCCAGGAACAGAGCATTTTCTCCCTCATGGTGAGGGTCAGGTAGGTAAGTATGATATATGCACATCTTCAACATTTTCCAGCATATTCTAGAACTTGTAGACACATTTCACTTAGTAAAAGGGGTAGGACTCAAAGTGGAATCACTGAACAGACAATGTAGAAGACCCAGCATTGCGGGAATACTCTGCAGCACAATATGGTAATTTAATCCTCAATTATAGGTCTGTTTCCAAAATTAGGGCTCGTTATTACATCATTCTATACAGCAAAGGAGTTACTGCTGGAAATAAGCAGCCTGTTAATCAAGCACAGTGACTAGTACCTGATTTGTTATTACAATGTCAGGGTGACTTGAACAGAACAAAAACCTTTTTTAATGCAATAATGACTTGACAAATGTGTATTTGGTTTTTAAAATGGATACAGTAGTGTATAGTCATTTATGGTAAAGAAAACATGTTGTATAGAATACCTGTATATATGTATGTGGGTTTATTTTTTGTTTAATACTTTATCATCACCATTATTATTCTTTTAAAGTAAATGGAACTGAAATTCCAAATCTGGGCCTCTCCTTCCATGGCACATGTAGGATCTGGTAGCCTAGCTCCTGCTTGTGCACAACCACTGAGACTAGTCCGGTGCAGGGGTAAATCTTATCCATATGCTGCTATGATAACTATAAATTTGGCCATGATGATGGAGTCTATCATAAATAGAGTTTAGTTAAGTCTCAGCTTTAACTTTCAGTAGAAGATGTCTGCTATGCCCCATTGTCTTATCCACCCTTCCATTGGTCACTTATTTATCTTGCCCTGCAAATATAAAATCAACTTTGTGGACTGAGCGCAAAGTCTGGTGCATCATGCACTAATCCCGCATAGGTGAGGCAGAGTCCCCTTCCCCCAGTGCCGGATTAAGCTTTTGGGAGCCCGGTCCACTTAAAACAAAGGGGAAAACACCCCCACTCCTCTGGTCCTCCCCCTCTTGTCAGCACTGCACCCAGGGGGTGGATCAAGGGGCGTGTGCGTTACCAGTGCATATGTTTGGCTGCGTTGAGTCCAGGGAGGCTACCTCTCTCCCTGCCCAATGTGCGCTGCGCAGCTATACAGCAGCCAGCAGTAGTAGACAGCAGTGGCGTGCGGTGAGGTCAGTGGCTGGGGAGGCACTGGGTACTCCAGTACATCCCAGCAGCACAAGAACACAAACCTCAGCTCACTTTTTAGGTACAGCAGATACATAAGAGTACATGGGGGGGTGGGCTGGTACTGCAGCCATTGTGTATATACTGTGATTACAGTGCAGCAGGGGTGCCATTCATCAGGGGTGCCTGTGAGAGGGGGCGCCAACCAGCAATGCCACCTGCGGCCGTGGGTAGAGTCACAGTACAGTAATTGATAGTAGCTGCTACTGGCATGGCACCTATGCAGCATGTACAGTACTGTATGTGAGGCCAAGTAAGAGCCCAAGCTGGAGCTTACTGTACCCCAGCCCCTCCACTAGCAATGATATGCCACAACTCGCCGCCAGCGAAGGGCGTTGCCATTAAAGGAGACAAGGCAACCCGCTCACCCATAACGTACTCTGACAGAGCCTGCATTCCCACCCAGCATCTCCCATAGATGCCTCTGCTGTTCCTGAATCGCTTTCCCTGGCCCGCATACACTGCTCTGAGTGGAGGAACTGCGGGAGATAGAGGAGGGTGGGCCAGTGGAGACAGAAGGCAGCCACAGCTGGCAGAAGACAGCAGGGAGGTAGCAGTGGAGGTAATCTGGCAGCTGGTGTCCGACAGCCCGGGAGTATGGGTGAGTGTAGGGGCGTATATATATATATATATATATATATATATATATATATATAAACAATAAACATAGGGTGCTCTCTATAGTACATATCAGTTTTTTTTATAAAATACAAAAAAAACTTTAAAAACGGGAGAGGTTGGCACACTGATATAACTTGCACAAAATTTCTCACCGCTGTGGAGAAACTCTCAGGGGCATGGCTTGGTGACATAATGTTCTTGTCCCGGCCCGGACCTTTGCCACACCCCCCCCCCCCCCAAAAAAAAAAAAAAAGCAAAATAGGGACAGTGCACAAAACTACAGGGCCATGGTTTCATGGGGAAGGAGCGTGACCACAAAATAGTACCAATTTACATTACACCACACAGTAATGTCCATCAGTCACATTGTATCACACAGTTGTACCCCTTATACACATTATGCCATGTTAGAGCACCTTACACACATTGCACCACAGTAGAGTAGAGCCTCTTATATACATTATGCGAGGTAGAGCCTCTTATATACATTACGCCAGGTAGAACAACTTATACACGTTACGCCAGGTGACCCACACTCACAGACAGGAGCTGAGCAGCGGGATTCCACTTTAAGCAGCTTCCCCAGATGGAGTGATTTCCGCTGTGCCGTTGTTATGTACTGATAACACATACTATGTATCATACTGAACAGGCTATAGGTGTAGCCTTATGCAATTCCCCAGCCCAGCTTATAAATGGATGTACAACCTATGCAGCACTTCATTGCAACAAAGGTAGACTTGTAATTCACCTGTCATTAGAGATGTTACACGTATTGCCAGATGTATCATATGCTGTACAGCAGGGCTGGCCAAACCAGTCCTCAAGATCTACCAACAGTTCACATTTTCCAGACCACCTAGCTAGTGCACAGGTGTAGTCATTACTAATTAAGATGTGCTGCATTCATTCCTAACTGACAATTCTACAGCTCTCCAGGAGGCCTGGAAAACATGAACTGTTGGTAGATCTCGAGGACCGGTTTGGCCAGCCCTGCTGTACAGGGAACGTTACACATACATTGCATGACAGATGTTCCCAGTACAGGTAACAGGACACATGTCACCCACCAGTGGCGTAAGTTTGTCCCAGTTGCCCAGAGGCAAGAAAAATATTGGTGATATATATATATATATATTGACAATGCTAAATTCCCTTGTCGTATAAACAACCCTTTATGAAGTCTAAGAACACTGTACGCTGTTTACTTAAGAAGTACCGTAATGGTACGCTAGTTGCGTAACGATCGCTCAGCCGTAGGCGAGACGCTCAAGCGTCACGTTCGCTCACGGCCCAGTGATCACAGGACACGTTATTGGCTATGACTAGAGTAATGATTCGCTATGGCGTAGCTTACGCTCGAGACCACGAGGAGGTCACCAGCGGCGCAGACGCTCACAACGCTATACCTTTATGTCTAAACCTTATACCAATGAAATTCACAGAATACCTTAATGTGAGTACAGGGTGTAAGTGCAACCTTGTGTAACCTGACTAACTACAAAGCTGCTTGAGCGTCACCGACGCTCAAGTGAACACTTAACACTATAGGAAATACACAGATACTGGTTTAGGGTCCAAAGCCTATTAACTGTATTATATCTAATATACTCGTAAAAGGGGATAACAGTACAAATGATACACTACAATATAACAGAGACTTCCTAACCAAAATATAATACTATCTAATACAATACAATACTAGTCTATGGGAGATACGAGAGAAAGAGAAGGAAAAGAGAGAGAGAGAGGGAGAGAGATGAGAGAAATTGGCTCACAGAAAGACAATGATTACGGAGAGAAAACTTACGCACAAAGGGAACGATCGCATGCGCCTCGATATCCAGCTCCCGGTTATCAGCAGAAAACCGTTGATGAGAGAGTGAAGTTGGATATGGTCGGCCTGCCTATTTATGCCCCACACACAATGCAATCTCATAGTCCCTACAATCCCATTGTCCATTGGACGTCGGAATTCGGCCCTGTATCACAACAAAAGGTCATAGGTTGATTCATACAGGTGGGCTGTGACGATTTCAAACAGCTCAGGTGGGTGGGAAACTAGGTTTCCCGCCGCATACCTGAGTATGAGTAAATAATAGAAATGGACATAAACTTCTTATGTTCATAACTATTCGCACGAGCGATTAATACGCTCCAAACCAACACCGGAATATTGCTAATTAAATACTCTTCCGATGGGTACCAAACACTGCTGTATGACTCTTGTTAGACCCTTCGTATAACACAAAGAGGGATTCCTCAGCTCATGGACATTCTATATTAACCAAACTTTCAGAAACTATCAAAGGGACCATGATCTACAAACTACATTAATTATGAAAATATGTAACGAATGAGTCGCACGCTACGACTACATAAACTCTACCGTAAATACGCATACCGTGCGCCCGCGGGTGCACGCTATTGCGGGTATGCGCCTTCACGGGAGAGCGTACGCATGCGCAGCACGGACCAGTGTGCGGTGCAAATATGGCAACGTGCATAGAGACATTTTTCTGACTTTGACAGTCCACCCTTTGGCAGTCAATAATAACTGCGACCTTCTAAAACATTTCAAAAAGGAGAAAAATGTAAGTCAGGGGTTAATTGATTTCCATGGTGGGGAAAGGAAGAAGAGTGGAGTAGGTGTGAAGAGGGTATGACCTAGTGAGAAAGCAGAAGCATGTGTGTATGAGTCCATGTTTGGAGGGTCATGTATCATCGTGCCGTACGTGTGGTAAATCAAGCTTCGAGGTATTGCGAAGTATATATTTGAATTCCTTCTTATCCCGTATTAAGGGTCTGTGGATGGGCTGTCAAACTCTACCGAGCTCATTTCGGCTTTCAGTTGTAACAAAATGGGGATGCACATTTTAGTTGATGATACATGAATGGGGGAGGTATGTGGTTGCTGATATCTGTGCCTGTATTCCCTATCGTCTATGTGTGTCATTACCTGAGGGTTGTAGAGATGAAGATAAAGAACACTTATGGAAAATGCAATGATATTCTATGTCAGGGAAATGTACATCTGTCGTTGAAGTTGTGTTCGGTATCTGTTGAGAGTCGTCTTCTTTGCGCTGTATTGCTCCTTGGGCATGAGCAAATAGCTTTGTCAGAGCCATCGGATTTACAAAAAAATGTTGGGCTAGCGTGAGTTTAAAAGTACTAGGGAAACTGGGGATCCATGGCAAAGTTCATCAAGTGTCCATTTCTCAAGTGGTCAAAATCCTTCTTTGGTGCTTGTCTGTTGTCTGTATAGCGTCTCGTCAACTTCCTCGTCCAAGGGGGTCTTTGTATCTTGGAGAAAAGCAGAAAAACAGGTGAAAGAAACGGACCGTATAATCGCATTTTCATCACATTCTGGTTTCTATCATTGGGTCATAAATCAAATCCAGGTTAATTACGGTTTCCTCACTCCTCAAGCTCATCACTTTTGTACTTTGTTTGCACCTCATTAAAGCCTGCCCGCATCTAAATATCAATCCAATCGATATAATGACACCCAAGATACATAGTAGAAACTTTCCAACATCCATTATGACTCCTTGAGCCCAGTCTCCTAAACCGGAGAACCAATTTCGCGGGTTCAACCATGACACCCAACCAGTCAGCTCATTACCTACAGCAGCAAGGGTGAGATTGTGTTTTCGACGAAATTCCCACTTTAATTGCAGAATATCGTCCATCTTTTGGTCTATGACTTCTACCGGATCCTCGGTGCTATTTGTGATATACGTGCAACACTTTATGCCATACTGTGTTGCCAATGTAACACAATATCCGCCTGTTACTGCTGTAAGATAATTAAGAACCATCCTATGCTGAACTAGTTCCGTTTTGTAAGCTTGAAGTTCTCTTCCAGTGTATCTAAACGTGTCATCATACATTTCAGTGATATTATCTAACAAATTGGCGAGTGCGGAAATGTATCTATAATTCATCACTCCTCGAGCGGTACGAGTGAAATCTAACGCTACCAGAACCTGAATCCCGGTGGATTCATGGATAAGATCAGAGGCCGGATGCTCTAACCTTTCTGACAGTTGTCTTTTAACTCGGTGCTCGTAATGAGTGTGAGTATAAGGAGCTTGGGCACCACGGTGTATGTCCTTCATTTTGTCATGTGTGACAGTCATCACTTCAGGCAATACTTTTCCAATATAACACAATCCTTCAGAGTTTGGGGCAAGCCACTTGTACGCCTTTCTCCCGCATATGAAATATGCGTCATCGGGGAGAACATATGGGACGGAGAAGGACATTACCATGTTACAAACCTTCCAGGTGAAATCTCCTGACCCTAATTCTTCCATCTGCTTAATGCACGTATCAGTTTGTACGATATGTGCACAGTATCCTGGTGATACCTCCCCAACTCTAGTAATCCTATTTCCTAAGGTATATCGATACCGGAAAGATTTTCCCCTACTGGCTATGTGGCGTACGAGCTCTGTATCTGTAGGCATTCTATCTGCTCTGTGTGAGAAGGTCATGGTAAGGTTGCTCCATGACACTTCCCAATTTCCCGGCTTACGGGGATTGGAGATATTAAAACATAAGAGGGACCTATCCACATGGTATTGGTGGAGCTTCAAACTAGGAGGGCTGGAAATGTTAAGCCTCCGGTCCACCGGTCTCCCACCCTTTAGCTCAAGTACCTCCCCTACCGTTAAAGGAAATGGTACTAGCCCTGATTTGCTATGCCCTTGAGGTACTTGAGAACATACCCAAAAATTTTGTCTCATTTAACACGCTACCCACTAAGGAGTGATAGTCACTCAATGGATGCCGGTCCCTATGGTTATTAAAACTGGATTGGCATTATTGTTACCGAGCCTACTGATACAGTTTTCTTTTTGAGCTAACAATCCTTCAAAGAAAATGTTTACAGATAACATGGTTGTTAGATCGTGCCCGGTACTCGCCTTTGCTTGGTGATTGGGTTGCTATTGGAAATTTACACCTCCGTCTCAGTCATTAGAACCTTTCTGGATCCTTTCTCGACCTCACTGGTACTCTCACCGAAACAGACTGCTCTGGTCAACATCCTGGTTAACGGGAAAATCCATATTGCAGTCTCTTGGGGCAAGTCCATCTTACAGGAGGAGAAAAGAAGAAATTTGTAAAGGGGGTATAAGAAAACAGTTTGAGGGGGGGGGAGAGAACTTGTTACGATAATAAGTTCTCTCGTCTTGTTGTTCTTCTTGTTCTGCTGTCTTCTCAAAGGTGCTGTCTCTCAGTCTTCCAAACGAACATTCTGGTGATGCAATGTTCATTCCCAACCGACGATCTTTCTGTAAGGAGCAAAAATCTGGCATTACCATTGGTCCAACTGAGGGGTGACATACCATCTTTAAACCATGGAAACATGAGTGGGAAGAGAGAGATAACAAAAAACAAAAAAAAAAAGAGATAGAGAACAATTCATGTGCATATATACATTACATAACTCGACAATAACCATCAATAAGAAAAGAGAAACAAAGCATTTTTAAACATTGTCAACATTAAGAAAACATTGTTAGCATTAGAAAATCATTGTCAGACTTATTAGGCTGTCATATCTATGTGTCTAATGGTCTCCTTGAGCAGTCCCTTCCCACCAGC
Source organism: Pseudophryne corroboree (assembly GCF_028390025.1). Classification (NCBI taxonomy): domain Eukaryota; kingdom Metazoa; phylum Chordata; class Amphibia; order Anura; family Myobatrachidae; genus Pseudophryne; species Pseudophryne corroboree. The sequence goes on from NC_086444.1 coordinate 210,648,429, forward strand.
ACCTGCATTACTCCACTGTCTGTATCTGGCCAGAAATACATTGTGGCGGAGGTCATGCTGGGGTTTGGTAGACTTCTGCAAGGACCAAGTGGATATGCAATGTGTGAATTCTTACCAATACTAGTCAGAGATGGGGATAGAGAGAGAGAGAGAGAAAAAAAACATTTTTCACAAATACATTTACAACTTTTCACCTGGTCATTCCTGTGTCTTCAGTGAATGACCTCCCACTTCATTAACCGTTACCTCAGGCTTGCCTCCATTCCTAATAATCACCTTTCCTGCCTATGTGATCCCTGATTATAATGGTGTGTATTGTAATTTTGCTCATTTCTTGGTCTAGGGGGTCTAACTTTATGTGGGTTATTACAGTTGCTAGCATAATGCCCTTCTCTCCTACAATGATAACAAATCCTGGGCTTCCTCCACGTGTCAATGACCTGAGGTTTTGGTTGATTTGATGCCTCCTCAAACGCTCGGATGCTCATCATCATCAATCGTTTCCCCTGTACTTCCCTGATTCCTTGGATTTTATGATTATGGTGTTGTCTTTCTCTTGATCTACAATCTCTTGCAAAGTGTCCCTTTTTATGACAATTGTAACAGACTTCCATATCTGGATTTCTCACAGGGGTGTGGGGCTTTTGTTGGGGTGGTCTTGTGTTTTGGGCCTGTATATTTGCTGCCATTAACTCATCTCTTTGTGACTCTCTGTATCTGGTGATATTCTGATCATGATTGATGACGGCCTCTCTTAGTGCGGTCACCGAGATATCTCTCCAGTTTGGGTTGGTGGTCTGTACCCTTGTTTTTAATTCATCTTTTAAACCATTCATTAATACCTTAACCGCTATTCCTTTATGTTGTGCATTTGTCTTGATGTCTGCGATCCCAGTGTTTCTAGCCATTATTTGCAGTGCTCGATTGAAATAATTAGAAACATTTTCCCTTTCGTTTTGCCTTATGGAGAGAATGTCATTCCACTTGACAGCAGCTGGGAAATATATTCCTAACTGTCGGTTAATCTGCCTAATACATTCCTGATTGTGTTCTTCCATACAAGGTACCTCCGTGTTTAATTTACAATCAGCAATGAATTTTTCAGGGTCAACACTGGAGGGCAAACATGCCCTCAGCACTGTCCGCCATTCTTTGTTGGTGGGTTCTGTGGCGTTTCCTAGTTCTTTAATAAACTTTTGACATTTGACTAGATTTTTCCTAGGATCAGGAAATTCAGACACAATTGATCTCAATTCGGTCCGGGACCAGAGACAGCGCATTGCACTGTCCTTGACGGGAATGATTCCCTGATCGTCAGTCTTCCCATTGGGGACTGAGATCACCCTGGCCAGATCGAGCTCAGTTACATCATCTTGTGTTGGTCTTATATTTTGGGGTATATCTGTTTGTGCGTGATATGAAACATTGTACGTACCTGTGGACACGACCTCACCTGACCCTCCGTTAGGGGGTTCGATTATTGCCTTTACCAATTTGGTCGCGTCCACCTGGGTGGCTTTTGTGATGGTTGCTGGAAGAGGTGCTGACATCGTTCTGGGCTCACTTTCTTGTTTGTATTCCTGAGGGAAGTTTGACATGGGGTGCAACTTGCATAGGTTAATAGTTGTACATTCAACAGTATTACAATAATCATTGTTACAGTTATTACACTTATTCTTATAATCTATACTACAGTTGCTAAGAGCGTTTTTATTGTTCAACCTTGTGCTTTTCTCCGCAACCATAATCCTCCCCGATGCCATGTCTCTCCTCTCAAGATAAGATTCAGAAAAGTCAATTGAATCTCTTTGTAATTCACCTTCCTGTTGCCCTAACTGCACATAATCATAATGTTTACTTCGTCTCTTTGTTGGTTCAATGAGACATATCCTCCTCCTTAAATTTTGTAACACTTCTGGACTGAAGCTACCTATTCTTGGGACTTTGTCCCTGTCTTGTACAGTCATTCTCTCCCATTCATCACATAAAGATTCTGTGTGACTTCCGTATTTTTCACACATGATGTACCTTGCCGACCCAACGGGTCGGTTCTCTGAATCAACCCGAACCGAGGTTGATCGCCCCCTACCTGAACAACTGGCCCCCATAATCTGCAGGTGTTGCTTATTCCTCCTTGGATCTTTATATCAAGGTTTTGAGCGAACCCTTACAAACAAACCAAGATGTCCTGGGCAGGCCGGCGGTGGCGGTTTACCAAGTACCCCACTTACTTCTCGCCCACGTTGGCCAGTACTGCAATCACTGTAACCAGAGCTGCTGTACCCAACCCAGGGCCCCTGTGAACCTTCTGTTTACTGGAACATATGAGGGTTACCCGAAGGACACTTACTCTTTCCAGTAAAGTTGGGGTTGTTAGATAGTTCCTGAGTGACCAGCGAACTTCCCTTTAAAAATAAAAAATTACACAAATCACGTCAGAATGTACAAACAGCGTTTGTGACCACTTTACTCTAATGGTATTAGGTCAGATTACTAACTACTGCACACAATTACGTGCGGTCCAATCGTTCAGTACATAAGCACTACTTGTCATGTACTGAAAGATCAATGGAATCGATGTTTCCGGCCGCGATTCCTTCAGCAAGAGCTTATGGCCTATATGGGTTCTGCACCAACACCCCAGGCGTTGTGCCTCTTGTACCTTTATAGCGGACCTCTTTGTCTATTTTACCTGTTACCTTATGACCTCCTGGTCTGTTACCGTCTGTTAATGACCTCCTGGTCTGTTACCTTATGACCTCCTGGTCTGTTACCTTATGGCCTCCTGGTCTGTTACCTTATGGTCCGCTATACTCTAATGCTCAAATATTATTTAACCAAGGATGCCTCCCTAGCCACCGTATATGTCACTTACACGTGTGTCCCTTGACGAGTACCCGACTTTCCTTTTGGTTCAACCTCTAAGTTATATAAACTTATGTGATAAAAACACACTCACTCAACACATGTACACTTTGTTTCTATATCTATTTCTGCGCAGAAATTGTCTTCAGTCCAACTGTGTTACCAATTAGGAGCAGGATCTGTTAAACTAAATTTCAGATTTTTCCAAAAATAGATTTGCGTTATTTACCGCGTCGCGTTATTTACCGCTGTGCGTTACTTATCGCCTTTGCGCTAATTATCGCTTTGCGCTAATTCAACTTTTCGTGACTTGAGCTACGTGGGCGTAACCAGACGCTACGTTGCGTAATGTACGCTGCGTGCGTCTGCCGTTTGGATTGCGTACGCAAGTCTTTTGTTAGGGACACGTGTACGCAAAACAAAGATCCACCGTAACACAATTTCTACCTTTATCAATGTAGATGATCCCTGATCATCTACCGCACACCACACTGACTGCCTTATCTCCCAGACAAGCCGTGTGTTGGTCTATACTTTAACTATTACCTCTACTATGAAATAACAGCAAATCTCTTTTAGCACTTTCTATCAACTATAAAACTTGGCAAACAGGAATAGTGATATACGAAATTTGAAAAAGAAATGCAGATAAATGTATGCGTGCGTGTATACGCAAGACAGAAGAGAAATAAAACAGTTTTAAAAGACACAAGCGTTTTGTTCTTACTTCCGGTAGTGATGAGCGGATTCGGTTTTACTCGGTTTTACTCGGTTCTCAAAACGGCATCTTATTGGCTCACGGATGTCACGTGTTTTGGATAGCCAATAAGATGCCGTTTTGAGAACCGAGTAAAACCGAGTAAAACCGAGTAAAACCGAACCTCGCTCATCACTAACTTCCGGTTCCCGGATTCCTTCAGCACTCTTTATCTAAGCGAAGCAGACGCTTATCCCGTCAGCACAGCACTGCGAGACAATCTCCCACCCTTTGCTGGGGGATAATGTCTGCTGATCTACCTAGTGCAGATATGAGAAGGATCGGACGAGTCCCCAATTGACAATGCTAAATTCCCTTGTCGTATAAACAACCCTTTATGAAGTCTAAGAACACTGTACGCTGTTTACTTAAGAAGTACCGTAATGGTACGCTAGTTGCGTAACGATCGCTCAGCCGTAGGCGAGACGCTCAAGCGTCACGTTCGCTCACGGCCCAGTGATCACAGGACACGTTATTGGCTATGACTAGAGTAATGATTCGCTATGGCGTAGCTTACGCTCGAGACCACGAGGAGGTCACCAGCGGCGCAGACGCTCACAACGCTATACCTTTATGTCTAAACCTTATACCAATGAAATTCACAGAATACCTTAATGTGAGTACAGGGTGTAAGTGCAACCTTGTGTAACCTGACTAACTACAAAGCTGCTTGAGCGTCACCGACGCTCAAGTGAACACTTAACACTATAGGAAATACACAGATACTGGTTTAGGGTCCAAAGCCTATTAACTGTATTATATCTAATATACTCGTAAAAGGGGATAACAGTACAAATGATACACTACAATATAACAGAGACTTCCTAACCAAAATATAATACTATCTAATACAATACAATACTAGTCTATGGGAGATACGAGAGAAAGAGAAGGGAAAGAGAGAGAGAGAGGGAGAGAGATGAGAGAAATTGGCTCACAGAAAGACAATGATTACGGAGAGAAAACTTACGCACAAAGGGAACGATCGCATGCGCCTCGATATCCAGCTCCCGGTTATCAGCAGAAAACCGTTGATGAGAGAGTGAAGTTGGATATGGTCGGCCTGCCTATTTATGCCCCACACACAATGCAATCTCATAGTCCCTACAATCCCATTGTCCATTGGACGTCGGAATTCGGCCCTGTATCACAACAAAAGGTCATAGGTTGATTCATACAGGTGGGCTGTGACGATTTCAAACAGCTCAGGTGGGTGGGAAACTAGGTTTCCCGCCGCATACCTGAGTATGAGTAAATAATAGAAATGGACATAAACTTCTTATGTTCATAACTATTCGCACGAGCGATTAATACGCTCCAAACCAACACCGGAATATTGCTAATTAAATACTCTTCCGATGGGTACCAAACACTGCTGTATGACTCTTGTTAGACCCTTCGTATAACACAAAGAGGGATTCCTCAGCTCATGGACATTCTATATTAACCAAACTTTCAGAAACTATCAAAGGGACCATGATCTACAAACTACATTAATTATGAAAATATGTAACGAATGAGTCGCACGCTACGACTACATAAACTCTACCGTAAATACGCATACCGTGCGCCCGCGGGTGCACGCTATTGCGGGTATGCGCCTTCACGGGAGAGCGTACGCATGCGCAGCACGGACCAGTGTGCGGTGCAAATATGGCAACGTGCATAGAGACATTTTTCTGACTTTGACAATATATATATATATATAGCAAGCCTGCAGATTCTAACTAAATGAAGCTACTACAAAACCGTTGCAACTAGGCAGATCTTTGTAGGGGTCCAGCCACACACTACATAGATCTGCTCAGTCACTCACAATGCTGATTATTTCTCTAACAATTAATTTGCAAGGGTCATATCCAGGATTAGAACCCACAACCTATTACACTGGAAGCATGCACCTTACTGATGGAGATATTTGCTCTTGCATAGGAAGTATGAGAATTCTAATTATATGAAGTTACTTTTAATTGTCAGAGAAATAACTTCATATAGATAGAATTCTCATGCTTCCTTTATAGGAGCAAATAGCTCCATCAGTAAGGTGTCTGCTTCCAGTGTATCTATAATAAAGAGGGTGTGATTTGTAAGGTGTAGTGACTAATGGGGAAGTCGGCTACGGAAGAGATACCGGCTGCTGTCAATTAACTTAATTGATTAATTGCGCTGAACACACAGAACCGGAGGAGAAGTGCCCCCCTTCAAAGCAGGAGCCCGGCGGCAGTTGACTCCGTTGCCTCCCAGAGTTCTGCCTCTGTCACCCACACTACATGGAGCTACTCACATGTCTTTGGCGGGTAAGTTCTTCCCTTCAACTACCCGAGTGAACAGAGAACTCCTTCTGGCCATAGCTGGGAGTTGGGAGCAAGCAGAGGAATCAGTAGCAGCCCGGTGCCTCCGGCTCCCTGTGTATCAGTCCTCTCTGCTCAGGATGGGTATGTGCAGCAGCAGGTGCCGGGATCAGTGGAGCAGTCAGATGGCAGCAGCCAATAGCTTGAGGTGTAGAGCTCAGAGGGTGTGCCTGGCACAGAGGAGCCAGGCCCCAACTCTAACCTCCTCCTTGCAGCCTAACCCCATCACCACTCCCCGCAACCTAACCCTCCCCCTAGTGCCTAACACTAACCTCCACCTTGCAGACTGACCCTAACCTCCCCCCATAGCATAACACTAACCTCCAGCCATAGCCTAACCCCCCATAGCCCCTAACCTCCCCCCATAGCATAACCCTAACCTCTAGCCATAGCCTAACCTCCCGAAGCCCCTAACCCCCCCCATAGCATAACCCTAACCTCCAGCCATAGCCTAACTACCCCCGTAGCCCCTAACCTCCCCCATAGCATAACCCTAACCTCCAGCCATAGACCAACACCCCCCCGTAGCCCCTAACCACCCCTCATAGCATAACCCTAACCTCCAGCCATAGCCTAAACCCCAATAGCCCCTAAACTCCCCCCAAAGCCTAACCCCCGTAGCCCCTAACCTCCCCCCATAGCATAACCCTAACCTCCAGCCATAGCCTAACCCCCCATAGCCCCTAACCTCCCCCCATAGCATAACCCTAACCTCTAGCCATAGCCTAACCTCCCGTAGCCCCTAACCTCCCCCATAGCATAACCCTAACCTCCAGCCATAGCCTAACTCCCCCCGTAGCCCCTAACCTCCCACATAGCATAACCCTAACCTCCAGCCATAGCCTAACCCCCCGTAGCCCCTAACCTCCCCCATAGCATAACCCTAACCTCCAGCCACAGACCAACACCCCCCCGTAGCCCCTAACCACCCCCCATAGCAGAACCCTAACCTCCAGCCATAGCCTAACCCCCCATAGCCTCTAACCTCCCCCCATAGCCTAACCCCCAGTAGCCCCTAACCTCCCCCATAGCATAACCCTAGCCTCCAGCCATAGCCTACCCCCCCATAGCCCCTAACCTCCCCACATAGCATAACCCTAACCTAAGAGTCTTAGTACTTGTGTAGATGGGGTCCCGGCATACAGCAGCTTACGGTGTGTAGTCCCGACACGGGAGCACCAGGAGAGGGTTCATGCTTGCCGTGGAGGAGGAGGAGAGCGCTGGCTGCCACTGCACAATTCTCTGGGCTTCCCCCCACCGCCTCCTCCATGCTGGCCCCGCAGATTAGCTGCTGCTGCTGCTAGCGGCGGTGTAACGGAGAAGAACGGAAGCTCCCGTCAGGCTCCCAGCAGCATCAGGTCAGGGGAATGAGTAGAGGGGAGCTAATAGCAGTTGTTGGCAGATCTGAGTTCCTTGTCCCGCCGCCGCTTGTTGGTGATTCACATGTGCCTCGCTCACAGGGGCGGGCTTTGATGTGCGCTGAAAGCCTGTCCCTGTCAACGAGGCACATGTATAAGTGCCGCTTTCTACCCTTTTTTCAATGGGCTTTTACAGCCCAGTGCTTAGCCCCGCCCCCTCTCTACCCTGATCTCATTGTCTACGGGAGGCACTGCTATCGGTGCCTCCCAAACTAATTTAATAAATATCAATGATTAGATTAATATTAAGAAGATACTTATGACACAAAATATGTGTCATAAGTATCTTCTTTATATTATTTTAATAATTAATGACAGGGGAGGCACCGCCTCCCCTGACTGCACGTCCCTGCTAGACAGGTAAGAAGTGACCCCCATGCCTCCCCTCCCCCTAATCTAGCTCTGTCTTCCTCTCATGACACTCCACAAGCAAAGCCAGATGAAGGGCCACATGGGCTTGTGGCTGAAAATGCTTTAACGGCCTATACTAAGAAGGAAAGGACCTGAGTGCTGTGTAGGTGCGGGCAGTGTTGTGTGGGTGTGGTCAGTACTGTCTGGGTGTGGTCAGTGCCATGTGGGTGTGTACACACCTACACTATCAGACCCACTGTCTCACAAATACTTCTGATTTATGTCCGACCGTGTGGCCAGCTAGACGGCTTGTGGTCATCATACTGTCATGATGATGAGCCTATTTTTTTTTGTGGGGACCTGGAGCTGTATCTTCATCCACCGCATTGTTAATCTGGCACTGCATCTGCCCAAAATTCTAAAAAACCCTTTATTCTACAACATATGTATAAAAACAGATGTACTGTATGAACAAACAATTTGGATATATACCCTTGCACACTCAAATAGCTGCCAACAATGGATCCTCATCCACCAAATCAATACATATAAACAAAGGGTTTGGGTACAACCCTATTATAGCACTCATACATAAATTGAGTCTGATAGTTGCCAAATGCTGCTTGCGAATTCTTTAAATTCAACTGGATAAGTCTTGGAGAGTTCTCATAATCAATGGACCATATGTGGAATGAAAAAACAAAAAAACAAGTATTCAGTATCAATCCTTGGGGTCACTGCAATACAATCTTGTTACAATCGCCACTGGAGGTGCCTTTCACAATTATTCTGGGGTGTGCAAACTTTATCCGTATAGGTTCACCCAAGTATCAAGGAAATCGGTACTGCTGACATGTATGCTTACATTCAAACAAACTTGCTCACACCTGTCACAGTTTCTTTTCCTCGTATCATAAGCCTCTCATCACCCAGACTGTCTTGTCAGTCATTCATAAAAATACAGATGGGGGCTCACATAAGCGCTCACTTATGGCATACACCTTGAAAAAGACTTAAACTTACAGTTGAAACGCGTTGGTGGAGCATGTGAGCCATTAGGGGAACATTCCACACCAGTACATCAGGAGCTAAATGAGCTTATATGAACAGTACAAGGAATTGCAGAGGGCACACAGGACTACAGAAAAGAAACTGCTACGTGAACGTATTACGCCATAACAAGTGAGCGCTTATGTGAGCACCAAACTGTATTTTTATGAATAATTGACAAGACATTCTGGGTGATGAGTGGCTTATGATCTTACACGGCAGCTTGTGCAGAGGGGAGGGGCGGAGCACTGCGGCTGTAGTGACTGGGTGAGGGGGGACTGTGGCAGCAATACGATGGGGGCAGGGGGGAGGGCACGGCTGTGGGGAAACTTCATGCCAGCCTGCCTGGTACATGCGAGATGTGCAGCCGCTGCTGCTGGGGAGCACTGCTGCAGCTGGTCACACAAAGGTCCCGTGGGGGGAGACGTGGCCACAGGCGGGAGAAAAAGGAGGTGCCAGCGGTGGGGCCGGCTGAAGCTGGGAGATGGACACATGTGCTGACTGGGGAAGTGCGGCCGCAGCCAGACACGATACAGATGCCGGCAGGGGAAGTGTGGCTGGCGCCGGAGATAACACAAGTAAGGTGCATGGGTTATGCGGCCAGGAGGACACAGTTGGTGGTGGGGGTTATGTTCACATAGAATTAGGTGCGGCGTGGGAGGATTGGGGTTGGGTGCTGCAGCTGGACGGCGGGGGCTGCAGTGGTTTCAGAGGGGAAAGTTATCACTTTCCAAAAAACTGTGCTTTTTGAGAACTGAGAAGATAATTTTCTCATGGTGGCATAATGAATCACGAAAAAATTGTATGAGAATTCAATGAGAATTGAAACCTAAAATTTCTCATTGCACATTTTTTTATGATGAATATGCCCCAATGTTCTCTAATCTTAGCATGGGCCTGGGGTATGTAGTAGCCACCAGTAAATCCAATGGCAGGTGTCCTCAGCTATACATTTTATGCCATCAATATACAGCAACCTATCATTTTTTTTTTTTATATATAATTCTTTATTTTTGCATGGTCAAACATATTGGTAAAACATTACAATAAGAGAGAGGGACGACGGTCCAAAAACCATCGTCTAACAGGGACCACAATTTTAAAATGAAGAGCAAGAACAAACATAAAGGAAACATTGGCAATAAAGTATCAAATGTGGGGAAGGGAGGAAGAAGAGGGGACGGGGGAAAAAGGGAAGACCACAACGTAGCCACATATCCGTAAATACTTTAAGAGCTGCCGAACTAGAAAAGAAGGGAAGAAGAGAGAAGAAATAATGAGGAAGAGGTAAAAGCTGTTGCCCATGGGTCAGTGGGTGGAGATAAGGACTATAGGTGGGGGGGGGGGGGGGGGGGGGTGGCGGTGATCTACGCTCTGCAAGGAGCCAGGGAGTCCAGACCTGCTCAAAAGCGTGGTCCCGATCATGTAGATAATACGTAATCCTCTCCATTGATGCAATATGCCAAATTTTGGCTTTAAGAGAGGAGAGCGAGGGGGAGGAGAGTTTTTACAATTAAGAGCAATCAGCGATTTTGCAGTGGTTAGAATATGAGTAGCCAATTTTTTGGAGAATTTATCAAGGATTGGGGAAGGATAACATAGCAGAAAGGTACAGGGATCTTTCGACATGGGAGATTCCAAAAGGGAATTCAGGAGGGAGTGGACTAGGTTCCAGAAGGGAACAATGACTGGGCAGGTCCACCATGTATGGAGCATAGTGCCTCTGCATCCGCAATTTCTCCAACAATTTGGGGAGGAAGATGGGAAGAGTTTACTGAGTCGATCAGGGGTATAGTACCAACGATAGTAAATCTTGTATGCCGTCTCTTTGAAAGCAGTTGCAATAGAGCTCCTAGCTATCCCCAGTCTCATGTCCTCCCAGTCCTCATTATCCGGGGGCGATCCAAGATCACGTTCCCAAGCAAGTTCGTGGGATCTGGTAGAGGGAAGGGTAGAGTCTAGCAGGAGAGAATAAAGTTGGGATATCAAGCCTTTGGAGAGGTGAGAGTTTTTACATATATTTTCAAAGGAGGTGAGGTCGCGGAGTAAAGCGGAAGAGGGCAAGGAACTTAAAAAATGGTGGATATGTAGGAATTGGAAGGGATTAAGTGTATGCGAAGGGACCTTCTGTTGGAGATCAGGTAGAGATAACCATTGGCCCCGATCGGCAAAATCAACTGGGAACTTGAAGCCCAACTGTGATCATGTACGGAACCTCGATAATCGAGAGTCCAGGAGGGAACAGAGGGTTCTGCCAAATAGGGGTCAAGGGTGAGGGAGTGGAGGTGAGGTCCAACTTCACAGAGTGACAGTCCCAAATTTTAAGATTAAATTTAATAGTGGGTAGTAATTTGGACGTCGGGGGACGAGAGGTGGAGGATAAACCCCATAAGGGGGTCAGGTCAGGAATGTTAACATAGGCTGACTCAATATCCAACCAGGAGACAGAGCCAGGGGGAGCGTAATGGGTGACAATATGAGAGAAGTGGGAGGCCAGATAGTAGAGTTTGATATCAGGGAGACCTCTACCGCCTGCGGCGGTCGGCCTCTTCAAGGTGTTGGCTCATCTCTAATTCTAACTATATGAAGCTACTACAAAACCCATTGCAACTAGGCAGCTCTATGTAGGGGTCCAACCACACACTACATAGATCTGCTTAGTCACTCACAATGCTGATTATTTCTCTGACAATTAATTTGCAAGTGTCATATCCAGGATTAGAACCCACAACCTATTACACTGGAAGCATGCACCTTACTGATGGAGATATCTGCCCTTGCATAGGAAGTATGAGAATTCTAACTATATGAAGTTACTTGTAATTGTCAGAGAAATAACGTCATATAGTTAGAATTCTCATGTTTCCTTTATAGGAGCAAATAGCTTCATCAGGAAGGTGTCTGGTTCCAGTATATCTATAATGAAGAGGGTGTGATTTGTAAGGTGCAGTGACTAGTGGGGAAGTCGGCTAAGGAAGAGATACCGGCTGCTGTCAGTTAACTTATTTGAATAATGTCGCTGAACACACGGAACAGGGGGAGAGGTGTCCCCTTCAAAGCAGGAGCCCGGCGGCAGCTGACTCCGTTGCCTCCCAGAGTTCTGCCTCTGATGGGGACAGAGGGCAACCCTGACGAATGCCATTAGAAATGCGGACTGGGGCAGACGGAACGCCAATGATCAAGACCGTAGCAGTAGGGGTGGAGTATAGTGCCAGGACACCAGTGAGGAAAACACCAGACAGACCATAGGCCTCCAGAGCGGCTCTCAGGAAACCCCAGGAGATCCGGTCAAAGGCTTTTTCAGCATCCAAGGAGAGCATGATAGTAGGGGATCTCCTAGAGTTCGAGATATGGATAAGATCGATAGCACGCCTGGTATTATCCCTCGCCTGGTGGCCCGGAATAAACCCCACTTGGTCATAGTGAACGAGGGGAGGGAGATAAGGGTTTAAGCAGGTAGCCAATATTTTGGCAAATATTTTCAAATCTAAGTTCAGGAGGGAGATATGGCGGTAACTAGCACAGTTAAGGGCGTCCTTGCCTTCTTTAGGGATCACCACAATCCTGGCCTCCAACATCTCAGGAGGAAAAGAGTCGCCATGGACAATCTTGTTAAACAGGGAGTGAAGGTGGGGAGAGAGAAGGTCGGAAATTTTTTTATAGTACAAAGCCGTAAACCCATCAGGGACCAGGGGATTTGCCAGTTTTCTGCGCGAGTATAGTTTGAGCAATTTCTTCCACAGAGATCTCACTCTTGAGATGGTCCATGGCGTCCTGAGGGAGTATGGGCAGGTTAGAAGCAGAGAGATCAGATCCAAGTGGGGCGGAGAAGATGAAGCAGTCGAGGGGGACGGTAGATTGTACAAGCCATCGTAGTACGATTGGAAGGCGGCCCTGATGGCAACCGGATCATGAACTAAAAGTTTGCGGGGGTCTCTTATAGAGATAGCAACCTATCATTTTGATTTATTATGTAATAATTTTGTGATATCAGAGGGCAAAAGGCTTTCTTTCTTTCTTTCTATCAGAGATTTGTGCCCTAATTTGTACTCCAGCAGGCCTCAGCACTTTTGTAGTTACACATTGCATTTGTTTCCTTGGGAATAAGTCTATTATTATGTATTATTTTCTCACAATGGGCCTAATTCTGAGTTGATCGCAGCAACAAATTTGTTAGCAATTGGGCAATACCATGTGCACTGCAGGTGTAGCAGATATAACATTTGCAGAGAGCGTTAGATTTGGGTGGGTTATTTTGTTTCTGTGCAGGGTAAATACTGGTTGCTTTATTTTTACACTGCAATTTAGATTTAAGTTTGAATACACCCCACCCAAATCTAACTCTCTCTGCACATGTTATACCTGCCCCCCCTGCAGTGCACATGGTTTTGCCCAACTGCTAACAAATTTGCTGCTGCGATCAACTCAGAATTAGGCTCAATGGGGGTAATTCCAAGTTGATCGCAGCAGGATTTTTGTTAGCAATTGGGCAAAACCATGTGCACTGCAGGGGAGGCAGATATAACATGTGCAGAGAGAGTTAGATTTGGGTGGGGTGTGTTCAATCTGCAATCTAATTTGCAGTGTAAAAATAAAGCAGCCAGTATTTACCCTGCACAGAAACAAAATAACCCACCCAAATCTAACTCTTTCTGCACATGTTATATCTGCCTCCCCTGCAGTGCACATGGTTTTGCCCAATTGCTATCAAAAATCCTGCTGCGATCAACTTGGAATTACCCCCAATATACGAGATCTTTCCCCTCCAACAGGGCCTTTAGAAAAAATAGGATTTTAATACCTACCGGTAAATTCTTTTCTCTTAGTCCGTAGAGGATGCTGGGGTCACATCAAGAACCATGGGATATAGACGGGATCCGCAGGAGACATGGGCACTTTAAGACTTTCAAAAGGGTGTGAACTGGCTCCTCCCTCTATGGCCCTCCTCCAGACTCCAGTTATAGGAACTGTGCCCAGGGAGACGGACATTTCGAGGAAAAGGATTAAAATTTTTAACTAAGGTGAGATACATACCAGCTCACACCTCAAGCACGCCGTACAACGTGGCACTCAACATAACGCAAGTCAACGGCATGAACAATATCAGCAACAGGCTGACTATAAACGTAACACATGTGTGTAACCACAACTAATAACTGCAGATACAGTACGCACTGACACGGACGCCCAGCATCCTCTATGGACTAAGAGAAAAGGATTTACCTGTTGGTATTAAAATCCTATTTTCTCATACGTCCTAGAGGATGCTGGGGTCACATCAAGAACCATGGGGTTATACCAAAGCTCTAGAACGGGCGGGAGAGTGCAGACGACTCTGCAGCACCGATTGACCAAACATGAGGTCTTCCTCGGCCAGGGTATCAAACTTGTAAAACTTTGCAAAGGTGTTTGAACCCGACCAAGTAGCTGCTCTGCAAAGTTGTAATGCCGAGACCCCCCGGGCAGCCGCCCAGGACGAACCCACTTTTCTGGTAGAATGGGCCTTCACCGAAGTCGGTAACGGCAATCCAGCCGTAGAATGGGCATGCTGAATCGTATTACATATCCAGCGCGCAATAGTCTGCTTGGAAGCAGGAGCCCCAATCTTGTTGTGAGCAAACAGGACAAACAGAGCCTCTGTTTTCCTTATACGAGTCGTTCTGGTGACATAAATTTTCAAAGCTCTGACTACATCGAGAGACTTCGATTCCACTAAGGCGTCAGTAGCCACTGGGACCACAATAGGTTGGTTCATGTGGAATGATGAAACCACTTTTGGCAGAAAATGCTGACGAGTCCTCAACTCCGCTCTATCCTCATGGAAAATCAAATAGGGGCTCTTGTGAGACAAAGTCGCCAATTCAGACACCCGCCTTGCGGATGCCAAGGCCAACAACATGACTACTTTCCAAGTGACGAATTTCAACTCTACCTTCTGTAAAGGTTCAAACCAATGTGACTGAAGGAACTGCAACACCGCGATAAGATCCCATGGAGCCACTGGGGGCACAAAGGGAGGTTGGATGTGCAACACGCCTTTCACGAAAGTCTGAACTTCTGGAAGGGAGGCCAATTGTTTTTGAAAGAAAACCGATAAGGCTGAAATTTGTACTTTAATTAAGCCCAACTTTAGGCCCGCATCCACACCTGCTTGTAGAAAATGGAGAAACCGTCCTAACTGAAACTCTTCCGTAGGAGCCTTCTTGGATTCACACCAAGACACATATTTCCTCCAAATACGGTGGTAATGCTTAAACATTACCCCTTTTCTAGCCTGAAGAAGTGTGGGAATGACTTCACAGGGGATACCCTTTCGGGCAAGGATCCGGCGCTCAACCGCCAAGCCGTCAAACGTAGCCGCGGTATGTCTTGATACATGCACGGCCCCTGCTGTAACAGATCCTCTCATAGAGGGAGAGGCCAGGGATCTCCTATGAGTAATTCCTAAAGATCTGGATACCAAGCCCTTCTTGGCCAGTCTGGAACAATGAGGATCGCCTGAACCTTTGTTCTTCTTATGATCTTTAACACTTTTGGAATGAGAGGAAGCGGAGGGAATACATACACCGACTGAAACACCCAAGGTGTTACTAGTGCGTCCACTGTTATTGCTTGAGGGTCCCTCGACCTGGAACAATATCTCTGCAGTTTCTTGCTGAGACGAGACGCCATCATGTCTATTTGAGGAATTCCCCAACGACTTGTCACCTCTGTGAAGACCTCTTGATGAAGACCTCACTCCCACGGATGGAGATCGTGTCTGCTGAGGAAGTCTGCTTCACAGTTGTCCACTCCTGGAATGAAGATCGCTGACAGAGCGCTTGTATGTCTTTCCGCCGAACTGAGAACTTTTGTGGCTTCTGCCATCGTCGCTCTGCTTTTTGTTCCGCCCTGGCGGTTTATGTACACTACTGCTGTTATATTGTCCGATTGAATCAGGACGGGCAGATTGCACAGAAGATGTTCCGCTTGAAGAAGGCTGTTGTAAATGGCCCTTAACTCCAGAATGTTTATGTGTAGACAAGTTTCCTGGCTTGACCATCTTCCCTGGAAGTTTCCCCCTGTGTGACTGCACCCCAGCCTCGGAGACTCGCATCCGTGGTTACCAGGATCCAGTCCTGGATCCCGAACCTGCGCCCCTCTAGGAGGTGAGAGCTGTTCAGCCACCACAGGAGTGAGATTCTGGTCTTGGAAGACAGGATTATTCTTCGGTGCATGTGCAGGTGGGATCCGGACCACTTGTCCAACAGGTCCCACTGAAACACTCTGGCATGGAATCTGCCAAACTGAATGGCCTCGTAGGCCGCCACCATTTTCCCCAGTAACCGTGTGCATTGATGAATTGACACTCTTGCCGGTTTTAGAATTTGTTTGACCAGGTTCTGAATTTCCAGAGCTTTTTCCACTGGAAGAAAATCTCTCTGTAATTCTGTGTCCAGAATCATTCCCAAAAACGACAGTCGTGTCGTCAGCACCAACTGTGATTTCGGCAAGTTTAGGAGCCACCCATGTTGTTGCAGAACTGTCAGGGAGAACGTAATGTTCTGCAGTAACTGGTCCCTGGATCTCGCCTTTATCAGGAGATCGTCCAAGTACGGGATAATTGTGACTCCCTGCTTGCGCAGGAGAAGCATCATTTCCGCCATTACTTTGGTGAAAACCCTCGGAGCCGTGGACAGACCAAACGGCAATGTCTGAAATTGGTAATGACAATCCTGAACTGCAAACCTCAGGTAAGCCTGATGCGGAGGGTAAATGGGAACGTGCAAGTAGGCATCCTTTATGTCTACCGACACCATAAAATCCCCTTGCTCCAGAGTGGAGATCACCGCCCGGAGAGATTACATCTTGAATTTGAATTTTCTTAGGTAGAAATTGAGGGATTTTAGATTCAGGATTGGTCTGACCGAGCCATCCGGCTTCGGGACCACGAACAGGCTCGAATAAAATCCTTCTCCCTGTTGTGACGGGGGAACCTTGATAATGACCTGATTTTGACACAACTTTTGTATTGCGTCGCATATAACCTCCCTGTCCGGAAGAGAAGCTGGTAAGGCCGATTTGAAAAATCGGCAAGGGGGGACGTCTTGAAACTCTAGTTTGTACCCCTGGGACACTATTTCCAAAACCCATGGGTCCAGGGCCGAACGAACCCAGACCTGACTGAAGAGTTTGAGACGCACCCCCACCGGTGTGGACTCCCGCAGAGGAGCCCCAGCATCATGCAGTGGATTTGGCAGAAGCCGGGGAGGACTTCTGCTCCTGGGAACCTGCCACTGCCCTCTGTGTCTCTCTGACAGACTTTAGGTGGGTCTGTACCCTATATGCCCAGTGTGTCTGTGAGTGATGAATACACGTGTGTCGGCATGTCTGAGGCGGAGTGCTCTTCCCAGGAGGAGACTATATTAGGGACACAAACGGCTGTGGGCGTGACCCTGTCGGTACCACCGGCTCCTGATTGGGTAAATGTGTTGAATGCTTTGAATGCTAATGTAGCTCTTATTAATAAGAGATTGGATAAATCTGAGTCTCAGAATCAGGCATGGAAGAAATCTGTGGAGGATGTATTGTTACAGGTCCAGACCCCCTCGAGGTCACAAAAGCGATCATTTGCCCAGTTGGTAGACACGGATACCGACACGGACTCTGACTCCAGTGTCGACTATAGTGATACCAGATTAGATCCGAAATTGGCAAAGAGCATTCGGTACATGATTGTGGCGATAAAAGACGTATTACATATCTCGGAGGGCCCTCTTGTTCCTGACAACAGGGTCTGTATGTATAAGGGGAAGAAGCCTGAGATAACGTTTCCTCCCTCTCATGAACTGAACACTCTATTTGAAAAGGTTTGGGAAAATCCTGACAAAAAGTTTCAGATTCCCAAAAGGATTCCGGTGACGTATCCGTTTCCCTCTGGGGATAGGGAAAAGTGGGAGTCACCACCCATTGTGGACAAGGCTCTATCATGGCTGTCCAAAAAGGTGGCTCTTCCGTCCCCTGACACGGCAGCCCTTAAGGATCCTGCAAGAAGCAGAGCCTTTAAACTCACTAGAAGTAGGTCTAACTTCTCTCCCCTAAGTCCCATGAAGCAGGGAGACTGTTGCCAGCAGTTCTCCCTGAAAATAAAAAACCTAACATAAGTCTTTTCAGAGAAACTCAGTAGAGCTCCTCAGAGTGCATCCAGTCTCCCTGGGCACAATTCTAAACTGGAATCTAGAGAAGGGGCATAGAGGGAGGAGCCAGTTCACACCCCTTTGAAAGTCTAAAAGTGCCCATGTCTCCTGCAGATCCCGTCTATACCCCATGGTTCTTGATGTGACCCCAGCATCCTCTAGGACGTATGACTCATCCTCAGTTACTTTCATTATATTAACGCTTTTATTTATGTAACATGGATTATGGTTATTGTTTTTAGCCATAAATTAGTGGATAGTTTGGGGATGTATATATATGTGTGTATATATATATATATATATATATATACTTCATTTAAAATTCATAATATGAAAGTTCATACCATTAGTAGATTAATTCATTAGAAATGAATTCTAACTATAAATATGTAAATATAATATGGAGTTATAAATTAATAAATGGTATATGTATAAAAAGGTGCATCTAGTACTGTGTATATAAAAATGAAATGCATCTATTTATGTATATATTATAATGAAGTAGCATGTATAGTAGTGTAGGTGATATGTATAATTACAAATGAATATAGCAAGAGAAATATGGTTGTGGAGTTTAAACATTACTGGGCGTATAAATCTCTAGACATAAACTTCATCCCAACTTACTTCTTTTGCACTCTCTTCTTCATATTTCTCACTTTCTTTCTTTTTCTATTCTCTATTTCTATTTCTACATTTTTCATAGTTAATGCTTTATAATGTCTGTATTCATTTGTATATTTTTTGATTGAAGAACAGACAACTTTTCTATCTGCCCTACTATGTTTAAAACGAAGTTAATAGAAAAGTACGACCAGAAATGTTTTCTTTTGTTTATTTTGGATTTTATTGTTTGAAAATGTTGTACTACTGATATATCTACAGCTTTAATAAAAACAGATTAAAGAAAAAAAACATTACTGGGATGGTGAGGAGCATGGTGGTTTGCCTGAGGCATTTCCTATAACACTGAAATGGGCAGGGGGAGTGCGGAGAAGTATTGTCTTTGCTGCTGCTGCTGTTGTTGTAACAGGGGACCCGCGAGCCGGTAATAAGAGGGCCGTGTGCATAGGAGAGGACCCGCGAGCCGCTAATAAGAGGGCCGTGTGCATAGGAGAGGACCCGCGAGCCGGTAATAAGAGGGCCGTGTGCATAGGAGAGGACCCGCGATTCGGTAATAAGAGGGCCGTGTGCATAGGAGAGGACCCGCGAGCCGGTAATAAGAGGGCCGTGTGCATAGGAGAGGACCCGCGAGCCGGTAATAAGAGGGCCGTGCGCAGAGTGGTGTCCCCGTGCCGGTAGAACAGGGAACCGTGTGCAAGGGAGAGAGTTCATGCGCCGGGAGCTGGTGGGAGAGTATAAAAGGACGCTCTCACCGGCGGAGATCAGACTGGAGTTCCCTTAGCTAGTGTGCGCATTTGGTACCCCAGCGCCGCTTAAAGGGCTATAAGCTGTAAACATATAGTGGCCGCAGGGTCCAAATAGCGCTACCCAGGCTGAGCATCACCTGACGTGCAATTGCAGGGCAAACCCGTGCCGCTAAAGAGCTGTGAGCTGTAAACATACAGCGGCGCCTGGGTCCCGGCAGTGCTACTCAGGATTTGGCAGTACCTTATGGCTGAGGTGGAGCCGCCGCTGGGTGGAGATGGCAGAGTGAGGGGCCCCTAGGGAGAGCGGAGGCTTTGAGGTCAGCGGGCGGCTGTCAGAATAGAGCAGCAGTGAGCGACGCAGAGGGCAGGCAGCTCAGTCATCGCCCAATCAACAGGTCAAGCTGATCAGTGACGTAGGGGGCGGCCAGTGCCATCCAGTGAATAGACTGAAGGAGGAGTCGGGGGAGCTGATCGTTGGTCATGTAAGTGAATGACACCACCCACTACACAGCATAAGAACAGCTGTTCATGTAAACACAGCATTAATAAGCAAGTGGGACAGAGACAAGAGATTACAACTTGGTGTCATTTAATGAACTGCACCAAAAAGGAATATGAAATCCAGGGCATAGCACCACAAATCTAACCTGGCAGTGAAAGTGGGAAGGATTACTATTACCCTCACAATTATTATATTGATAGACTGGATTAATTCATAAACTTACATAGGGTCCAGAAAGGGTTAGCCGCCCAGGAGATTAAAGATATGTCAATAATACTATAAGTATATTAAGTACTGTATTGTGGCATTTTTGAGATACGCTATCCAGTAAGAGGGAAAGGATTAACTGTCCAATACTGTACTTGTATATATGGGCGAACCCGCCTTATTTATCTAGCATTCTGTGACATTATAATGTACGTTATTGACCATCATTACTTGAGCATCTAATAGACAAACAGAAGGAACATATATATATATATATATATATATATATATAGAAGAAAAATGGTATACCCGGCACTCCTTGAAGCCAGTAGTTTATCTGCTGCGGTGCCCTCCGAGTGACACTAGGTCACAGATATGTAGCGTGGATTTGGCGGCGGCACTCAGACAGACTCATCAATGCAAAAAACTGGTCATTTATTTAGACCGTGGAGACCGATATGTTTCGGGGCAGCACCCCGTCCTCAGGGTCAAACAGCAAGTAAAACATACAATCACAAATCACATACATAAATACCCGTCCCAATAAACGTGAACTTACTCACCTGTTCCTCCGCGTGTCCGCCCGTCACACCGCTCAGCTGTGTGCTGTGTCGCCGGATACTGACGTGTCAGGTGCGCCGGAGGAACAGGGTAGTAACCATGGTAACAACCGAAGCACTTTACTAAGCATCGCGGCTGTGGCCACAGTAAGATCCTGTGTAATACAAATATATAAAGGGTGAAAATAAACACAATATTCAACATATGGTGATACAAGGAAATAAAATCATTAAAAAACGGCACTAGGTAAACACAGGCTAGCAATATTGATCAAATTAGAATCTATTAGTATTCAAAGCTAATCACGACCATCTATGTGTGAACAATCTATATAAAATATCTATATGAAATAGAATATGGTGGTGATAGCTCCCCTCTTAGATTCTGCGTATAATCAAATTGGCCATATATTATATTAATGTAAAGCTATGTATTAACCAAGGGTGATATGATATATTATTAAGTTAATTAAAGGAATGGCCTAAAGATAACATTGTAGGCCCATTACTTCATTTAAACCTCTGGGGGCTAACGTACCGAGGGAAAATATCCATCGGGTTTCCTTCTGCAGGAGTCGCTTGGCCCTATCTCCACCCCTGGGCATAATGGGTACGTGATCAATAAGAGTAGCTCTTATGCTCGACACTCCGTGCTTAGCTAGCAGGCAGTGTCTCGCAAATGGCTGCTCACTGTTGCCCTTTTCGTAGGCTTTTTTGATGGCGCTGCGATGCAGGGCCATCCTTTCTCTAAATTGACGGATGGTTTTGCCCACGTAGACTAGTCCACACGGGCACTTCAAAATATACACCACATGTGTTGTCGTACATGTTAATCTATGCCTAATTGGTAGTTTCTTGCCAGAGTGTGGATGATTGAACGTGGTGCCAGACTCCAGGGTATTGCAGGTAGCACATCCTAGGCATCTATAGCATCCGTTCTTAGGTCTCAAGAAGTGCGCCGATTGGCTCTTTGTTAAGGTAGAGATATCAAGTTTCATTATCAAAAGAACGGACATTGTAATACGCAAGGCCGATAAGGGAGGGGCGGTGGTCATACAGGACTTGTCGAAATATATGGAGGAATGTCAGCGCCAACTGAACGACACTACTACTTACCAGCTCATGACCAAGGATCCCACAAAAGAATATCAGGAAGAACTCAACATCGTAATATCCTCAGCTTGTGAGGATAAAGTAATTTCGACAGAACTGTGTGCAGCCCTTAAAGTTGAATATCCTAGGGCACCATTATTTTATATAGTACCTAAGGTGCACAAGACGCTAAAGGATCCACCTCGGCGACCAATAGTCTCCGCTAGAGGATCCATCTACCATCCCATATCAGTCTTTCTAGACGCATACCTTAATCCCTGTATACAGGCCTTGCCATCTTATTTACGAGATACCACCTCATTGTTAACACAGATAGAACATCTCACTCCAGTGCCAGATGAGCTTGTTCTTTGTAGTGCGGATGTTGCAAGCCTCTACACCTGCATCCCACATGATGCAGGTGTGGAGGCTGTGAGATCCCTGATAATGGATAATCCTGATTATCATGGCCCAGAAATTAGTTTTTTTCTCAAATTATTGAGTATGGTATTGAATCGAAATTATTTTTTTCATGATGGGCGTTTTTTTCTACAAATTGCTGGGTGTGCGATGGGGTCTGCGGTGGCCCCATCGTGCGCTAATGCTTTTATGTATACAGTTGAAAAGCAAATGTTCTACATGGATCCAGCAGTAGTGACCCAGACCTGGTATTACAGGCGATACATAGATGACCTGCTGGTCCTGTGGCAGGGTACAGAAGCTGATCTGATTGAGTTATGGGAACAGTTTAATACACGGCTACATCCAGTGAAGTTCACCTATGAAGTAAGCACTGTGAACATACATTTTTTGGATGTCAGCATCAGTCACAAGGGTGATAAACTGACAACATCAGTATATGTGAAACCCACAGACCGCAATAGTCTGTTAAATTACCACAGCTTTCACCCACAGTCACTGCGTCGAGGGCTTCCTTATTCGCAGTTCCTTCGTGTCAGACGAATCACTTCTGACCCTGGGGAAACTGTGATAGCCCTTGATCAAATGATTGAGAAATTTGTACAACGTGGGGGAACTGGAGATAGCTAAACGTAAAGTGTTAAAACTATCTAGAACTCAGTCCTTGCAACCCAGAAACAGGGAAGGTAGTACCAACATCTTACCATGGGTTAATAGATTTTCCACAGCATCCAAGGCAGTAGTTAAAAGAGCAAAACAATGGTGGCCAATCATTCAAACAGACAAAGCCTTGTCTGATTTATCTGATACACGGCTACTTCCCAGCTTCAAACGAAGTAATAATATAGGTGATATGATAATGAAACTTGATATCTCTACCTTAACAAAGAGCCAATCGGCGCACTTCTTGAGACCTAAGAACGGATGCTATAGATGCCTAGGATGTGCTACCTGCAATACCCTGGAGTCTGGCACCACGTTCAATCATCCACACTCTGGCAAGAAACTACCAATTAGGCATAGATTAACATGTACGACAACACATGTGGTGTATATTTTGAAGTGCCCGTGTGGACTAGTCTACGTGGGCAAAACCATCCGTCAATTTAGAGAAAGGATGGCCCTGCATCGCAGCGCCATCAAAAAAGCCTACGAAAAGGGCAACAGTGAGCAGCCATTTGCGAGACACTGCCTGCTAGCTAAGCACGGAGTGTCGAGCATAAGAGCTACTCTTATTGATCACGTACCCATTATGCCCAGGGGTGGAGATAGGGCCAAGCGACTCCTGCAGAAGGAAACCCGATGGATATTTTCCCTCGGTACGTTAGCCCCCAGAGGTTTAAATGAAGTAATGGGCCTACAATGTTATCTTTAGGCCATTCCTTTAATTAACTTAATAATATATCATATCACCCTTGGTTAATACATAGCTTTACATTAATATAATATATGGCCAATTTGATTATACGCAGAATCTAAGAGGGGAGCTATCACCACCATATTCTATTTCATATAGATATTTTATATAGATTGTTCACACATAGATGGTCGTGATTAGCTTTGAATACTAATAGATTCTAATTTGATCAATATTGCTAGTCTGTGTTTACCTAGTGCCGCTTTTTAATGATTTTATTTCCTTGTATCACCATATGTTGAATATTGTGTTTATTTTCACCCTTTATATATTTGTATTACACAGGATCTTACTGTGGCCACAGCCGCGATGCTTAGTAAAGTGCTTCGGTTGTTACCATGGTTACTACCCTGTTCCTCCGGCGCACCTGACACGTCAGTATCCGGCGACACAGCACACAGCTGAGCGGTGTGACGGGCGGACACGCGGAGGAACAGGTGAGTAAGTTCACGTTTATTGGGACGGGTATTTATGTATGTGATTTGTGATTGTATGTTTTACTTGCTGTTTGACCCTGAGGACGGGGTGCTGCCCCGAAACATGTCGGTCTCCACGGTCTAAATAAATGACCAGTTTTTTGCATTGATGAGTCTGTCTGAGTGCCGCCGCCAAATCCACGCTACATATCTGTGACCTAGTGTCACTCGGAGGGCACCGCAGCAGATAAACTACTGGCTTCAAGGAGTGCCGGGTATACCATTTTTCTTCTATATAGGTTCACACAGCAGGTATTGCCATATACCCCAGGTGTGTTACCCACCAAGGCACCCGCAGCCTATAGATACCCTATAACCCAGGATTTGAACACCTCGCAGCAGTTTGCTTTTATCCTGACGGACACTGGTATAATAACACGGACTCGTCACATCAGTTTCTGCCTTTCAACAACTTCAACAACATGGCAGAACTTAATCCCCAAATAGAGGCGGCATTGGATTTGGCTTAT
This sequence comes from Pseudophryne corroboree, assembly GCF_028390025.1. Lineage (NCBI taxonomy): Eukaryota > Metazoa > Chordata > Amphibia > Anura > Myobatrachidae > Pseudophryne > Pseudophryne corroboree. The sequence goes on from NC_086444.1 coordinate 210,672,911, forward strand.
AAAGATGCTAGTGATCGTCTAAGCTTTTCGGATGTGGATGCACAAGCAATACTAGTAAAGCGCAGCATGCAGGATGAACCAGCCAAGGATACAAATGATGACCTGTTCAAAACATGGCTCAAATTAAAACAGAAGGAATGTGATTACACATATCATGGCATATCGTTGTCAGATTACTACCGTAATAATCTCATTCCACGAGGCTTTAGGGTGCGCAACTCACCTACAATAGGCAGATATAATGCACAATTCTGCCGTAGGTGGGTTGCCATCCTCAATAAATGCTCCATGGATCTGGTCCTCCTGGTAGTGGAGGAATCCACGAGGGAGCTAGGCCTTATCACAGAGCAATTGACAACATTTGAGAGCCAATTTAAAGCTACCCTGGTACAAGATACGCAGACAGATTGGATAACAAAGATCACCACACAAATGGATCAATATAGACAAGATCTGCTGCGTTTTAAAAGTGATAAGCTCACTAAAGTTAAAAGGGATTATGAGCAGAGACTTGTTTATCCCTGGTTGGGAAACACGAGATCCAAACAAGACTACCAGACCTCTGGCAGACGCTATCAAGCACGTCGTAGGAGGGAGCAACTGATTGATAACAGTACTTCAGCTAGTGAAACAGACTATGGTACGCCACGAACGTCAACAACTACCGAGGGGGCTATCCCTTTAGGGCAGCCACCGGCGGGCGTAGCCACACGTTCCAATCAGACTCCAGGCCCGGCCCGAGGCAGAGGACGAGGAGGGCGGGCCAAAACCAAAGGATCCTACGCAAAGAAACAACCACGTCCCTAATGGAACTAGTATTTAACTTGTCCTCCACTCCACTAACTGAGGCTGAGTATCGTTTGCTAACCAAAGGACTTTCCTTTGTTCCCACCCACCCGTTAGATGAGTTGGAGTGGAAAATCGATGTTTATCGATTGAATAGAACTCTCAAAAGGAAAGAATTCTTTAATGGAAAACCTAAGAGAGAAATAGCAAACGACGTTCCAACACAAGTACGTTCTATAGCACCTCGATCAACATTTGACCCCCCTTCTACCAACGCGTCAATACGCACTTTTTCCAGAATGTTGGAACAAGAAGGAATTACTTTATCCCATTCATCAACACGATTCAATTTAACGAAAGCTGAGCGCTGTACCCTACAAGAGTTGTCCAAAAGAACGGACATTGTAATACGCAAGGCCGATAAGGGAGGGGCGGTGGTCATACAGGACTTGTCGAAATATATGGAGGAATGTCAGCGCCAACTGAACGACACTACTACTTACCAGCTCATGACCAAGGATCCCACAAAAGAATATCAGGAAGAACTCAACATCGTAATATCCTCAGCTTGTGAGGATAAAGTAATTTCGACAGAACTGTGTGCAGCCCTTAAAGTTGAATATCCTAGGGCACCATTATTTTATATAGTACCTAAGGTGCACAAGACGCTAAAGGATCCACCTGGGCGACCAATAGTCTCCGCTAGAGGATCCATCTACCATCCCATATCAGTCTTTCTAGACGCATACCTTAATCCCTGTATACAGGCCTTGCCATCTTATTTACGAGATACCACCTCATTGTTAACACAGATAGAACATCTCACTCCAGTGCCAGATGAGCTTGTTCTTTGTAGTGCGGATGTTGCAAGCCTCTACACCTGCATCCCACATGATGCAGGTGTGGAGGCTGTGAGATCCCTGATAATGGATAATCCTGATTATCATGGCCCAGAAATTAGTTTTTTTCTCAAATTATTGAGTATGGTATTGAATCGAAATTATTTTTTTCATGATGGGCGTTTTTTTCTACAAATTGCTGGGTGTGCGATGGGGTCTGCGGTGGCCCCATCGTGCGCTAATGCTTTTATGTATACAGTTGAAAAGCAAATGTTCTACATGGATCCAGCAGTAGTGACCCAGACCTGGTATTACAGGCGATACATAGATGACCTGCTGGTCCTGTGGCAGGGTACAGAAGCTGATCTGATTGAGTTATGGGAACAGTTTAATACACGGGTACATCCAGTGAAGTTCACCTATGAAGTAAGCACTGTGAACATACATTTTTTGGATGTCAGCATCAGTCACAAGGGTGATAAACTGACAACATCAGTATATGTGAAACCCACAGACCGCAATAGTCTGTTAAATTACCACAGCTTTCACCCACAGTCACTGCGTCGAGGGCTTCCTTATTCACAGTTCCTTCGTGTCAGACGAATCACTTCTGACCCTGGGGAAACTGTGATAGCCCTTGATCAAATGATTGAGAAATTTGTACAACGTGGGTACCCATTGGGGGAACTGGAGATAGCTAAACGTAAAGTGTTAAAACTATCTAGAACTCAGTCCTTGCAACCCAGAAACAGGGAAGGTAGTACCAACATCTTACCATGGGTTAATAGATTTTCCACAGCATCCAAGGCAGTAGTTAAAAGAGCAAAACAATGGTGGCCAATCATTCAAACAGACAAAGCCTTGTCTGATTTATCTGATACACGGCTACTTCCCAGCTTCAAACGAAGTAATAATATAGGTGATATGATAATGAAACTTGATATCTCTACCTTAACAAAGAGCCAATCGGCGCACTTCTTGAGACCTAAGAACGGATGCTATAGATGCCTAGGATGTGCTACCTGCAATACCCTGGAGTCTGGCACCACGTTCAATCATCCACACTCTGGCAAGAAACTACCAATTAGGCATAGATTAACATGTACGACAACACATGTGGTGTATATTTTGAAGTGCCCGTGTGGACTAGTCTACGTGGGCAAAACCATCCGTCAATTTAGAGAAAGGATGGCCCTGCATCGCAGCGCCATCAAAAAAGCCTACGAAAAGGGCAACAGTGAGCAGCCATTTGCGAGACACTGCCTGCTAGCTAAGCACGGAGTGTCGAGCATAAGAGCTACTCTTATTGATCACGTACCCATTATGCCCAGGGGTGGAGATAGGGCCAAGCGACTCCTGCAGAAGGAAACCCGATGGATATTTTCCCTCGGTACGTTAGCCCCCAGAGGTTTAAATGAAGTAATGGGCCTACAATGTTATCTTTAGGCCATTCCTTTAATTAACTTAATAATATATCATATCACCCTTGGTTAATACATAGCTTTACATTAATATAATATATGGCCAATTTGATTATACGCAGAATCTAAGAGGGGAGCTATCACCACCATATTCTATTTCATATAGATATTTTATATAGATTGTTCACACATAGATGGTCGTGATTAGCTTTGAATACTAATAGATTCTAATTTGATCAATATTGCTAGTCTGTGTTTACCTAGTGCCGTTTTTTAATGATTTTATTTCCTTGTATCACCATATGTTGAATATTGTGTTTATTTTCACCCTTTATATATTTGTATTACACAGGATCTTACTGTGGCCACAGCCGCGATGCTTAGTAAAGTGCTTCGGTTGTTACCATGGTTACTACCCTGTTCCTCCGGCGCACCTGACACGTCAGTATCCGGCGACACAGCACACAGCTGAGCGGTGTGACGGGCGGACACGCGGAGGAACAGGTGAGTAAGTTCACGTTTATTGGGACGGGTATTTATGTATGCGATTTGTGATTGTATGTTTTACTTGCTGTTTGACCCTGAGGACGGGGTGCTGCCCCGAAACATGTCGGTCTCCACGGTCTAAATAAATGACCAGTTTTTTGCATTGATGAGTCTGTCTGAGTGCCGCCGCCAAATCCACGCTATATATATATATATATATATATATATATTAGTGGATGCTCGTCACAGAAATGGAGATTCTGATTATATACATATATATATATAAACAAAGGAGATGAAATTGCTTATACAGTGGAATAAGACTGTAAACATTATAGTGTAAAGTTTCTAGTTATTATAATTCCTCAGAGACTGCATGTAGAGTTATTAAGGGAAAGAGACACTGATGCAATAAGTTATCGAGGGGAAATTATTCAAGGCAAGAAATTAGTCTATACTAAAGAGAAAATTGTCAAGTTAACTATCTGGATGTTAAGAGATCTAAAATTATTTGAGTGAAGCCACCAGAGAAGTTACACTGTGTCTTTGTACTTCAAGACATACAGCAGTTTGCTACATGCAGCTTACTGGATACAAAGTAAAAGTAATATCTTTCTCAGAGCAAAGAAGTGTAATATATTTTGGACTACACAAGTAACCAGGATAAAGGATTACAATGTACACATATAAGCAGGATTTTCTAAAGTGGCATTAGACTCAGTAAAGGACACTTCACACCTTCATGTATCTGGATCATAAAAGACTACTGTAGTTTATCATCTTATGGGCCCCAACTTGCGCAACTCATTTTTATTAATTCCAGAGTACCCGGTTCACTCAGACAAGTGAAGTTTACACCAAATGTTTTTTTGTATATTGCATGCAAATTTTATTGTATAGGAATGTGGGGTAGCTAGGAAATGAACTTTAAGAGGTATGCACAGATGGAGTTATTAATATGTTACTAGTATAATAAATTTAACATTAAAACTATTTTTCTGACGTCCTAGTGGATGCTGGGAACTCCGTAAGGACCATGGGGAATAGCGGGCTCCGCAGTAGACTGGGCACTCTAAAAGAAAGATTAGGTACTATCTGGTGTGCACTGGCTCCTCCCTCTATGCCCCTCCTCCAGACCTCAGTTAGAATCTGTGCCCGGCCCGAGCTGGTTGCACACTAGGGGCTCTCCTGAGTTCCTAGTAAAGAAAGTATTTGTTAGGTTTTTTATTTTGTCAAAGTCAGAAAAAATATCACGCTACACACTGCCATATTTGCACCTCATGCGAGTGCCTGTTGCACGTTCATGAGCCCTGCCGTGCGTGCGCATACTCGCGGGCGCACAGTGTGCGCATTTACGGTAAAGTTTATGTGCGTCTGGCGGGCGACTCGTTCGTAACATATTTTAACTATATAATGTAGTTTGTAGATTATGGTCCCTTTGATAGAATCTGAAAGTTTAGTTAAGGTAGCATGTTCATAGACAGAGAGATCCCTCTTTGTTTGATACGAAGGGTCAGACAAGGGTTATACAGTGGTGTTTAGTATCTATCGGAAGAGTATTTAATTAGCAATATTCCGGTGTTGGTTTGAAGCAGATTAATCGCTCGTGCGAATAGTTATGGACATAAGAAGTTTATGTACTTTTACTATTATTTGCACTTACTTATCCATGCGGCGGGAAACCTAGTTTCCCACCCACCTGAGCAGTTGGAAATAGTCACAGCCCACCTGTATGAATCAACCTATGACCTTTTGTTATAATGCGAAGACGAATTCCTGTGTCCAATGAACAATGAGATTGTAGGGACCATTGAATTGTATTGTGTATGGGGCATAAATAGACAAGCCGATCATATCCAGCTCTCACTCTTCAACGGTTCTCATTGCTGATAATCGGGAGCTGGATATCCAGAGGCGCATGCGATTGTTTCCCTTGAGCGTAAGTTTTCTCCGCAATCATATTGTCTTTATTGGTATTGTGGGCCATATCTCTCTCTCTCTCTCTCTTCTCCTCTTTCTCTCATTTTCCCTTAAACGTACTTGCATTGTATTGTATTTCCTGTGTAGTTATCTGGTTAGTTAGTCTATGTTATATTGGTAGTGTATGACTTGTATGGTATTATTCTTTTGCAAGTATAACATTCATATAAGGCGTTAGACCCTAAGCCCGGTATTTGTGTATTTCTTATAGTGTTAAGTATTCTCAGAGCGTCGGAGACGCTCGAACAGCTTTAAGTTAATAAGGTTACATTGTGTTGCATCTACACCCCACCATTACACTAAGGTTTTTCTGTATAATACATTGTTCATGGTTTACATGTAAAGGTTTAACGTTGTGAGCGTCTGCGCCGCTGGTGATCTCCTCGTGGTCCCGAGCGTCCGCTAAGCTATAGCGAACCATAACGTTAGTCGGCAGCCAATAGCGGGCCTGCCTGTGATCTCTTGGCCGTGAGCGAACGTAACGCATGAGCGTCTCGACTACGGCTAAGCGATTGTTACGCAACGTGCGTACCCTTACGGTACTCCAGACGTCAATAGCGTACAGTGTTCTTAGGCCTCTTAAAGGGTTTTAAGTAAGATAAATATTTAGCTTTATCAATTGGCGGCTCGTCCGTCCTTCACATATCTATACTAGGTAATTTCAGCAGACATTATCCATCAGCAAAGGGCGGGAGATCATATTCCTCGTAGTGCTGTCTGGATAAGCGTCTGCTTCGCTTTGTAAAGGGTGCTGAGGGAATCCGGAACAGGAGGTAAGAACAAAACGCTAGTGTCTTTTAAAACTTTATTTTCTGTCTTGCGTACGTACACACGCATATCTGCATTTCTTTTTATTCATGTATTTTCATATATCACTCTCCTGTTTGCCATTTTATAATTGATAAACGTGCTAAGAGAGATTTGTCGCTATTTCATAGTTAAAGTATAAAAGTAATACATTAAGGGATAAATTGCAAAGCACGCACGCAGCTCTACCTAAAGATACAAGGAGAGATTGGTGTGGTGTTCGGTAGATGATCGAGGATCATCTACATTGATAAACGTGTAAAATTGTGTTACGGTGGATATTTGCTTTGTGTACACGTGTCTCTAACAAAGGGTGAGACTCGCGTACGCAACTCACAGGCCGACGCACGCAGCGTATATTACGCAACGGAGCATCCGGGTACGCCCACGTAACTCAAATCACACGCTAGTGTTATTGTAACAGGCGAAAAGGTGGCAACGCGATAAATAGCGCAAATCTATTTTAGTGTCCGAAATTTAGACTAACAGATCCTTCTCCAAATTTACAACACATCTGGTCTAAAGGAAAGAAAATTTCTGCGCAGAAATAGAAATAGAAACAAAAGTGTACATGTGGTGAGTGAGTGTTTGCATATATAAGTTTATACAATTTTTTGAGGTTGAACCACAAGAAGTCGAGTTCTCGCAGGGTACATACATGTAAGTGACGTGCATGGTGGCTAGGGAGGCATCCCTTGTTAAACATAAAATCTGAGCATTAGAGTATAGCAGACCAGGAGGTCATACTGTAGCACAGACCAGGAGGTCCAGAACAGACCAGGAGGTCCAGGTACAGCAGACAAGGAAGTCCGCTATAAATAAAGAAAAGAGCACAACCCAGGGGGTTGGTGCAGAACCCATATAGGCCAATAAAGCTCATGCTGAAGGAATTCGCAGCCGTAATTTTCGATTCCACTGGTCGCTCTGCACATAAGATTAGTTGCTTATGTGCAGACTGATTGTACCGCACGTAATTGTGTGCATTAGTTAATCTGACCAGTACCATTTGTGTACGAAACGGGTCATAAACACTATTTGTACATTCTGACGTGATTTGTGTAATTTTTTATTTTCTAAAGGGAAGTTCGCTGGTCACTCAGGAATTATCCAACAACCAACAGTTACTGGAAAGGGTTAATGCTCTGCGGATCACACTCACATGTTCCAGTAAACAAAGGTTCATAGGGGCCCTGGGTCGAGTACGCCAGCACTAGGGCAGTGTGTAGGTCGTATTGGTCGGCGTGGGCGAGTGAGTGGGGTACTCGGTAAACCGCCACCGTCAGCCTATCTTGAACATTTTGGTTTTTGTAAGGGTTCGCTGAAGACCCTGATTGAAGGTCAGAGGTGGTGAAAGCAACACCTACAGGTATGGGGGCCAATTGTTCAGGTAGGGGGCGATCAACCTCAGTTCGGGTTGATTCAGTAAACCGACCAATCGGGTCGGCAAGGTACGTAATGTGTGAAAAATACGGTTCACACACAGAGGTTTTATGTGATGAATGGGAGAGAATGACGGTACATGACGGGGAGAAGTTCCCAAGAGTAGGCAGCTTTAGCCCAGAAGTGTTACAAAATCTAAGGAGGAGGATATGTCTCATTAAATCAACAAAGAGACGAATCAAACATTATGATTATTTGCAGTTATGGCAACAGGAGGGTGAAATAGAGAGGATTGGCTCAGGCGGCGGGATCTAATCCTATCAGGAAACTGATAGCCACGGCCCCGCCGCCACCATACATATCAGGAGAGAAATTGGTTGCGGAGAATGACGCATTAGGGTGTAACAAACAAACACTTAGCAACTGTGTAAATGTTAATAAGTTAACCAATGCAAGTATTAACCCGTGCAAGTTGTACCCTGTTTTGAACTTTCCCCAGGAGTGTGATCAAGAGGACGAATCGGCAACAATATCGGCGCTCTCTCTAGCAGCCACCATATCAGAAACAACAGTAGGCACGGCCCAACCCTTAAGATTAGTAACAAAGGCCCCTAGTGGAGGGACAGGTGAGGTCGTATCTACGGGTAAGTACGGCACCATACACTATGCTGAAACCATTTCACCACAGGCTGTAGAATCTACACAGAATGATGTTGCTATACTAAATCCTGTTAGGGTAATACCAGTGCCAAATGGGAAAACTGACACGTCAGGAGTCACTCCTGTTAGGAACATTGCCATGTACAGCCCATTTTCCCGAATGGAATTAAGAACCATAGTGTCTGAATTCCCTGACCCTAGGAAAGACTTAGTTGCTAGCCAGAAATACATCCGAGACCTAGGGAACACTTTAGAGCCCAATAACAAAGACTGGCAGGTATTGCTGAGGGCTTGTTTACCCTCCAATGTCGACTCGGCTCAATTTTTAGCTGACTGTGGATTGGATCAGGATGTACCTCTTACAGATGTGTACAACAAAGACAATGTAAAAAGGATAAGTTTACAGTTAAAGGAGTATTTTCCAGCTGTAGTTAAATGGAACAAGATTTTCTCCATTAAACAAAAAGAGTCAGAAACTGCTGCAGAATATTTTCACAGGGCATTACTAGATATGGCAAAATACACAGGCATAGAGGACATTAAAACAAACATAAACCATCGAGAAGTAGCAGTATCTGTACTAATGGATGGTTTAAAAGAGGCATTAAAGACAAGGGTACAGACCACGCAACCATGTTGGCGAGGTCTGTCGGTGGCTACTTTGAGAGAGGCAGCTGTGGATCACGATCGGAATATCACCAGACACAGGGAATTACAAGGTGATAAGTTAATGGCCGTAAGTATACAGGCCCTGACCACAAGGCAGCCTTTGTATAAATCACCAAACCCTGTGGGTAAGTCGAATGTGGTAACCTATTATTCCTGTCATAGAGAGGGACACTTTGCACGAGACTGTAAATCGAGAAACATACAAAAGTCTTATCAACCCCCTAGACAACGACACGACACACGACATTGGGAGCAGGGTCCGCAGAAACGGAGTTATGAGCCACATGCAGGGGAAACAAAAAGATAACCCCCCGAACAGAGACTGGCAAGCCTCTGGTAGTTCCCATTTAACCCCTTCACAAGTAGTTGCTGCCAGCGGGATTCAGGGAGGTCACCATACCCAATAGGGGTGTGGCCATACCTGTAATCTGCAGCCAGTAAAATTGATTGCAAGTCTTGGAAGTGAACCCGAAATTGCAATTAATGTAGCTGGTAAATCATTAAACTTTCTTGTAGATACGGGGGCGGCCAAATCAGTGATAAATTCGACAGTGGGCATGAGAACCACTGGTAAGACAATTCCAGCCATGGGAGTAACGGGAGTAGTCCAGCACTACCCTGTTAGCAAACCAGCCGAGATTACAATAGGGCCTTTACATACCAAGCATTCCTTTTTGCTGGCTGCATCGGCACCGACAAATCTCCTGGGAAGAGACTTATTGTGTAAAATGGGGTGCGTCATTTATTGTACTCCTGAAGGTGTATTTTTGGACATACCTGAGAATCAACGCTCAGGAAGTGCGAGACATGTTAGACTCCCCATCAAAATTAATGTCACATACCATTATGACAAATAGGACTCCATCCCAAGTAGAAGAAATGACATCCCAGATACCAGAGTCACTGTGGACTAAAGACGGACAAGACACTGGATTGATGGCAAACGTAGCTCCAGTAGTTGTGCAAGTAAAAGATGGTAGGATAGCTCCAAAAATCCCACAATACCCTCTGAAGCCAGAGGTGGAGTTAGGAGTATACCCAGTAATAGAGCGCTTGCTACAACAGGGCATTCTGGTAAGAACATCCAGCACAGCCAATAGTCCCATCTTCCCTGTTAAAAAGAGTGGGGGGAGGGGTTACAGGCTAGTGCAGGATCTAAGGGGGATTAACAAAATAGTTGAGAGTCAGTTCCCCGTAGTGCCAAATCCAGCTGTCATCCTTATGCAAATCCCTCCCACTGCGAAATTTTTCACTGTTATTGACCTCTACTCCGCTTTCTTTTCGGTACCTCTGCACCCTGACAGCCAATATTTGTTTGCATTTACATACAGAGGAGTCCAATACACATGGACTCGATTACCACAAGGTTTCATAGACAGTCCAAGTATATTTTCCCAGGCTTTGCATGATTGTTTACAGTCTTTTCAACCAGAGAGTGGATCAGTATTGATACAGTATGTGGATGATTTACTACTGTGTTCAGATTCATTGGAAGCGTCCCTGAAAGATACGAAACAGCTCCTGTTTCATCTTTCAGACACAGGACACAAGGTTTCCAAAGACAAGTTGCAATTATGCCAAACTAAAGTAAAATATTTGGGACACTGTCTAACACAAGGACTGAGACACCTGACCACTGATAGAATTCAAGCAATTAGAGACATGACTCTGCCACAAACCCAGCAACAGATCAGAACGTTTTTAGGAATGTGTGGGTATTGCCGTAACTGGATCCCAGGATTTTCCATTCTAGCATTACCTTTGCAGGAGATGGTTTCCTCAAACAAGCCTGATCTGATTTCGCACACAGACGAGTCCGAGATGGCATTTGAGAGACTTAAACAGTGCCTAACGCAGGCACCAGCATTAGGTATGCCAGACTATGGGAAACCCTTTGAGCTGTACGGAACAGAAAGTGCTGGTTGCGCAGCAGGCGTCCTAACCCAAAAGCACGGTGATGCCAGCAGGCCGGTAGCATACTACAGCGCTCAGCTAGATACGGTAGCGCGATCCCTCCCCACATGCTTGCGAAGCGTTGCTGCGATAGCATTGCTAGTAACGAAAAGCGAAGATGTAGTGCTAGGTCACAACCTCACAATTCATACACCACATGCAGTGTCAGCCTTGCTAAATTCTGCCCAAACCAGACACGTCTCATCAGCGCGGTTTACAAGATGGGAATTGGCACTAATGGCCCCCGTAAACATCACCATAAGGAGATGCAGTGCATTAAATCCTGCAACATATCTCCCAGGTGTGCCTGGACAGGCACAAAGGGTGGAGGATGAGAGTGGTGGGGAAGGAGAATTTAATACAAAGGAGGACACACATGATTGTATGGAATATTTGACCCAAAATTTTACCGCAAGGCCTGACATCAGTGACAACCCACTGGAAGATGTAGATCTTACCTTCTACACGGATGGTAGTTGTCACAGACAGTCGGACTCGGGAGACTTGTGTACTGGATACGCAGTCGTAGATGACCAAGGCACCATAGAAGCAGAACCGCTAGGCCCACCTCACTCAGCCCAGGTTGCTGAACTGGTCGCCCTAACCAGAGCATGTGAATTGGCTAAGGGCAAATCAGCCAATATCTACACCGACTCTAGATACGCATTCGGGGTAGTCCATGATTTCGGAGCCCTATGGCGCCTCAGAAATTTCATGACGGCAGCTGGTACACCGGTAGCGCATGCAGCTCACATAAAAAGGCTTCTAACAGCGATACAGGAACCCGACAGAGTGGCTGTTATCAAGTGTAAAGCACACACATATAGCCAGGACCCAGTATCACTTGGTAACAGCCGAGCAGACGAAGCTGCTAAGTTAGCAGCTGGTACCCCCAGACAGACAGACACCACACAACTGATGGTATTTAATACCATCAACACACAGAAGCTGTGTGAAATGCAAAATTTGTGTTCCACACAGGAAAAGGCAGTCTGGAAGGCAAAGGGATATGGCCAGGAGTCCTCAGGACTCTGGACGGATGGACAAAGTAAACCAGTGGCCCCCAGAGCATATCTTCCATGTTTAGCTGAGGCAGCACACGGGCTGACTCATCTGGGCAAGGAGGGAATGTGCAAGTTGGTAAGAGCATATTGGTGCGCCCCAGGATTTTCATCTCATGCAGGTAAGAGAGCAATGTCATGCCTTACCTGCTTGAGAAAGAATATCGGAAAGGCAATACCAACAGAACCATCTCATATCCCACCTACAGGCGGCCCTTTCCAGGTAATACAGATTGACTTTATACAATTACCCCCTTGTCGAAATTTGAAATATGTACTTGTTTGTATAGATGTATTCTCAAATTGGGTCGAAGCATTTCCGGCGGCCACAAATACCGCTATGTTCACTGCTAAGAACATTGTGCAGGAATTTGTATGTAGATATGGTATCCCTAGAATTATCGAAAGTGATAGGGGTACCCATTTTACAGGTGATGTCTTTCAAGGAATGTGTAAGTTGATGGGAATTGATAGCAAGCTGCACACTCCATACCGTCCACAGGCGAGTGCGAAGGTGGAAAGAGTGAACAGCACTATTAAAAATAAACTGAGCAAAGTTATGGCAGAAACAGGATTGACATGGCCAGAAGCTTTACCCATTGTACTAATACAGCATCAGAACCACTCCCAGGTCCCCTCTTAATCTGTCTCCCTTTGAAATCTTGTTTGGTCGACAACCGCATGTTATGATTAACCCTCAGGATGATTTGAAGTGTAACAATGAAGTGACTGTAAAGTACCTGATTAACATGAGTAAACAGCTAAGGAATCAAAATGATAATTTGAAGTTAGTGATTCCTGATTTACCAGATAGTAATTGTCATGACATTGAACCTGGGGATTATGTAATGATACGGAATTTTCTACGCTCAGGTTGCCTTATTGACAGATGGGAAGGACCATACCAAGTCTTATTGACTAGCACTACAGCATTGAAGGTTGCCGAGAGAGAGACTTGGGTTCATTCGTCCCATTGTAAGAAGGTTGCTGATCCAGAGAGGTCCCGTGATAAGGAACAGACGGTAGAGGAAGTTGTATCACTGGAGTGTCTGTTCCAGGAGGACTGAGGTGGCACCTGAGCATTGAAAATCACAAGATCAAAAGCAGTTGTCGATTCCCTGTTCCCTTTTATTGTTTTTCTCCACTTCCCATCCCCTCTCCCTCAAATTATTTTTTCCCCCTTCTCATTCTTCTTCGTTTCCTCCTATAAGATGGACTTGCCCCAAGAGACTGTGATCCGGATTTTCCTGTTGACCATGATGTTGACCAGAGCAGTCTGTTCCGGCGAGAGTACCATGGAGGTCGAGAAAGGTTCTGGAATGGGTTCTGATGACAAAGATGGAGGCGTAGTTTTCCAAGAACAACTTAACCAACAAGTAAAGGCGAGTATCAGAAAACGATCCGATAGCATTGACAATAGAAGGAATTGTGAAGGATTGTTAGCTGAAGAAAACTGTATCTGTAGGCTCTGTGACAATGTAGTTGAGGATGGGTGCATCAAGAAATGCCAATCCAGTTTTAATATCCACATGGACCGGCACCCCTTGAGTGACTATCACTCCTTAGTGGGTAGTGTGTTAAATCAAACAGATTGTTGGGTATGCTCTCAAGTACCTCAAGGTCATAGCAAATCAGGACTAGTACCATTTCCTTTAACGGTAGGGGAGGTACTTGAGCTAAAGGGTGGGAGACCGGTGGACAGGAGGTTTAATATCTCCAGTCCTCCTAGTTTGAAGCTCCACCAATATCATGTGGATAGATCCCCAATATGTTTTAACATTTCCAATCCCCGAAAGCCGGGAAATTGGGAAGTGTCATGGAGTAACCAAACCATGACCTTTTCATATAGAGCAGATAGAATGCCGACAGATACAGAGCTTATACGCCACATAGCCAGTAGAGAAAAATCTTTCCGATATAGGTATACCCTAGGAAGTAGGATTACGAGAGTTGAAGAGGTATCACCAGGATACTGTGCACATATCGTACAAACTGATACGTGTACCAGACAGATGGGAGAATTAGGGTTAGGAGATTTCACATGGAAGATGTGTAATATGGTTATGTCCTACTCCGTCCCATATGTTCTCCCCGATGATGCATATTTCATATGCGGGAGGAAGGCGTATAAGTGGCTTGCCCCAAACTCTGAAGGATTGTGTTATATTGGAAAAGTACTGCCTGAAGTAATGACTGTATCACATGCCAAAATGAAAGATATACACCGTGGTGCCCAAGCTCCTTATACTCACACCCACTACGAGCACGTAGTTAAAAGGCAACTTACAGAAAGGACAGAGCATTTGGCCTCTGACATGATCCATGAATCCACCGGGATTCAGGTCCTACTTGCGTTAGATTTCACTCGCACCGCTAGAGGAGTGCTGAACTATAGATATATCTCTGCGCTTGCAAATTTGTTAGACAATATCACAGAAATGTATGATGACACGTTTAGGTATACTGGAAGAGAACTTCAAGCTTATAAAATAGAACTGGTTCAGCATAGAATGGTTCTTAATTATCTCACAGCAGTAACAGGTGGATATTGTGTCACACTGGCAACGCAGTACGGCGTGAAATGCTGCACATATATAACGAATAGTACCGAGGATCCGGTCGAGGTCATAGACCAAAAGATGGACGATATTCTCCAATTAAAGTGGGAATTTCGCAGGAGACACAATCTCACCCTTGCTGCTGTGGGTAATGAGCTGACTGGTTGGGTGTCATGGTTGAACCCGCAAAATTGGTTCTCTGGTTTAGGAGAATGGGCTCAAGGAGTCATAATGGATGTAGGGAAGTTTCTCCTATGTATCTTAGGTGTTGTCATAACGATTGGCTTGATATTTAGATGCGGTCAGGCTTTAATGAAGTGCAAACGTAGTACCAGGGTAATGAGTCTAAGGAGTGAGGAAATTGTATGGATTGGATTTGATTTATGACCCAACTGTAGAAACAATGATGTGATGAAAATGCGATTATACGGTCCGTTTCTTTCACCTGTTTTTCCGGTTTTTCCAAGGTAAAAAGACCCACTTTTGACGAGGAATTTGATGACCCTGTATACAGACAACTGATGGATTAAAGAAGAAGTTTTGACAACCTTATACACAGATATTTGATGAACTATGCCATAGACCCCCAGTTTCCCTAGAAATTTTAAAATTACGCTAGCCCAACACTTTTGTAAGTCTATGGACATTGACAAAGCTTTTTGCCCACACCTTTTGGCAAAAGCCCAAAGAAGACTGCATTCAACAGACACCGAACAAGACTTCAACCGACAAATGTTCATTAACCTGACATAGAATACGACTGCATTTACCATAATTGTGTCTTATCTTCATCTCTACAACCTTCAGGTAATTACACACATAGTCGATAGGGAATACCCGCACAGATATCAGCAATCACATATTCCCCCATTCATGTATCATCAACTAAAATGTGCTCCCCCATTTTGTTACAACCACAGCCGAAAAGAGCTCGGTAAAGTTTGACAGCCCATCCACAGACCCGTACCACCGGATAAGAAGGAATTCGAATGTATACTTCGCAATACCTCGAAGCTTGATTTAAAACACGTACGGCACGATGATACATGACCCCCCCCAAACATGGATTCATACACACATGCTTCTGCTATCTCAATAGGTCATACCCTTTTCCTACCTTCTCCTCTCCTCCCCTACCCAATCATAGAAATGTATTTACACTTGACATATATTTTTCTCTTTTTGAAATGTTTTAGGAAGTGGCAGTTATTGTTGACTGCCAAAGGGTGGACTGTCAAAGTCAGAAAAAATATCACGCTACACACTGCCATATTTGCACCTCATGCGAGTGCCTGTTGCACGTTCATGAGCCCTGCCGTGCGTGCGCATACTCGCTGTTGCGTGCACCCGCGGGCGCACAGTGTGCGCATTTACGGTAAAGTTTATGTGCATCTGGCGGGCGACTCGTTCGTAACATATTTTAACTATATAATGTAGTTTGTAGATTATGGTCCCTTTGATAGAATCTGAAAGTTTAGTTAAGGTAGCATGTTCATAGACAGAGAGATCCCTCTTTGTTTGATACGAAGGGTCAGACAAGGGTTATACAGTGGTGTTTAGTATCCATCGGAAGAGTATTTAATTAGCAATATTCCGGTGTTGGTTTGAAGCAGATTAATCGCTCGTGCGAATAGTTATGGACATAAGAAGTTTATGTACTTTTACTATTATTTGCACTTACTTATCCATGCGGCGGAAAACCTAGTTTCCCACCCACCTGAGCAGTTGGAAATAGTCACAGCCCACCTGTATGAATCAACCTATGACCTTTTGTTATAATGCGAAGACGAATTCCTGTGTCCAATGAACAATGAGATTGTAGGGACCATTGAATTGTATTGTGTGTGGGGCATAAATAGACAAGCCGATCATATCCAGCTCTCACTCTTCAACGGTTCTCATTGCTGATAATCGGGAGCTGGATATCCAGAGGCGCATGCGATTGTTTCCCTTGAGCGTAAGTTTTCTCCGCAATCATATTGTCTTTATTGGTATTGTGGGCCATATCTCTCTCTCTCTCTCTCTCTCTTCTCCTCTTTCTCTCATTTTCCCTTAAACGTACTTGTATTGTATTGTATTTCCTGTGTAGTTATCTGGTTAGTTAGTCTATGTTATATTGGTAGTGTATGACTTGTATGGTATTATTCTTTTGCAAGTATAACATTCATATAAGGCGTTAGACCCTAAGCCCGGTATTTGTGTATTTCTTATAGTGTTAAGTATTCTCAGAGCGTCGGAGACGCTCGAACAGCTTTAAGTTAATAAGGTTACATTGTGTTGCATCTACACCCCACCATTACACTAAGGTTTTTCTGTATAATACATTGTTCATGGTTTACATGTAAAGGTTTAACGTTGTGAGCGTCTGCGCCGCTGGTGATCTCCTCGTGGTCCCGAGCGTCCGCTAAGCTATAGCGAACCATAACGTTAGTCGGCAGCCAATAGCGGGCCTGCCTGTGATCTCTTGGCCGTGAGCGAACGTAACGCATGAGCGTCTCGACTACGGCTAAGCGATTGTTACGCAACGTGCGTACCCTTACTGTACTCCAGACGTCAATAGCGTACAGTGTTCTTAGGCCTCTTAAAGGGTTTTAAGTAAGATAAATATTTAGCTTTATCAATTTTCAGTGAGATCTGCTGGCAACAGACTCACTGCTACGAGGGACTAAGGGGAGAAGAAGCGAACTTACCTGCTTACAGCTAGCTTGGGCTTCTTAGGCTACTGGACACCATTAGCTCCAGAGGGATCGAACACAGGCCCAGCCTCGGTCATCTGGTCCCGGAGCCGCGCCGCCGTCCCCCTTACAGAGCCAGAAGCAAGAAGAACGTCCTGGAAATCGGCAGCTGAAGACTTCGGTCTTCATTAAGGTAGCGCACAGCACTGCAGCTGTGCGCCATTGCTCCCTATGCACACCACATACTCCAATCACTGATGGGTGCAGGGCGCTGGGGGGGGGGGGGGGGGGCGCCCTGGGCTGCAATTAGAGTACCTTAACTTTGGCAAACAACACAATATAGCCTAATAAGCTATATATGTGTAAAAAAATCCCCTGCCATAATACAATTATAAGAGCGGGAGAAGTCAGCCGAAAAAGGGGCGGGGCTATCTCCCTCAGCACACTGGCGCCATTTTCTCTTCACAGTGCAGCTGGAAGACAGCTCACAATGCAGCTGGAAGACAGCTCCCCAGGCTCTCCCCTGCAGTTTCCAGGCTCAAAGGGTTAAAGAGAGAGGGGGGGCACTAAATTTAGGCGCAAACTGTATATAAAAAGCAGCTATAGGGAAAAATCACTTTCTATTAGTGTAAATCCCTGATTAAATAGCGCTGTGGTGTGTGCTGGCATACTCTCTCTCTGTCTCCCCAAAGGACAGAGCATTCCCTGTGTGTGTGCGGTGTGTCGGTACGGCTGTGTCGACTTGTTTGATGAGGAGGCTTATGTGGAGGCGGAGCAGGTGCCGATAAATGTGATGTCACCCCCTGTGGGGCCGACACCAGAGTGGGTGGATATGTGGAAGGTATTAACCGACAGTGTCAACTCCTTACATAAAAGGCTGGATGACGTAACAGCCATGGGACAGCCGGCTTCTCAGCCCGCGCCTGCCCAGGCGTCTCAAAGGCCATCAGGGGCTCAAAAACGTCCGCTACCTCAGATGGCAGACACAGATGTCAACACGGAGTCTGACTCCAGTGTCGACGAGGTTGAGACATATACACAATCCACTAGGGGCATCCGTTGCAGGATTTAGACAATGAAAAATGTGTTACACATTTCTGACATTAACCCAAGTACCACTAAAAAGGGGTTTTATGTTTGGGGAGAAAAAGCAGCCAGTGTTTTGTTCCCCCATCAGATGAATTGAATGAAGTGTGTGAAGAAGCGTGGGTTTCCCCCGATAAGAAACTGGTAATTTCTAAAAAGTTACTGATGGCGTACCCTTTCCCGCCAGAGGATAGGTCACGTTGGGAGATATCCCCTAGGGTGGATAAGGCGCTCACACGTTTGTCAAAAAAGGTGGCACTGCCGTCTCAGGATACGGCCACCTTGAAGGAGCCTGCTGATAGAAAGCAGGAGGAAATCCTGAAGTCTGTATATACACACTCAGGTACTATACTGAGACCTGCAATTGCCTCAGCATGGAGGTGTAGTGCTGCTGCAGTGTGGTCTGATACCCTGTCAGATAATAGTGTTACCCTCGACAGGGATACTATTTTGCTAACCATAGAGCATATCAAAGACGTTGTCTTATATATGAGGGATGCACAGAGGGATATTTGCCGGCTGGCATCCAGAATTAATGCAATGTCCATTTCTGCCAAGAGGGTATTATGGACCCGGCAGTGGACAGGTGATGCTGATTCTAAAAGGCACATGGATATTCTGCCTTATAAGGGTGAGGAATTGTTTGGGGATGGTCTCTCGGACCTCGTATCCACAGCAACAGCTGGGAAGTCAAAATTTTTACCTCAGGTTCCCTCACAGCCTAAGAAAGCACCGTATTATCAGGTACAGTCCTTTCGGCCTCAGAAAAGCAAGCGGGTCAAAGGCGCTTCCTTTCTGCCAGAGGCAAGGGAAGAAGGAAAAAGGCTGCACCAGACAGCCAGTTCCCAGGATCAAAAATCTTTCCCCGCTTCCTCTAAGTCCACCGCATGACGCTGGGGCTCCACAGGCTGAGCCAGGTGCGGTGGGGGCGCGTCTCCGGAACTTCAGCGACCAGTGGGCTCGCTCACAGATGGATCCCTGGGTTCTGCAAGTAGTATCACAGGGATACAAGCTGGAGTTCGAGGCGACTCCCCCTCGCCGTTACCTCAAATCAACCTTGCCTGCTGCCCTCAGAGAAAGGGAGGTAGTACTGGCGGCAATTCACAAGCTGTATCTTCAGCAGGTGATAATCAAGGTACCCCTCCTTCAACAGGGACGGGGTTACTATTCCACAATGTTGTGGTACCGAAACCAGACGGTTCGGTGAGACCCATTCTAAATTTAAAATCCTTGAACATTTATATAAAAAAGTTCAAGTTCAAAGTACCTCAAGGGTGTGGTACAGGACTGTCATTACCAATTCCAGACGTTGCCGTCTGGTCTGTCCACGGCACCGTGGGTATTTACCAAGGTAATGGCCGAAATGATGATGCTCCTCCGAAAGAAGGGAGTCATGATTATTCCGTACTTGGACGATCTCCTTATAAAGGCGAGGTCCAAAGAGCAGTTGCTAGTCGGCGTGGCACTATCTCAGGAAGTGCTGCATCAGCACGGCTGGATTCTGAATATCCAAAAATCGCAGCTGATTCCTGCGACGCGTCTGCTGTTCTTGGGCATGATTCTGGACACAGAACAGAAGAAGATATTTCTCCCGGAGGAGAAGGCCCAGGAATTATCATCTCTGGTCAGGGTCCTCCTGAAACCAAAGCAGGTGTTGGTGCATCACTGCACGCGAGTCCTGGGAAAGATGGTAGCTTCTTACGAAGCAAGTCCCTTCGGCAGATTCCATGCAAGGATCTTCCAGTGGGATCTGTTGGACAAGTGGTCCGGATCGCATCTCTAGATGCAGCGGTTAATCACCCTGTCCCCGAGGGCCAGGGTGTCTCTGCTGTGGTGGCTGCAGAGTGCTCATCTGCTCGAAGGCCGCAGATTCGGCATACAGGACTGGGTCCTGGTGACCACGGATGCAAGCCTCCGAGTTTGGGGGGCAGTCACCCAGGGAAGAAACTTCCACATAAATATTCTGGAACTAAGGGACATTTACAACGCCCTGAGTCAAGCAGAACCCCTGCTTCAAAACCAACCGGTTCTGATTCAGTCAGACAACATCACAGCGGTCGCCCATGTAAACCGCCAGGGCGGCACAAGAAGCAGGGTGGCAATGGCAGAAGCCACAAGGATTCTTTGATGGTGGAGAATCACGTGATAGCACTGTCAGCAGTGTTCATTCCGGGAGTGGACAACTGGGAAGCAGACTTCCTCAGCAGGCACGACCTCCACCCGGGAGAGTGGGGACTTCATCCAGAGGTCTTCCAGTTGATTGTGAACCGTTGGGAACGGCCACAGGTGGACATGATGGCGTCCCGCCTCAACAAAAAGCTAAAAAGATATTGCGCCAGGTCAAGGGACCCTCAGGCGCTAGCTGTGGACGCTATAGTGACACCGTGGGTGTACCAGTCGGTTTATGTGTTCCCTCCTCTTCCTCTCATACCCAAGGTACTGAGAATAATAAGAAGGAGAGGAGTAAGAACTATACTCATTGTTCCGGATTGGCCAAGAAGATCTTGGTACCCAGAACTTCTAGAAATGATCTCAGAGGACCCTTGGCCTCTGCCGCTCAGACTGGACCTGCTACTGCAGGGGCCCTGTCTGTTCCAAGACTTACCGCGGCTGCGTTTGACGGCATGGCGGTTGAACACCGGATCCTAAAGGAAAAGGGCATTCCGGAGGAAGTCATTCCTACGCTGATTAAAGCTAGGAAGGATGTGACCGCAAAACATTATCACCGCATATGGCGGAAATATGTTGCTTGGTGTGAGGCCTGGAAGGCCCCAACGGAGGAATTTCAGCTGGGTCGATTTCTGCACTTCCTACAGTCAGGGGTGACTATGGGCCTCAACTTGGGTTCCATTAAGGTCCAGATTTTGGCTCTGTCGATTTTCTTCCAAAACGAACTGGCTTCACTGCCTGAAGTTCAGACTTTTGTTAAAGGAGTTCTGCATATTCAACCCCCTTTTGTGCCTTCAGTGGCACCTTGGGATCTCAACGTGGTGTTGGATTTCCTAAAGTCGCATTGGTTGAGCCACTTAAAACCGTGGAGCAAAAATATCTCACGCGGAAAGTGGTCATGCTGTTGGCCTTGGCTTCGGCCAGGCGTGTATCAGAATTGACGGCTTTGTCATGTAAAAGCCCTTATCTGATTTTTCATATGGATAGGGCGGAATTGAGGACTCGTTCCCAATTTCTTCCTAAGGTGGTATCGGCGTTTCATTTGAACCAACCTATTGTGGTGCCTGCGGCTACTCGGGACTAGGAGGATTCCAAGTTGCTGGACGTAGTCAAGGCCCTGAAAATCCATGTTTCCAGGATGGCTAGAGTCAGGAAAACTGACTCGCTATTTATCCTGTATGCACCCAACAAGCTGGGTGCTCCTGCTTCAAAGCAGACGATTGCTCGCTGGATCTATAGCACGATTCAACTTGCACTTTCTGCGGCTGGACTACCGCATCCTAAATCAGTAAAAGCCCATTCCACGAGGAAGGTGGGCTCTTCTTGGGCGGCTGCCCGAGGGGTCTCGGCTTTACAGCTTTGCCGAGCTGCTACTTGGTCGGGTTCAAACACATTTGCAAAATTCTACAAGTTTGATACCCTGGCTGAGGAGGACCTTGAGTTTGCTCATTCGGTGCTGCAGAGTCATCCGCACTCTCCCGCCCATTTGGGAGCTTTGGTATAATCCCCATGGTCCTTACGGAGTTCCCAGCATCCACTAGGACGTCAGAAAAAATAAGAATTTACTCACCGGTAATTCTATTTCTCGTAGTCCGTAATGGATGCTGGGCGCCCATCCCAAGTGCGGATTGTCTGCAATACTTGTATATAGTTATTGCCTAACTAAAGGGTTATTGTTATAAGCCATCTTTTCGTGAGGCTCAGTTGTTATTCATACTGTTAACTGGGTATAATATCCTGAGTTGTACGGTGTGATTGGTGTGGCTGGTATGAGTCTTACCCGGGATTCCAAATCCTTTCCTTATTGTGTCAGCTCTTCCGGGCACAGTTTCCCTAACTGAGGTCTGGAGGAGGGGCATAGAGGGAGGAGCCAGTGCACACCAGATAGTACCTAATCTTTCTCTTAGAGTGCCCAGTCTCCTGCGGAGCCCGCTATTCCCCATGGTCCTTACGGAGTTCCCAGCATCCACTACGGACTACGAGAAATAGAATTACCGGTGAGTAAATTCTTATTTATACTTACCGATTTATGTACTGGAGATTGATTGGAGAAGCTGAAAGAAAGAAGAACAGGTATATATTGATAATATACTGTTGTTAGATAGAGATATATTTATTTGTACATTTGCATAGATAGCAAAACCCACATCTTTAGTACAGACAGAAATCAGGCTACCCAGGCAGCCTGTTATAGAAAATTAGCTTGGGTGGAGGCACTTTAATAGAATTAGTAGCCTGGTCAGGAGGTAGGGAGGGTTACATTTATTTATTTATTAATTTTATTGCAGGCTCTCATACAGTATACAGGGTCATAAACAGGTGCAAGCAATCCAAACAGAAGGTAGCGGAACACAGGATCCAGACACAGAATAATAGATGCAACTATAGTAGTAGACATATTGGGGTGCATTCAATAAGAGTTGGAAACTGCCGTCTTGTCGGAAAGATGGCAGTTTCCGACTGGAATGAGTCGGAAGGGGTTCCGACCTATTCAATACGGGCAAATTTTTTCCGACAAGTCGGAAAACCTGACTTGTCGGAATCCTTTCGGAAAGCAGGTGGATCAGCGGAATACCAGCCGTTCCGCCTGCTGCTGTCGGAAACGGGGCCAAATCCGACAGGTTTTAGCCCCTTTTCCAACAAACTCAATCCGACTTGAAAACAAGTCGGATTGAGGTCAGGAGACGGGGATCGGTGCGGTGGGCTATGGGGATCGGGGATGAGAGGGACCTTGACGGACATCCCCCGGCCAGGCACCTCTCTTCCTGCAGTGCCTCCCCCGCCACCACAGACATCACTCCTGCTGCCAGCTCCGCCCGCCAATCTCAGATCCCCCGCCATCTGCCACTCACTGTTCCCCCTGCCGCTGCTGTCAGCGCACCCGGCAGCCGCTGGCAGCAGCGGCAGGACAAGACGCAGGGAACAGCCAAATCCGACAGTCGGATTTGGTCGCTCTTTGAATAGGGGATGTCGGGTCCATTCCGACAACTGCATGTCGGAATGGACCCGACTCTTATTGAATACACCCCATTGAGGGGTAAATTTACTAAAACTTCTAAAACAGAGAATTGGTGATGTTGCCCATAGCAACTAATCAGATGCTGTCTATCTCTACTCTATTGCCCTTTAGAAAATTATAGACAGCATCTGATTGGTTGATATGGGCAATATCACCAATTCTTTGTTTAGAAAGATATATTTTCTTGCTTATTACACCAACCGTATCCCAATCACTATTCACTCAATCTTATATGTCAGCCAAGCAGGCAGACAGAGCATACACTAGATCATCTGCAATCACAGGCTAAGTGGCAAAGTAATTTTCATATATGCAAATTATTTTGCATCTTATTCATTATGTCTATAAATAGGACCACATGTCCTCAAACAAAACAGGCAGGCAAGTGCGTTGGCCCACCGGGGATCTTCCCTGTAAACCCTATGGCCACTCCGCCTCTGCTGATAAGACAGCCAGTAAAACAGACCTATAAAAAAGAAATAAATCACTACACTGTATAGTCTTTCTACAGTATGTTGCTGTGGAACAGCTCCACCAGGAGTTCAGATCAAAGGCCGAACTACAAGCTGTTAATACATCCATAGTTCTTTGAATCCTTGTCCTTTAGACAGAATGTGCATATGGATAAAAGTGAATTTCTCCAGTCGATGGACACAGGAAATGCTGTTATGCTTAAGGCTAAAATGAGAAGTGGGAAGGGGAGCATGAACAGTTATGTCCCAGGGTCTGTGCAGCACTTTCCAGAGCTCAAAGTAAACCGCATGGAACAGTTGTTATTTAATCTGTTAAATGGCTGAGGATATTGTTTCACTGAACCATCAAAGAACATGTTTTACCATAAGCATTTCCTCCCAGCAGCGCTAATTCTTCATTGACTCTTCCGCTCTAGTCTCAATGACCATCCGTATCTGCACGCCATGTTTACTAACGGTTCACAAAATAGTCTTTGCTATGAAATATACTCTAAAATAACTGTTACTCATCTAACATTCTGCTTAATTAATAATGTCTATTTAATTGCACAAACTAAAATTTCCTTTTAAGATACTCTTGTACTAGAGCAAAGCAGGTTTACCAATCGGGGTGAAATTGTATCCAGTTCTAACAAATTACTTTCTATCTTTCTCATTCATTTCAACATAAAGTATTCCCAGAAATGAAACTAATTGACAAGTCTCGGACTGTTTTAATAAGTTATCTCTGATTACAACACTGTGTTTCTCCTCAACACTTTGACCTGTTTTATTATTTCCCAGCACAATGTGTCATCTGAAATCTGAATTTATCATCTACAGTGTGTATTATTGGCTGCGCACAATCTCATCCAGTGAATCACTACTTTTTTTGTTAACACTGGGATGGACATTTGGTGCTCCAGATGTATTTCCAATGATACGCATCACCTCATCCTGGGAGATTTTGTATAACAGTAGATGGGATGTCTGATGTTGCCAATCCCTCAATGAACAAGGAGATTTGAAAAAGTTTTTCCTATTGGAAAAGAAGTGCGTATAACGAAAATACTTTAAGTGGGAAGGTGCTTAAAGAACTCTATGGGCCCGATTCTAAGTTTGGAGTAAAAAAAAAAAAAAAAAGTAATTGTGGACAAACCATGTTGTACTACAGGTGGCGCAGATACAATTATTATTTTTGCATGCAGGGTAAATACTGGCTGCTTCTGCATAAAGCCCAAAAAGGCAGGACGGCTTTATTTTTACAATGCAATTTAGATTTCAGTTTGGACACACCCCTCATATCTATCGCTGCACATTTTATATCTGCCCCAAATGCAGTGCAACATGGTTTTTTATCAAGGTGCACAGGTGCTTGCTCAGAATCAGTCCTTACAGGTATAGGTCTAAGTAACAGTTTTGGCAATCGATTCTCCTTTTCACCTGGGAAAACAGTTATGAACATAGGATCTTATTCAGTAAGGATTGCAGCTTCTGCTAAAAAGTAGTTGCTGCGATCAAATAGTTGCCGCCCAGAAATCGAGAAAAAACGCCCATTGCAGAAATTGTGAATGCATCGAAACATGCAGTCTGATCGCAAAACCATTTGCAATTACCGAAACATCAAAGATTTTTCCTATCTGCACCAGGCAAGGTCAATAGGTCATATACAATTTTTGCAACACAAGAGGCTGGGAGTAGTCACGTCAGACACCTCAGACCTGACATAAGAGGCCCTCCTTAAAAACGCCTGGGCACGCCTGCGTTTTTTTCAGACACACCCAGAAAACGGCAGGTTTCCACTCAGAAACACCTGCTTTCTGTCGGTCAAACAGCGGCTGCATTGCGATCACGATGTGTACGCAGTTTCTGTTGCTATTTTTACTCACGTGTTCACAATGTGAACGCTACGCATACGCAGTCATTCGATAATCGGCCAGATTGCTAATTCCTAATTTTGCAATCCTTACTGAATGAGGTCTATAACCAGCAATGGCTGCAGCACCTGCCACGCAGTATTTGGCCCACCAGTAAATTATTGAATTCAGGTGTTTCAATCAGACCCGTTGCCACAGGTTTATAAAATCAAGCATCTAGCCATGCAGTCTCCATTTTCAAACATTTGTAATACAAAATGGGTCATTCTGAAGAGCTCAGTGACATCAAGCATGGTACTGTGATAGGATGCCACCTTTGCAGTAAGACGTTTCGTGACAATTCATCCCTGCTGAATATTTCCCAGTCAACTGTAAGAGAAATTATTAGAAAGTGGAAGCATTTAGGAACAACAGCAACTCAGCCACGTAAAATCATGAAGTGTGGTCAACGACTGCTAAGATGCATTGTGCATGAAAGTTACCAACGCACTGTTGATTCCATAGCTGAAGAGTTCTAAACTGCCACTGGCATTAATGTATGCACAGAAACTGTGCGGCGGAAGCATAATGCGCATCGCATCCCAGCATTCACAGCGGCGGAAGGGCAGCCTATGGTAAAGGAGAGGTCCAGCAGCAGCAGCACTTCTACCAATGACATAGCGCTGCTGCGGCTCCCTCCTGCACCCCTCCTCCTCCTCCCCTGCCAGAACAGAAGCTGCACGAGAAGCCTGAGCCAGCGGAAACGGTAAGTATACCTATTCTATCTATCTATCTGCCGTAATGTGCAAAACATGGGACGCTGTCTGCCGTAATGTATAATAAATGGGACGCTGTCTGCCGTAATATGCAAAAAATGGGACGCTGTCTGCCGTAATGTGTAATAAATGGGACGCTGTCTGCCGTAATGTGCAAAACATGGGACGCTGTCTGCCATAATGTATAATAAATGGGACGCTGTCTGCCGTAATATGCAAAAAATGGGACGCTGTCTGCCGTAATGTGTAATAAATGGGACGCTGTCTGCCGTAATGTGCAAAAAATGGGACGCTGTCTGCCGTAATGTGTAAAAATGGGGCGCTGTCTGTTGTAATGTGTAAAAAAGGGACGCTGTGTGCCGTAATGTGTAAAAAGGGGACGCTGTCTGCCGTAATGTGTAAAAAATGGGACGCTGTCTGCCGTAATGTGTAAAAAATGGGACGCTGTCTGCCGTAATATGCAAAAAATGGGACGCTGTCTGCCGTAATGTGTAATAAATGGGACGCTGTCTGCCGTAATGTGTAATAAATGGGACGCTGTCTGCCGTAATGTGCAAAAAATGGAACGCTGTCTGCCGTAATGTGTAAAAAAGGGACGCTGTCTGCCGTAATGTGTAAAAAAGGGACGCTGTATGCCGTAATGTGTAAAAAAGGGGACGCTGTCTGTCGTAATGTGTAAAAAGGGCACACTGTCTGTCGTAATGTGTAAAAAAGGGGACGCTGTCTGTCGTAATGTGTAAAAAGGGGACGCTGTCTGCCGTAATGTGTAAAAAGGGGACGCTGTCTGCCGTAATGTGTAAAAAAGGGACGCTGTCTGCCGTAATGTGTAAAAAAGGGACGCTGTCTGCCGTAATGTGTAAAAAAGGGGACGCTGTCTGTCGTAATGTGTAAAAAGGGCACACTGTCTGTCGTAATGTGTATAAAGGGGACGTTGTCTGCCGTAATGTGTAAAAAGGGGGACGCTGTCTGCCGTAATGTGTAAAAAAGAGGAAGCTGTCCGCCATAATGTGTAAAAGGGTCTCTACCTGGTGTAGTGGTACTACCGTGCGGCGTAATTTGAATAATGGAGACTACTGTGCACCGTTATATGAATTGGTATTATTTTGTGGCCACACCCCTTCCCACGAATCCACGCCCCTATTTTTTGCGCGCGCCTCTGGCGCGCACTGCCCCTGTTTTACATAGAGGGGCGGGGCTCTGATGCCATTTCTTGCACACAGCACTAAAATGAATAATTACGGCACTGTTGCTAGGTATCCATGTCTCTGGCCCTGAGCAGGTCCCCCTCACCAGATCCTCTCCAGGGGTGAGGCGGTGGACTTAGATGGGGGGGGGGCAAAGCATTTTGTCGCACATGGGCCCACCGCTCGCTAGTTCCGCCACTGCCAGGGACTGGCAGCATTGTGTGTATTAGGCCGCCTTGCAGCACCCGAATTCAGCATTCAGTGTCACTCTCCTTCTAAGCCCGCCCTCAGACTCCTGTGAAACTAGCCAATGAGAGTCTGGGGGTGGGCTTAGAAGGAGAGTGAACAGAAGCTGAATGCAGAGTGCAGGGTGCCGAACATGACTGACACACACAACACTGCCGATCCCCAGGATAACTAGCCATCACAAATATTACATACACCATAACATGCTAAGCGCCCGTCTAGCCCCTGCACTATGTGGTTGGCGCTGCAGCCGCCGCTGAATGTAACCCTGGTTAATTATAGGAGTAAAATTAAGTTAGGTACATCTTTGTGTAGAATACAATGTACTGTATATAATATTTGGTTATGTAATAAGTATATACACCGTCGAAAGACACAATCCCATCAAACATGGGATCATAGTAAATTTACAATTCTTTTTTTCTTTTTCTTTTTTTTTTTTAAATACAACCGTGTCTGATCGATATTATCCATGTTTGATCTTGATCTGACACCGGTAAAATACAAATCTTAGTAAATTGATCCCAAAGCTGCTAGATCATCAGCCATAGCAAGAAGAGTAACCTTGGCAGAAAAAAAGAGCACATATATTGGTAGATGCTCAATTAGCTTAGTGATATCATTCAGGTGCTCGAAAGGGAGGGGTATTTCTAAGCAAGAAAAAAAGCCATTTGTTTCCCCCAGCACCCTGAATCATAACCGTAACTAGATATAAATTCCACATGATAACAGAATTCAGAGATCTTCGTTACACATATTTGCGCAAATGTGTGAATAAGCCCCAAAGCCGCATCAAGGCGTCTCTGTATATTTGGGGTCCCTAGCGCTATATCTAGGTGCATGGTGTGGCACCCCAAAACACCAGCATAAGCCAGAAAGCACAGCGCAGCATACCAGTGAAAAAACTATAGTATTAATAAATTAGTAATTAGGAAGCCGAAGCTATAGAGAAAGTGATACAAAATGAAATGCAATTAAAATAGAGAAATAGTGTTAAGAAATTAATACGTGAAAAGTGTTAATAGAATGTAAAGGTATGCCACACTAAGGCCATCCAGCTCAGCCAGTCCAGAGGCACCACACCTCACACCTCCATTACCCCAATCTGGGTCTAGGATTAACCAGCAAGGAGCCACGTGATAATGGCTCCTTACTACAATATGTCTGAGCTAAGAGCTACCTACCTTGGAGCAACCCCATAATGCTCCCTGTGGCATGTCAGGGCCTGCACCTCCTCCTAATGCAGAAACCTCTCTGCCTCTCACAACAAACACATATATTGGTAGATGCTCAATTAGCTTAGTGATATCATTCAGGTGCTCGAAAGGGAGGGGTATTTCTAAGCAAGAAAAAAAGCCATTTGTTTCCCCCAAAAGAGCTCAGTACAATAAAGGTGAGCCAGAGTTACACTAACATTGTATGAAGAGTACAGGATCCCCTCTATATCTTCATAGGAGCAGTAGCGGATCTTGTCACGGGCAAGCAGGACTTTTGCCCGGGGCGCCGCCTTCCGGAGGGCGCCGCACCATGGCAAGATCCGCTACTGTGCCACCCCCGCTGTGAAGGGAACCAGACGCTACGCGTCTAGTTTCCCTTCGTGGAGGGGACCTTTGCTGTGCGGTGCGCGATGATGTCATCGCGCACCGCACAGCATTGTGGCACAGACGCTAGGGGTCATAATTGACCTCTAGTGTCTATGCTGATCCGAGGAGATGAGTGGCGCCGGCGGAGGTCTGCAGCGGTCTGGAATCAGGAGCGGGGATAGTAAGTATACATTTTTTTTTCTCTTTCAGTGGCGCTACAGGGGGCACAAATGGGGGCGTAACTGACCACGCCCCCATATGAAGCCACGCCCCTATAGTTTTGCCCGGGGCGCCACAAGGGAAAGAACCGGCCCTGCATAGGAGCTTCATTCACTAAGAATTACAGTTCCAGTGCAAATATTTATTTAGTGTCACTTCACACAGAAAGGTCAATGATCTCTTCTTTCATTCTCTGTCCCATTGGAGCAGGGGTTCCCTAAAGACCCCAAAAGTGCACGTTTTCCAGGTCTCACAGAATCACTAGTGAAATAATTAGCATCACCTGTGGATCTTTTAAAACGTTTCAGTGAGTAATGAGTGCACATGGGCACCTGCATTAGTCTGGCTTCCCCTAGTACAGGCATTCCCAACCACGGTCCTCAAGGCACACCAACAGTGCAGATTTTAGTGATATCCAGGCTGCAGCACAGATGGTTAAATCAAAATACCTGAGCTACTAATTTAGTCACCTGTGCTGAAGCCTGGATATCACTAAAACCTGCACTGTTAGTGTGCCTTGAGGACCGAAGTTGGGAATGCCTGCCCTAGTAACTCGACAGAAACATTAGTCACTAAAGCAGGCATTCACAACCACGGTCCTGAAGGCACACCAACAGTGCAGGTTTTAGTGATATCCAGGCTTCAGCACAGGTGACTTAATTAGTAGCTCAGTTACATACCTCCCAACATGACCCTCTCCAGGAGGGACAGAACGCTCTGCTCCTGGACTTCTCTCTTAATGTATGATCGCCATCACCTGTGGTGAAACACCTTTCTTATCCATTAACCTGTTCAACACAGGTGTCGCCAATCATAAATTAAGGAAAAGTCCAGAAGCAGAGCATTGTGTCCCTCCTGGAGTGGGTCATGTTGGGAGGTATGCAGTTATTTTGATTTAACCATCTGTGCTGCAGCCTGGATATTACTAAAACCTGCACTGTTGGTGTGCCTTGAGGACTATGGTTGGGAATGCCTGCACTGAAGCATTGCAGGAGCTGCTTATGGCTAGTGAAAGTGGCACTACTCCCTATTGGGACTACTTTATTTGTACTTTCTTACACTTTTTATTTGCTAATTTGTTTAATCTGATTTGAGGGGACTTTTTATCTTTCATGCGACTCCACTTTAGCGTTACATACTTTGTTCTCCTGTTGGCATACCATTTAGCTTTTATTCTTCGTCTCTACATCCAGCTTTGACCACCTAATTAAACCCTTTGGCTTTCAGAATCGCCTATACTTTTGTTATTTAATGCTTATGGCAGGCATTCCCAACCTCGGTCCTCAAGGCACACTAACAGTGCAGGTTTTAGTGATATCCAGGCTTCAGCACTGGTGACTTAATTAGTAGCTCAGGTATTTTGATTTAACCATCTGTGCTGCAGCCTGGATATCACTAAAATCTGCACTGTTGGTGTGCCTTGAGGACCGTGTTTGGGAATGCCTGGCTTATGGTACTCAATCTCCCCCCAGATCTCTTAACTTGTATCACTGTTGTGTGACAGCTGTTTCCTCTCTTAAATAGAGGTTTAACTATAATGTGCTTTAATTTCTCTATTATCACAAGCTCGCTTGTTTAGGGGTCTCTTCAACTAATTTCCTCCCCATATAACAGTGATTTTAATCTTACAAACCTCACTTACATCTGTCTCTTCCTCAAACTATGAAAAGTGTAACACTTGTCATACTGTAGTTTGCATGGCAAGGAGGGAATTGCAGCAAGCCAAATCTTCAGGTGGGTCTCCTGTATCAGCTGAAGGCTGAGTAGTACTCTGTAAAAGTCCCAGTGATTTGCATGGATTCGCAGGGCTAAATGGCATCTTTATTTTAGGAAATGCTTGTATCCTATTTAAATCTCACTGCTATGGTTCTGACATCCACGCTGCAATATACATACCATTCTGATTAGATAAAGCAGGCTAAAATCTATCGGATTGCAGATAAAGATTGTGGGCCTTATAAAGTTATGTGCATCCGGACTCCCAAAATGATCCCCCCCCCTTCCCCACCGCACCCCAATGAAACAAATAAATTGCAATCAGCAGCATATGCAACTCCCAGATAGAGCAGATAAGTACCCAAATGGATTGAAGCATGTAAAATGTGAAGAGTAGCAGCAGTGGCCAGGGCCCTCTTTTCGTATATGGGCTCAGTGGGCTCTTGCCCAAGGGCCCCAGGAATATAAGGGCCCTAGGCTGATAGCTGAGGGTCCCCTCTTTCCAGGGGTACCAGATTTTTGAAAATCGGCCCTGTAGAACCGGAGATATCCAACTTGAAAGCAGTGGTCCCTATCCAAGACTGTTAATTGCTGTTCCAAGCCAGATATCTCAGGTTCTGTCTGACTTACAGTTTTTCTGAGGATATACTCCAAAATCTCCCCCTTTAAGTGGACACTGGCAACTTGTCTCTACTGTGCTCAGAACCAGAGATATCAGCCTTCAAGAAGCTGGTCCCTGCTCCAGCTCCACACGCCCGGTATGCAGTTTTATATTTTCGTCCATGGATTGCTCTGGCTCCTGAACTCTGATCCCCAAGTCCCTCCCCAGTACCTACTGAAAGGTGCGACTCTCTTGTTTTTGTCCCAATCAAAGCTAAGAAATCTATTTTCAGGAACTTTAGATATCGCCAATCAAGCTGCCCTCCCACTGGAAAATAATAAATACTAAGCCCACTCCCCTACATATTAAACACCCCCTACCACCCTGGAAGTCGTACCAGGGATTCTTCATTCAGCCAAATGCCCCATCTGTGCAGTAAAGGAGTAATTAGCAGAAATGACTGCTTCAGGTCCTACATGCTGAGCGGAAGAGAGAACACCCCCTACTGCTCGCGAGACATCAAAGCTGCCGCTGATGGCACCCCCCACCCCTACCACTGGAGGATGGGTAGGGGGCCCAGTGCATTGCTGTGCCCAAGGGCCTACAAAGCTGTTAAGATGGCCCTGGCAGTGGTGGTTCTAGGGGTGGGCAAGCAGGGCAGTTATCCAGGGTGCTGTAGCCCTCCCCTTCTCAGCAGCTGACTTTTCCCTGAGACCTCAGAGACACGATTGCCGATCTACGGTGGTAGGCAGGCTGTACAGAGGCAAACATCATTTTCTCACAGCAGTGCGGCTCCTCCACATCAGAATCCCGCTGCTGCAAGTGCAAGGCACAAGCACGCTTACAGCATACCTCCCAACATGACCCTCTCCAGGAGGGACACAATGCTCTGCTCCTGGACTTTTCTCTTCATTTATGATTGCCGGCACCTGTGCTGAACAGGTTAATGGACAAGAAAGGCATTTCAGCACAGGTGAGGGCAATCATAGATTAACAGGGAAGTCCAGGAGCAGAGCATTCTGTCCCTCCTAGAGAGGGTCATGTTGGGAGGTATGTTACAGTACAAAGCTGTCAGACAGCTTTCTAACTATAATGAACTGCAGGCTGCCCAATATCCCCGTGCCACTGGGACAGACCTGCCAGATTGCAGCTGCCTCGCTGTACTACAGAATAAAAAGAGAGAAACAAGATAAAATGAAAGTGGCAGGAAGAGAAAAAAGAGAAAGGGAAGCAACAGACAGTAAGGTAAGTGATTAGAGTGGGGATTAAAAAACACGGGGAGAGAAACAGCTAAAAGAGTTGGAAATGCCT
The DNA here is from genome assembly GCF_028390025.1 of Pseudophryne corroboree. Lineage (NCBI taxonomy): Eukaryota > Metazoa > Chordata > Amphibia > Anura > Myobatrachidae > Pseudophryne > Pseudophryne corroboree. The sequence goes on from NC_086444.1 coordinate 210,706,404, forward strand.
GGGCTCTGCATGAACTCTCCTACATATTTGGTAGGACCGCCCTCTCATTAAGCCTTTCTGGAATTAAGTTATCTCTGCCTCCAGACAGATGTTTAGTAGTGTCGTCCCTGTAGACTCAGGCTTTTGACCTCTTTCTTATTCAAAGATCCATGTGGCCACGTACAAAAAATGGAGAGTTATGGTAGACTTACCTTTGTTAACTTCCTTTCTTCGAGGTCCGTAGGGTCCACAGGGATAACATTGGAGTTAGGTGGTAGGGTCAACTCCTGGGCACCATACAGTTAAGCCTCTCAGATATTCCAGAATGCTCCAGTCCCTCTCACTATAACCCCACCACCATGCTCAGGCAGGTCAGTGTTTGTGAACAAGCCCAAATCAGGAAGCGGAAGCAGAGAGGATGAAGACATGGTACACATAAGAACACACTTTCACAGACAGGAGAAGGGAACCAGTGACCAAGGCCGCAAACCCATATAGATTAAGTGTGTCAGAGTGGGCGCCCTGTGGACCCTATGGACCTCGAAGAAAGTGAGTTAACAAAGGTAAGTCTGCCATAACTCTCCTTTTCTTCTTCAGGTTCCATAGGGATCCACAGGGATAACATTGGGGATGTCCTAAAGCAATACTTCAAGGGTGGGGACAATCCTGAGCAGATAAGTGTATTTGGCATCCAAATGAAGCATCCTGGGAGGTGAATGTATCAAAGGCATAGAACCCAAGAAAGGGCAGGATTGAAGACCATGCAGCCGTCTTGCACAATTGTTCAGCCAACAGTAGAGTAGAACGAGCAGACAAAGAAGTTGAGACTGAAAGACCAGCTTGAGCGTATTCTTGTGCGATTGCCATTCTAATTCATCTGGTCAGAGTCTGTTTGTTAGCTGGCCAACCACGTTTGTGAAAACCGTAAAGGTTGAAGAGGGAACCTGATCTCCTTAGGGAACTGGTTTGGTCAACATAGATACGGAGAGCACAAACCACGTCCAAAGACCGCTCAGCAGATGAGAGATCCGAGGAGATGAAGGCTGAAACCACAATATCCTCATTCAAATGTAAATGGGAGACCACCTTAGGTAGGTAACCCGGTCTGGTATGACATACAGCTCTGTCTGGATGAAAAATCTGGAGAGGAGACAGACAGGAAAGAGCGCACAAGTCAGACACCCGTTTGGCAGATGCAATGGCCAGTAGGAATAAGGTCTTAGCAGTTAGCTATTTTAGGTTAACTGTTACCAAAGGTTCAAAATGAGCCTGTTGAGGAGTGTCCAGAACCACAGACAGATCCCACGGAGCCACAGGAGGAACATAGGTAGGCTGGACCCGGAGAACGCCTTGTAGGAAGGTGCAGACATCCGGTAGATGAGCAATCCTGCGTTTAAACCATACAAAGCAGAGATCTGCACTTTGAGAGAAGCCAGGCAAAGGACAAGGTATAATCCCCATTGCAGGAAGGCCAGAAATCTTGAAATCCAGAAGATTGCAGGGTCATAGTGCCTGGAAGCACACCACTGGAAGTAAGTATGCCAAATCCATTAGTAAATGCGGTCAGTGGCTGGCTTTTGTGCCTTATACATGGTTTGCATTACTAGGAAAAAAAGCCTTTCGCCCTCAGGATGGAAGACTCAAGAACCACACCGTCAAAGACAGACGTGGCAGGTCCGGCTGTAGACATAGTCCCTGAGACAGGTCTTGGCGAAGTGGAAGTGGAAGAAGAACACCCACTACGAGGCCTTGTAGGTCTGAGAACAAATGGCGCCTGGGCCATGCTCGGGACCCCACAATGAGTTTGCCTCCTTCTTGTTTGAGTTTCCTTAGAACCCTTGACAGATGGGATACTGGAGGAAAAACATACATGAGACGGAAAGTTCACTTGATGGAGAGAGCATCCACAAACTCAGCTTGTGGATCCCGGGTTCGGGTTCTGTACATTGGAACCTTGTGGTTGTGTCGCGAGGCCATGAGGTCGACGTCTGGGAGACCTCGCTTGTCCACTACAAGTTGGAAGACATCTGGATGATGGGACCATTCCCCCATGTGAACTTCCTGGCGACTGAGGAACTCTGCATCCCAGTTGAGGGTTCCCAGAATGTACATGGCAGAGATGGCTGGAAGGTTCCATTCTGCCCACCTGAGAATGCGAGCCACTTCCTGCATCATCATTTGGTTGCGAGTGCTGCCCTAATGATTGAGATAAGCCACTGCAGTGGCATTGTCGGACTGAACTTGAACAGGTCTGCCTTGAAGATCAGTTTGCGCCAGAGTTAAGGCTTTGTATACAGCTCTCAGTTCCAGGATATTAATCATGAGATGGGACTCTGACAGCGTCCAATGCCCCTGAAATGAGTGCTGTTCCGTTACTACTCCCCAACCACAGAGGCTGGCATCCATGGTGAGAAGTACCCAGTCCGGAATACAAAATGGCCGACCTTTGTCCAAGTGGGCCGTGTGGAGCCACCAAGTGAGGGACATGTGGACCTCCGGACTGAGAATCATCAGTTGAGATCTGATCAGATGAGGATGGCCATTCCATTTGAGTAGGATCAGCTGTTATAGGGGATGAGAATGGAATTGAGTATACTCTACCATGTGAAAAGTAGAGATCATTCCTAGGACCTGCATGGCCGTGTGAATGGACACGTGGCATTGCTGGAGCATCTGGCAAACCCTGTTCTGCAGCTTGGAGATTTTTTCTGATGGCAAAAAGAGATGTTGACTCGCTGAGACCAAGTGTAACATCCGCTGGGATGGTATGGGAGAGGACTTCTTCCAATTGATGAGCCAACCGTGTGTCAGAAGGAAAGTCATTGTAAATTGAAGATGGCTGAGCAATACATCTTGTGAAATAGCCAGCAGTAGTAAGTCATCCAGATAGGGAAGTAGTCTGATTTCCTGACGACGCAGCCATGCTGCCATGACTCCCATAACTTTGGTGAAAATTCTGGGCGCCGTAGACAATCCAAATGACAGTGCCTGGAATTGATAATGTTGATTGCCAATAGCAAAACATAGGTATTGCTGATGTGAGGGAGCAATAGGGATATGCAGATAGGCATCCTGTAAATCCAGGGATACCATAAAGTCCCCTGGTTCCATCGCAAGGAGCAAGTGTCTCCATGCGGAATTTGGGAACCTTGACAAATCGGTTTAAAAATTTGAGGTTGAGGATGGGTCTGTGTGACCCGTTTGGCTTGGGCACTAGAAACAGGGAGGAATAATAGCCCAGTCCTCGTTGAGATGGAGGAACCGGAATGATCACTGCTGATTGCAGGAGTGATTGTACAACCTGTTGCAGAAATAGCACCTTTTGGGGTCCTGAGGGCAGACTTGTGCCAAAGAAATGTGGGGGTGGGCGTCTCTTGAATGAGACAGCATACCCACAAGAGACCACTTCTTGCACTAGGCGTCTGAAGTGGTCAGAGTCCAGACATGCGCAAAGTGAAGAAGATGGCCTCCACTCTGGGGTCCCCCAGGAGGAGGCCCGCTCATCAAATTACAGCTTTGTCAGTTTTTACAGGAGGCTGTCGTACAGCCTAGGCTTGCTTGGCCTTGGGCTAAGATTTAGTGGCAGAAGCCTGTCTGGGGAAAGTCTGACCCTTTGCTTTTCCTTGAGGGTAAAAGGTACGAAAATGAGAACTCAGAGCCCCCGGAGTTGGTGTGGACAGGAGAAAGGCAGTCTTGGCTGCAGCTAATGCAGTGACAGTTTTCTTCAATTCTTCACCAAACAACACTTCACCTGGGAAGACTGGAGATTCCAACGTTTTTTGCAATCAAGGTCAGTTTCCATGAACGGAGCCAGAGAATGCACCGTGCCAGTACAGAGGTGGTAGACGCCTTAGATGCCAATAATCATACATCAGATGATGTTTCATGTATGTAAGCAGCTGCTTGCCATATAAGACCTAAATATGACATGCAATCCTCAGAGATACTGTATCTGAGGTTAAATCCTCCTCTAGGGCCTGTAACCATGATTCAATGGCTTTTGCAGTCCAGGTGGCAGCCACGGTTGGTCTGGTAACAGCACCGGTTAGAGAGAAAATAGACTTAAGACATTTTCAATCTGTCTATCAGTGGATTCTTTCAGAGGGGCAAGCATAGTGACAGGTAGGATGGACTTCTTAACAAGACGTGCAATATGCAAATCTACCGGAGGGTGAGCTTTCCACTTAGCACAATCCTCTGCAGGGATAGGGTAATGGGAACAGAAACAGGAAACTTTTTACCTGGAGTTTTCCAGGGTTCCAGTCTAATTTCCACAAGATGGTCAGAATGAGGGAATTCAGACGTAACAATCTTTTGTCGCTTAAAACCATCTGTTTTCTTTGCAACTGACTCAGGCTCATCCTCCGTGAGTTGAAGTATGTGTTTAATAGCCTCAATTAAAGGGACCATCTCCACTGTGCTGGGAGAAGGATGCATGAATCAGTGACAGACTGTGTATCCTCTCCTTCTTCAGCTGACTCATTTGAGTCTGATATACAGAGGACTGAGAGGAAGGAGTCCATGTAGTGGACTTACAGGATGGTTTAGTCCCGGGTGACGTTTGGGCTAAGCTCTGAACTGTAGTATTCAGTGTATCCACTCAAGGTGGGTTATTCACCAGGACTATATTAGGCGTTGCTAACAGAGGGGGTCCTATAGAGGGAGTTAATGGATCCACTAAGGTACTGAGGGGCAGATGTATGAAGTGGTTTACCGGGTGAAAACGGTAACTGCGCATGGTAATTGCTGCAGTTACTGCACCTCCTGATGTATGATTGTGGATTGTAGCTTTCTGTTAGTGCTGCGCTATGGGCCCCTCCCCTTTTCTCCATCATCACCCTCTTGCTGGCGGCGGCGGGACTTACCTAATGTATGAACGACTTTTCCGGATCTCCGCTTCGTCGCCTGCAGTCTTCGACTTCGCCGTTTCTTTGCTTGCGGTGCGGCTTCCTAATGTCGATTTTCCTGGCGGTGGCCATGTTTTTTCTAATTAAAGGGCTGGGAGAAATAATAAGATTTTACTTACCGGTAAATCTATTTCTCGTAGTCCGTAGTGGATGCTGGGGACTCCGTAAGGACCATGGGGAATAGCGGGCTCCGCAGGAGACTGGGCACTCTAAAGAAAGATTTAGTACTATCTGGTGTGCACTGGCTCCTCCCTCTATGCCCCTCCTCCAGACCTCAGTTAAGGAAACTGTGCCCGGAAGAGCAGACATTATAAGGAAAGGATTTTGGAATCTCGGGTAAGACTCATACCAGCCACACCAATCACACCGTATAACTTGTGATACACTTATCCAGTCAACAGTATGAACAACAACAGGGCATCAACAATGGATGCCAACATAACATAACCCATTATTAAGCAATAACTATGTACACGTATTGCAGAAAGTCCGCACTTGGGACGGGCGCCCAGCATCCACTATGGACTACGAGAAATAGATTCACTGGTAAGTAAAATCTTATTTTCTCTGACGTCCTAGTGGATGCTGGGGACTCCGTAAGGACCATGGGGATTATACCAAAGCTCCCAAACGGGCGGGAAAGTGCGGATGACTCTGCAGCACCGAATGGGCAAACTTAAGGTCCTCCTCAGCCAGGGTATCAAACTTGTAGAATTTTGCAAATGTGTTTGAACTTGACCAAGTAGCAGCTCGGCAAAGCTGTAATGCCAAGACCCCTCGGGCAGCCGCCCAAGAAGAGCCCACCTTCCTTGTGGAATGGGCTTTCACTGATTTTGGATGCGGCAATCCAGCTGCAGAATGAGCCTGCTGAATCGTGTTACAGATCCAGCGGGCAACGGTTTGCTTTGAAGCAGGAGCACCCAACTTGTTGGGGGCATAAAGGATAAACAGAGTCAGTTTTCCGGACTCCAGCCGTTCGGGCTACATAAATCTTCAAAGCCCTGACTACATCTAGTAATCTGGAATCCTCCAAGTCACAAGTAGCCGCAGACACTACAATAGGTTGGTTCAAATGAAAAGATGACACCACCTTTGGCAGAAATTGTGGACGAGTCCGCAATTCCGCCCTGTCCATATGAAAAACCAGATAGGGGCTTTTACATGACAAAGCCGCCAATTCTGACACACGCCTAGCCGAAGCTAATGCCAATAGCATGACCACCTTCCACGTGAGATACTTTAGCTCCACGGTCTTAAGTGGTTCAAACCAGTGGGATTTTAGGAAACCCAACACCACGTTGAGATCCCAAGGTGCCACAGGTGGCACAAAGGGGGGCTGAATATGCAGCACTCCCTTAACAAACGTCTGAACTTCAGGAAGAGACGCCAGTTCCTTTTGAAAGAAAATGGATAGGGCCGAAATCTAGACCTTTATGGATCCCAACTTCAAGCCCATAGTCACTCCAGACTGTAGAAAGTGCAGAAATCTGCCCAGTTGGAATTCTTCTGTAGGGGCCTTCCTGGCCTCACACCAAGCAACATATTTTCGCCATATGCGGTGATAATGCTTTGCTGTCACGTCCTTCCTAGCCTTTATCAGCGTAGGAATAACTTCCTCCAGAATGCCTTTTTCCGCTAGGATCCGGCGTTCAACTGCCATGCCGTCAAACGCAGCCGCGGTAAGTCTTGGAACAGGCAGGGCCCCTGTTGCAACAGGTCCTGTCTGAGAGGCAGAGGCCATGGGTCCTCTGTGAGCATTTCTTGCAATTCCGGGTACCAAGGTCTTCTTGGCCAATCCGGAACAATGAGTATTGTTCTCACTCCTCTTCTTCTTACGATTCTGAGTACCTTGGGTATGAGAGGAAGAGGAGGGAACACATAGACCGACTGGAACACCCACAGTGTTACCAGGGCGTCCACAGCTATCGCCTGAGGGTCCCTTGACCTGGCGCAATACCGTTGCAGCTTTTTGTTGAGACGGGATGCCATCATGTCTACCTGTGGCAGTTCCCATCGATCTGTAATCTGAATGAAGACTTCTTGATGAAGTCCCCACTCTCCCGGGTGGAGGTCGTGCCTGCTGAGGAAGTCTGCTTCCCAGTTGTCCACTCCCGGAATGAACACTGCTGACAGTGCTTGTACGTGATTCTCCGCCCACCGAAGAATCCTGGTGGCTTCCGCCATCGCGACTCTGCTTCTTGTGCCGCCCTGGCGGTTTACATGAGCCACCGCGGTGATGTTGTCTGACTGAATCAGCACCGGTAGGTTGCGAAGCAGGGGCTCCGCTTGACTCAGGGCGTTGAATATGGCCCTTAGTTCCAGGATATTTATGTGCAGACAAGTTTCCTGACTTGACCACAACCCTTGGAAGTTTCTTTCCTGAGTGACTGCCCCCCACCCTCGGAGGCTCGCATCCGTGGTCACCAGGACCCAGTCCTGTATGCCGAACCTGCGGCCCTCGAGAAGGTGAGCACTCTGTAGCCACCACAGAAGAGACACCCTGGCCTTGGGTGACAGGGTGATCAGCCGATGCATCTGAAGGTGCGATCCGGACCATTTGTCCAACAGATCCCATTGAAAGATCCTCGCATGGAACCTGCCGAAGGGAATGGCTTCGTACGATGCCACCCTCTTTCCCAGGACTCGCGTTCAGTGATGCACCGACACCTGTTTTGGTTTTAAGAGGTCTCTGACTAGAGTCACAAGCTCTTGAGCCTTCTCCGTCGGGAGAAACACCTTCTTCTGGTCTGTGTCCAGAATCATGCCCAGAAAGGGCAGACGCATCGTAGGAATCAGCTGCGACTTTGGGATATTCAGAATCCAGCCATGCTGTTGCAACACTTCCTGTGAGTGCGCTACGCTGATCAGCAACTGCTCCCTCGACCTCGCCTTTATGAGGAGATCGTCCAAGTATGGGATAACTGTGACTCCTTGCTTTCTCAGGATCACCATCATTTCTGCCATTACCTTGGTAAATATTCTCGGTGCCGTGGACAGACCAAATGGCAACGTCTGGAATTGGTAATGACAGTCCTGTACCACAAATCTGAGGTACTCCTGATGAGGCGGATAAATGGGGACATGCAAGTAAGCATCCTTGATGTCCAGAGACCCCATAAAATCCCCCTCTTCCAGGCTTGCAATGACCGCTCTGAGCGATTCCATTTTGAACTTGAATCTTTTCAGATAAATGTTCAGGGACTTTAAATTTAATATAGGTCTGACCGTACCGTCCGGTTTCGGTACCACAAATATTGTGGAATAGTATCCCCTTCCCCTGTTGAGGAGGGGGAACCTTTACCACCACCTGCTGGAGAAATAGCTTGTGAATTGCCGCTACCACTACTTCCCTTTCTATGGGGGAAGCTGGCAGGGCCGATTTTAGGTAACGTTGAGGGGGCATCACCTCGAATTCCAGCTTGTATCCCTGAGACACAATCTGTATAGCCCAGGGATCCACCTGTGAGCAAACCCACTGGTGGCTGAAATATCGGAGACGCGCCCCCACCGCTCCTGGCTCCACCCGTGGAGCCCCAGCGTCATGCGGTGGATTTAGTGGAAGCCGGAGAGGACTTCTGTTCCTGGGAACTAGCTGTAAGGTGCAGCTTTTTTCCTCTGCCCCTGCCTCTAGCAAGAAAGGAAGCACCTCTGACCTTCTTGCTTCTTTGTGCGCGAAAGGACTGCATTTGGTAATACGGTGCTTTCTTCGGTTGCGGGGGAATATATGGCAAAAAGTTTGACTTCCCAGCAGTAGCTGTGGAAACCAGGTCCGAGAGACCGTCCCCAAACAATTCCTCACCCTTGTAAGGTAACACCTCCATGTGTTTTTTGGAGCCGGCATCACCTGTCCACTGCCGAGTCCACAGGACCCTCCTGGCAGAAATTGACATTGCATTAATTCTAGAGCCCAGTAGGCAAATGTCCCTCTGGGCATCCCTCATATATAGGACAGTGTCTTTTATATGCCCCAGGGTCAGCATAATAGTATCCCTGTCTAAGGTATCCATTTCCTCAGACAGATTATCTGTCCACGCTGCTACAGCACTACACATCCATGCCGACGCAATTGCCGGCCTCAGTAGAGTCCCTGAATGTGTATAAACAGATTTCAGGATACTTTTCTGCTTTCTATCTGCAGGATCCTTTTAGGGTGGCGGTATCCTGCGACGGCAGGGCCACCTTCTTAGATAAGCGTGTCAGAGCTTTATCTACCCTAGGGGAGGATTCCCAGCGCACCCTGTCCTCGGGCGGGAAAGGGTACGCCATAAGTAACCTTTTGGAAATCAGGACTTTCTTATCTGGGGAATCCCACGCTGTTTTACATAACTCATTTAACTCATGTGAAGGGGGAAAAGTCACCTCTTGCTTTTTCTCCCCATACATATAAACCCTCTTGTCAGGGACAGGGTTCACCTCTGATATGTGTAAAACATCCTTCATCGCTATAATCATATAACGTATAGCTTTTGTCATTTTTGGTTGCATTTTTGCATCATCGTCGTCGACACTGGAGTCAGAATCCGTGTCGACATCTGTGTCAACCATTTTGGATAGTGGGCGCTTTTGAGACCCTGAGGGCCTTTGCGCTGTAGGATCAGGCATGGGTTGAGACCCTGACTGACCCGAGGTATCAGCTTTACCCAACCTTTTATGTAAGGAGTTTACATTATCATTTAACACCTTCCACATATCCATCCAATCAGGTGTCGGCACCGTCGGCGGCGACACGTCAGTCAACTGCACTTGCTCTGCCTCCACATAGCCCTCTTCGTCAAACATGTCGACACACGCGTACCGACACACCACACACACAGGGGAAGCTCTAAATGAGGACAGGACCCCCAAAAGGCCTTTTGGAGAGACAGAGAGAGAGTTTGCCAGCACACACACCCCAGCGCTATATAACCCAGGGATTACACAGTAACTTAGTGTTTACCCAGTAGCTGCTGTATTATGATTAATGCGCCTAAATTTATGTGCCCCCCATCTCTTTTTTACCCCTCTACCGTGATTCTGCAGGGGAGAGCCAGGGGAGCTTCCTCTCAGCGGAGCTGTGGCAGGAAAATAGCGCTGGTGAGTGCTGAGGAAGAAGGCCCCGCCCCCTCAGCGGCGGGCTTCTGTCCTGCGATTTCTTGTAAAATAAATGGCGGGGGCTCATACATATAACAGTGTGCCACTGTTTATATGCAGCATTCGCCAGGATTATATGCAGCATTCGCCAGGAGGTAACAATTGCTGCCCAGGGCGCCCCCCCCTGCGCCCTACAGTGACCGGAGTGTGTGGGTTAGTGTTGGCGCAATGGCGCACAGCTGCAGTGCTGTGCGCTACCTCATGTGAAGACAGGAGTCTTCTGCCGCCGATTTCGATGTCTTCTCCGCTTCTGCCGGCTTCTGTCTTCTGGCTCTGCGAGGGGGACGGCGGCGCGGCTCCGGGAACGGACGACAAGGTCAGGTCCTGTGTTCGATCCCTCTGGAGCTAATGGTGTCCAGTAGCCTAAGAAGCGCAACCTATCCGCAGTTAGTAGGTTTGCTTCTCTCCCCTCAGTCCCTCGTAGCAGAGAGTCTGTTGCCAGCAGAAGCTCTCTGAAAATAAAAAACCTAACTAAAATACTTTCTTATTAGCAAGCTCAGGAGAGCTCACTAAAAGCACCCAGCTCTGTCCGGGCACAGATTCTAACTGAGGTCTGGAGGAGGGGCATAGAGGGAGGAGCAAGTGCACACCAGATAGTACTAAATCTTTCTTTAGAGTGCCCAGTCTCCTGCGGAGCCCGCTATTCCCCATGGTCCTTACGGAGTCCCCAGCATCCACTAGGACGTCAGAGAAATGTAGATGGTGTCCCTGCACTCAATACGTATGTGCCGGGACTCAGACGCGGGAGAGATGGGACTCCCAGCCGGCACATGCGCAGGAACAAAGATGCAGGGAGAGCCGGGACTCCCAGCCGGTGCATGCGCCGGAACAGAAACACGAGGAGAGCTGGGACACACCGCCGGCGCATGCGCATGTGATCTGTGGGGTGGAGAAAAAATGGAGCGCCTATATCACCAGAGGCTGTAATATCGAACTCCGATAACGGTTTAAGGTATCATAATACATTTGCCTGATACTGGTGCCCGGTTCACCGCGATAATGCGGTGAAGCGGGACCCGGGATTTAACGAACGAAAAGGGAACTTTAATACATCTACCCCTCAGTAACTGAGGGAAAGACGCCCATGAGGGTTCTGGGGTAGGTGCTTGAAATGTGGACTGGGCAGGAGGTGTATAGCAGTTCACACGGAGCCCATCCTAAACCACATCCTGTGCAGGTAATACTGCAGGGCACAATCTACATGGCTGCAGCACTGGAGTGTCAGGCTATTTGCGACTTTTACCCTTAGTAGACATAGCTGCAATAATATAGAATCACCCACACACACAATAGTATACCAACAAGGGTGTGGTAGCCTGATATAGTAAGTGACAATGGAGCTGGTTCAGACCTGATCGCTGGGCTGCAAAATTTGCTGTCCTGCATTCGGATAGTCACCGCCTGTGCGATCCCATGTGTACGCAGAGCTGCAAAAATCCACTTTGTGCAGTTACTGCACAGCCCGGGACTTACTGCTACAGTGCGATGTGAAGAGGCTGATCGGGGCCGGAGCTAACATCAGACACCCTACCTGAAAACGCTTGGACACGCCTGCGTTTTTCCAGACACTGCCTGTAAACGCTCAGTTGCCACCCACAAACGGTCTCTTCCTGTCAATCACCTTGCGAATGCCCGTGCGATCGGATTTTTCGCATCAACCCGTCGCTGACTGGTGATGCCTGTTGTTGTCCGATGCGCGTGCGCATTGCGGTGCATACGCATGCGCAGTTAGGACCTGATCGCCCGCTGTCCGAAAACGCACAGCAGCGATCAGGTCTGAATCACCGCCAATGTTCAGCAGTAACACTGAAACTTGTAAAAGATTACCCCTGAAAACACCTGCTCCTTTACAGGGTAGAGGAAAAAGACAGGGATAGATATAAAGTATATGTAAAGCTGAAGAGAGAAATATCAGACAGCAGAAACTAGCACACGTCACACACAGTGCAGAGAAATACAATGGTATAACTGCAATGAGCACTTTATCAACTACTCAGCTTTGGTTGTCAGCAGGTAGGATATCAGTGATGTAAAAACCTGGCTCCATGGAGACGGTTTTACAGGGAGACTGGACCCAGCGTTCCTGGAGACCTGGCTTGCTTGCAAAGTATGGCTGCCGGAGACTCTGAGGGGAGGAGGGCGTGGAGCTGCAGCTAAATGGCGGGAAGTCCATGTGGACTGGTGCACAAAGCTGGGAGAGGGGTAAAAAAGGTTTTTGGGGCTGCAAGAGCAGCCCCCTGTAAAAAGGTGCATCCAGCTTCCTGCTGCACCATACGAAAGACTGACCTTCCTGAGCATAGGGGTGGGGTTATAGTAAGGGGGACCGAAGCATATTGGGATATCTGTAAGGCTTAACAAGAGCTGATCCTACCAGCTGATCTTACCACCTATAACCCCAATGTTATCCCTGTGGATTCCTATGGAACCCGAAAAAAATCGCTGTTACGTCACCTTAGTAATGCGGCCAGAACGGTTATCTCAATTCATTGGAGGCCCTCCCGTCCCTTACCCGTAAGGACTCGTTTCAGAGAATTGAGTGCTTTCTGTCCATTGAGGATATCTGCTTTTCTGGGGCAGATAAATGTACTGTATTGTGGGACTTGATTTCAGTGGTTGGACTACAAAGCTTCAGAAAATTATAAGCATTACACATCCTCCTTAGCCCCTCCACTGATTTCTTCCCCTGCTGCCTTGGGTTTTTTCAGTCCTCGGGGTAAATTTACTAAGATGGGAATTCTATTTAAGATAGGATGTTGACCATAGCAACCAATCACATTCTACTTCTCATTTATCTATCACCTTCTAGAAGATATTACCTGAAATCTGATTGGTTGCTATGGGCAACATCCCATATTTAATAGAACTCCCATCTTAGTAAATTTACCCCCTGGTCTATAAAACTCCTAGTTAATTTCCAGTTTTTCCTCACCACACCTCTATGCGTTTGCAGAATCTTCTCCATTGTTCTTCTTTTCTTTCCCTTTGACACTGTTTCCCACTCTCCTACTCTCCCTTTTTATGTACTTTATTTTTCTTTACATTATATTCTGATGTACTGTATCTTATTACTCATGTGGTTCTTATTCTGGAGTTTGTCTTATCTCTTCATGCTGGTGACTTCCCAGTAATTCAGTTAAGAACCTCCAACCTTTAAGAAACCCATGTGTGATTCCTTTGATCGCTTATCATTTGTACGTGTCGGTATTCTTTAATAAAAAACAGTTTTCACAAAAAAAGTGTGGATGAACAAATGGAACAAAACTAGGATAAAGAGAAATAGAAGGAAAAAAGTTCTCGCACCATGGGCCATTTGCTGCATATTACCATAGAGAAGGCAGCATAAGGCCATATGGTTTAAACATTGTGAACTGACCTTTTCTCCATCTTCAAGCAGCAGCAAGGAGAGTGACAGATTGCCCATCACACCCTTGTGCAGAGTGCCCTTAGCTCTGCAAAGTCTAGACGCGACCCTGCTCAACCTCAGCTGAGGTAGAAGCATTCATTATTGTGTAACACAAGTGTGCTCTGCAGTGTAAGATCACTATTAAATCAGCATTGCAGCAGTTTAAGGGGTTTTGCTTAAATGTGTTTTCACCAAATGCAACAAATCGAACGCAGACATCATTAGCAATGTTACACTTACTGTATACCACGGTCAGTGGCCCCAACTCAGGCGCCTCCAGTGGGTTGCATTTGAGACTATTCTGTGACTACATGCCTACACCATGGGGGTCATTCCGAGTTGATCGCTCGCTAGCAGTTTTTAGCAGCCGTGCAAACGCTATGCCGCCTCCCACTGGGAGTGTATTTTAGCTTAGCAGAAGTGCGAACGGTTGTATCACAGAGCGGCCACAAAAATTTTTCGTGTAGTTTCAGAGTAGCTCAAAACATACTCAGCAAAAAAAGAAAAAATGAAGCGCCTGTGTCTGTATTTGACCAATTAATAAAAATTAAGTATCTACCAGAACTCACGTTCGCTTCACTCAGGGGGCTGTATACACCCCTATATAATGCAATAATTAAACCAAAAGAAAAGAGGAGCGCTCATGTGTTCATGATAAACACCCAATAAATCTATTCAGAGCCGGTAAATAAATAAAAGTAATTTATTCAATAGAATTATACCAATTATATTTATCAAATAACAGTTTAAAATTAAACCCAATAATAAATAATATCGTGCTGGCCAGCAGTTTCAAATTATAACAAAAACTGTTAAAACTTCCCTCAGTAGGGAATCAGTGCACTGAGGAAAAAGTATCAATAAATAGTAACTCTATATCATTCAGTGATAGTAACTGTTCCCTGCATAAGGGATCAATGCACTAGGAAAAATTGTCCTGTTGGACCATCAGCATGTATTAACTTTGTATCAGTCAAATGGTAACTGAAGCACGCTGAATGGAAAAGGTGTTGCGGCAGATATCAGTTTGTACAAAGTGTCCGATTACCTCCCTGATGGAACTCACGGTGTGGTCCTACCCCCGATAACCGAGCGTCCTCGGTTATTATGTTGTCCACGGGGGGGTGCCTCTCGTGTCACCGGCTGTAAATTGCTCCACAAAAGGGGGAATATGATCTCACGGACTTGCAGTGCTGACGCCTGTTTAGGCGGATGTGCTGATAATAGCGGCGGGATGGACAGATGGCAGTGTCCCGTAACGACTCCCGCTCTGCTTCGCTATACACCTGTAGGTTGATAGGGAACACTGCTGCAGCTTCACAAAGTGGGTGGAGACTGACGCGTTTCGTCACGAAATCACGTGACTTTGGAAGAACAGCCGTTTCTTAGCCTGATCGCTGCAAACAAATGCAGCTAGCGATCAACTCGGAATGACCCCCCATAACCTTTCTGTTTTTATCTATGAATGCATGCCCATTCCAGCCCCAGTCTCTTATACAATCCCAAGACCCATCTATAACACATTTCTCTCGGAATGAAGCGCTGGTCAGCAGAAACCTGTGTCACACTCTCATAAATCAGCCTAAGGAACCTTTACCGAAAAACCTACAGCATTTGTGTTTCTCAAGTAACCAACTACAGAATGTTTCTTTCTCTTAGCTTCTTGCACTGTAGCAACTGGCAGTATCTTTATGCGCATGAGACATTGGGGCAGATGTATTGCGCCTGGAGAAGTAATAAAGCAATGATAAGTGGAAGCTGATAACGCACCAGCCAATCATTATGTTTGAAAAAAAAGAGTCAGCTGATTGGCTGGTGCATTATCACCTCTTAACTTATCACTTCTTATCACTGCGTTATCACTTCTCCAGGCTTAATACATCTGCCCCATTAATCTTGAAGCTGATTTTCATTTGATTACAAGTTTTATATTCACACCACTATAACTCATCCGAATTTCTCATGCAACAAAAACAAAAAAGTATCAACAACTGTTAGGTGGAGCCTTGTAATATTCAATGGAAGGGTAAGAGACAAGTGCCCATATGAAAAGGAAGGTGCGGATTATGGACCTCCTGAATACATGAAAGTCTACCACTATTCCATAGTCCTACAGACGGTAAGGCTACCCGAGTCCCTGGCCAAAGAGAATAATGACTAAACTAAATAATGTGATGGGTAGAAAGGATAGTAACTGGACTTTCTGCCACAGTGAATATTCAGTCTAAACCATGAGGGTAGTAGTATCTGGACTTCAGCTAAAGGTAGTTATATTACATATTGGGGGAGATGTATTAAGCAGTGAAAAGAGTGGAGAAGTGAGCCAGTGGAGAAGTTGCCCATGGAAACCAATCAGTTGCTCTGTATAATTTTGTAATATGCAAATTTTAAATGTTATCTCTAAAAATATTGTCAATCCCAAACATATTGCTCTGCAGAGAGCACAGGTGGAGACTAACTGCTATAAAGAGCAGTGAAATCCCATCAGATCGAAGATTTTTTTAGTATTTGAAATGTTTTCATTTTATTGGACTTTCAGCTCGTGGCTGAGCAGTTTTACAGATATTTTTGGGCATGGCTATACTCCATAATAAATACTCTGCTGCGCGTTTGCTCACTTACCAAGGCCAAAGCAGATATATCAATAGCATCGTGCACATTATAATAAGGGTCGGCTTAAGTGGGCAAAGAAATTAACTGTGGCCATTACACACCCATACACGGCAATACTGTATATATATATTTTTTTAAATCATAACTTATCACTCTTGCGGTCTCACACAGGGGGATATTCAATTATCCGCAAATTCGCGGCAATTTTGCGCCCGAAAATTTTTCGCGGCAATCGGCCGAAATTTGCCGCGAAAACTCTCCGTTTTTCGACCTATTCAATTCCGACCGGGTTTCACGTGAAAATTCTTGCAGTGAAAAGTGCAGGTGAAAATGGGGAAATCAGCCTGTACCCCAAAAAATGCTAAACTAACATAGGAAAACAGAAGAGAAGTGTGTTAGAGATCACATTAGAGAGTTTTTGGGGACTTAAATTGTGTGAAATGGCTGTTATATGCATTTTTTAAAAAAATGCAAAAAAATGATAGAAAGCAATTTTTTTTTAGCAAAATAAATGCTCTCATTAAATTTGGGGTACATGAAAATGGGTATAAGTATATATTTGGGTCATTTTAGGGTACTTTAAAAAAAAGGGGAAACAGACCGATTACTCCCATCTGCAAGCCTAAAAAACACCTGTCCCACTCATAAAGCACCCCAATATACCTGTCCCATACCTTGAACCCCAATTTCCATCACTTTTTACTTTTTCACCCCAAAAATGACATGTCATTATTGGCCAATTAAAAATAATTAAAAACTTCAACGTGCCTAATTAGTCATAAAGGGGGGTGTCCCAGGAGTTCTGTACCATATCCAAACATTTTTACCTTAAAATAGTGACTTTTCCCAACTTTTCACCTGCTTCAGAGAAGGTGAAGTGAAATTAGTGAAAACATGATCACCGATAAATTTTCCAGGATAATTGAATAGGCTGTAATTGCATTTCACGTGAAAAGTCCGGTTTTTCACCCGAAAACCGGACTTTTCACGTGAAAAGTCAGTTATCACTGCTAATTGAATATGGCCCACAGTCTTTTCCACAAGTGAATGGGAGTCAGCACTCTGATTGGTGGATAGCATTAGCCATCCACCAGTCAGCATGCTGACAACCATTCACTGGCTGCAGGTAGGTAGAAAATACTGCCTGGCTGCTCTAATTGTGTGTAATTCACAATCGTAGCACCCAGGGAGCATTCTGTACCTGCCTCTCAAGAAGCTTCTGATGCACCAGCCTGCCCTCTGCTTGAAGGGCCCTATAACCATGGGGCCCTGGGCAGCTACCCAGTGTGACCTTATGTTAAGATGGCCCCGATCATAATGGAGCAAAACCGTTTTGTGTTGTGTTTTTTGCAGAGTGGGAAGATGGTTTATTATTGTTGTTAGGGACAAGACTGGTTTGATTCAATGTAACAGTACATTTTGATGTTTTTTCCATATTTGCCTACTTCATAAGAGGACATCAACAGCGAGTAACCAGGCTGCAGCTGGTCTTCAGGTATCCCAAAATGAGAATGTAAAAGCGTAAACACAAGCTTTCTCTGTTCCGCATGCCAAGAATGATGTACAGGTCTCTCACATCCAATTGCTCTAGAGGTGGACAAGTTAAGTCTGTTTATTCTCCATTCACGTGAAGAGCATTAAGCAACAGCCAATTTTCATTTCTCTTAACTCTCACAATGGAAGGTTTATAGTTGACATCAAAATGATCTGTCTTTCTCTAGCTCCTACAGACATGTTAGCAGGTAGTGGCCTCCCATTGGTCTGCTGGAAATAACTACTGTAAGCTTGTAGAGGTCACCATTCTTCTCAGTCGAAGTATCTTCATGCTTTAATCTGATGCTGTCTTGGGCCAATTCAGCCTTTTGGCTGATCAGAGTGTATCAAATCCTGGGAAGACAGAGTGGAGCTTACCTGCATTCTGCAGCTCCAGCTTGTGACCTCAAGGGTGGTAGTGATGGGAGGTGATTTAAATTGTCCTCTCGAGAATGTCAGCTGCAGTGCAGCACCACCATTCTGCTACATTCAATGTCACAATCAAGTTATTCAGGAATATGGTAACCAAGGCATCCGAACAGCAGTAGTAGTAGTCGTGGTGGTGATGGTATCCAGGGAGGTTGGTTCTATAAATCATTCACAGAGCTGTCCCGATGACTCTTTACCTTTCTGTATTCACTTGTGTTTCTGTCTAAGGAAGTACTGCAGAATGTGCACCTGCTTCTCAGGTGTGTGAAAGGAAAACACGCATCTCAATGTGCCCCTGGGACATGAACATTTTTACCTGGAGGAGACCATAGTAGGCCTGAGTAGTAATTGAGATGCAGAAGGGTTAGAACAAGGTGGAAATGTAATAGGACTGAAGTTCTGCAAAAAGTGATGCTTTTTCAAGGAATTTTCACAACCTGGTTGTGCATAAAATAATAATAATAATAAAAAAAAAAATTACAAATGTAAAACCTGTGGGAAAATCAGCACTTATTTTTTTCTCTTGTTAGGTATCACTATCGATCCAACAGGTAAATCAGCCACGGACGATCCCTTGGCACTGGAGGAACCGCGTCATTAGGACTGTCCATCTACACAGACACTGCTAGATGCTTTGGAACATTTACTAAGGAACAGCCTACCCAGAAAGTTATTTTACAACTCAAAACTTTATGAACTATTACACACTTGTTCCTTCTTAAAAATAAGATTTTACTTACCGATAAATCTATTTCTCGTAGTCCGTAGTGGATGCTGGGGACTCCGTCAGGACCATGGGGATTAGCGGCTCCGCAGGAGACAGGGCACAAAAATAAAGCTTTAGGATCAGGTGGTGTGCACTGGCTCCTCCCCCTATGACCCTCCTCCAAGCCTCAGTTAGGATACTGTGCCCGGACGAGCGTACACAATAAGGAAGGATTTTGAATCCCGGGTAAGACTCATACCAGCCACACCAATCACACCGTACAACTTGTGATCTGAACCCAGTTAACAGTATGACAACGTAGGAGCCTCTGAACAGACGGCTCACAACAAGAACAACTCGATTTTTTTGTAACAATAACTATGTACAAGTATTGCAGACAATCCGCACTTGGGATGGGCGCCCAGCATCCACTACGGACTACGAGAAATAGATTTATCGGTAAGTAAAATCTTATTTTCTCTAACGTCCTAGTGGATGCTGGGGACTCCGTCAGGACCATGGGGATTATACCAAAGCTCCCAAACGGGCGGGAGAGTGCGGATGACTCTGCAGCACCGAATGAGAGAACTCCAGGTCCTCTTTAGCCAGGGTATCAAATTTGTAGAATTTTACAAACGTGTTCTCCCCCGACCACGTAGCTGCTCGGCAGAGTTGTAATGCCGAGACCCCTCGGGCAGCCGCCCAGGATGAGCCCACCTTCCTTGTGGAATGGGCCTTGACAGATTTAGGCTGTGGCAGGCCTGCCACAGAATGTGCAAGTTGAATTGTGCTACAAATCCAACGAGCAATCGTCTGCTTAGAAGCAGGAGCACCCAGCTTGTTGGGTGCATACAGTATAAACAGCGAGTCAGATTTTCTGACTCCAGCCGTCCTTGAAATATATATTTTCAATGCCCTGACAACGTCCAGCAACTTGGAATCCTCCAAATCGCTAGTAGCCGCAGGCACCACAATAGGCTGGTTCAGGTGAAACGCTGACACCACCTTAGGCAGAAAATGAGGACGCGTCTGCAGTTCTGCCCTGTCCGAATGGAAAATCAGATATGGGCTTTTATACGATAAAGCCGCCAATTCTGACACTCTCCTGGCTGAAGCCAGGGCCAGTAGCATGGTTACTTTCCATGTAAGATATTTCAAATCCGCCGATTTGAGTGGCTCAAACCAATGGGATTTGAGAAAATCCAAAACTACATTAAGGTCCCACGGAGCCACTGGGGGCACAACCGGGGGCTGTATATGTAGTACTCCTTTTACAAAAGTCTGGACTTCAGGAACTGAAGCCAATTCTTTCTGGAAGAAAATCGACAGGGCCGAAATTTGAACCTTAATGGACCCCAACTTGAGGCCCATAGACAATCCTGTTTGCAGGAAATGTAGGAATCGACCCAATTGAAATTCCTCCGTGGGGGCCTTCCTGGCCTCACACCACGCAACATATTTTCTCCAAATGCGGTGATAATGTTGTGCAGTCACCTCCTTCCTGGCTTTAATCAGTGTAGGAATGACCTCTTCTGGAATGCCTTTTTCCCTTAGAATTCGGCGTTCAACCGCCATGCCGTCAAACGCAGCCGCGGTAAGTCTTGGAATAGACACGGTCCCTGCTGAATCAGGTCCCGTCTTAGAGGTAGAGGCCACGGATTTTCCGTGAGCATCTCCTGAAGTTCCGGGTACCAAGTTCTTCTTGGCCAATCCGGAGCCACGAGTATCGTTCTTACTCCCCTTTGCCGTATAATTCTCAGTACTTTGGGTATGAGAGGCAGAGGAGGAAACACATACACTGACTGGAACACCCACGGTGTTACCAGAGCGTCCACAGCTATTGCCTGAGGGTCTCTTGACCTGGCGCAATACCTGTCCAGTTTTTTGTTGAGGCGAGACGCCATCATATCCACCTTTGGTTTTTCCCAACGGTTCACAATCATGTGGAAGACTTCTGGATGAAGTCCCCACTCTCCCGGGTGTAGATCGTGTCTGCTGAGGAAGTCTGCTTCCCAGTTGTCCACTCCCGGAATGAACACTGCTGACAGTGCTATCACATGATCTTCCGCCCAGCGAAGAATCCTTGCAGCTTCTGCCATTGCTCTCCTGCTTCTTGTGCCGCCCTGTCTGTTTACGTGGGCGACTGCCGTGATGTTGTCCGACTGGATCAACACCGGCTGACCCTGAAGCAGGGGTTTTGCCAGGCTTAGAGCATTGTAAATCGCTCTTAGCTCCAGTATATTTATGTGAAGAGACATCTCCAGGCTTGACCATACTCCCTGGAAGTTTCTTCCCTGTGTGACCGCTCCCCAGCCTCTCAGACTGGCATCCGTGGTCACCAGGACCCAGTCCTGTATGCCGAATCTGCGGCCTTCTAACAGATGAGCACTCTGCAACCACCACAGAAGAGACACCCTTGTCCGTGGTGATAAGGTTATCCGCTGATGCATCTGCAGATGCGATCCGGACCATTTGTCCAGCAGATCCCACTGAAAAGTTCGTGCGTGGAATCTGCCGAATGGGATTGCTTCGTAAGAAGCCACCATCTTTCCCAGGACTCTTGTGCATTGATGCACAGACACTTTTCCTGGTTTTAGGAGGTTCCTGACAAGTTCGGATAACTCCTTGGCTTTCTCCTCCGGAAGAAACACCTTTTTCTGAACCGTGTCCAGAATCATTCCCAGGAACAGCAGACGTGTTGTCGGGGTCAACTGAGATTTTGGAAAATTCAGAATCCACCCGTGTTGTTGCAGCACTACTTGGGTTAGTGCTACTCCGTCCTCCAGCTGTTCTCTGGACCTTGCCCTTATCAGGAGATCGTCCAAGTAAGGGATAATTAATACGCCTCTTCTTCGCAGAAGAATCATCATTTCGGCCATTACCTTGGTAAAGACCCGAGGTGCCGTGGACAATCCAAACGGCAGCGTCTGAAACTGATAATGACAGTTTTGCACCACGAACCTGAGGTACCCTTGATGTGAAGGGCAAATTGGGACATGCAGGTAAGCATCTTTTATGTCCAGGGACACCATAAAGTCCCCTTCTTCCAGATTCGCTATCACTGCTCTGAGTGATTCCATATTGAACTTGAATTTTTGTATGTACAGGTTCAAAAATTTCAGATTTAGAATAGGTCTTACCGAGCCGTCCGGCATCGGTACCACAAATAGCGTGGAGTAATACCCCTTTTCCTGTTGTAGGAGGGGTACCTTGACTATCACCTGCTGAGAAAACAGCTTGTGAATGGCTTCCAATACCGTCGCCCTGTCTGAGGGAGACGTTGGCAAAGCAGACTTTAGGAACCGGCGAGGGGGAGACTTCTCGAATTCCAACCTGTAACCCTGAGATACTACCTGCAGGATCCAGGGGTCCACCTGTGAGCAAGCCCACTGCGCGCTGAAATTCTTGAGTCGACCCCCCACCGTTCCTGAGTCCGCTTGTAAAGCCCCAGCGTCATGCTGAGGGCTTTGCAGAACCCGCGGAGGGCTTCTGTTCCTGGGAAGGAGCTGCTTGCTGCCCTCTCTTACCCTTTCCTCTGCCTCGGGGCAGATATGACTGTCCTTTTGCCCGCTTCTTATAGGACCGAAAGGACTGCGGCTGAAAAGACGGTGTCTTTTTCTGTTGGGAGGGGGTCTGAGGTAAAAAGGTGGATTTCCCGGCAGTTGCCGTGGCCACCAAATCCGATAGACCGACGCCAAATAATTCCTCCCCTTTATACGGCAATACTTCCATATGCCGTTTGGAATCCGCATCACCTGACCACTGTCGTGTCCATAAACTTCTTCTGGCAGATATGGACATCGCACTTACTCTCGATGCCAGAGTGCAAATATCCCTCTGAGCATCTCGCATATAAAGAAAAGCATCCTTTAATTGCTCTATAGTCTGTAAAATACTGTCCCTATCCAGGGTATCAATATTTTCAGTCAGGGAATCCGACCAGACCACCCCAGCACTGCACATCAAGG